>NC_053141.1:12588452-12890898 GCF_016808335.1 Panicum virgatum | reverse complement strand
CTGTGGTTATTTGGGTACATCATGTTCAACAACTCACACGGGCACTGTGTGGATAGGGTGCTTCTGCCCTACGCACAGGAGATCACCGATGCAGATGAGGATTCTATACCATTATATAGTTGGGGTTCAGTGGTTCTTGCATGCATATATCGTGGACTCTGCAAGGCATCACGACAGAATGATAGGAATGCTGTCCTAACGGGGTGCCCAATTCTGCTACAGCTTTGGTCTTACGAGAGGATTGCTACGGGTCGTCCCATGATTGACCAGTCACCGTACACGCCGGATATGTACGGTGACATGGAGGACGACAGACCCACTATGGGGACTCTCTGGTACTCTCGACAGGTATGGACCCGATAAAAATTTATATTCTATGCGTACTATGGTCATACATTGTTCCCTCAATACCTTTCTTATGGATACATAATTTTTATTTTTGCAGAAAACATGGGCACATGTACAGACCCGGCGGTCTTATCCTGAGTTTGTTGCCGAATTTGATCGATTGACCCTAGAAGACATTGTGTGGGAGCCATACAGTCCTTCGGCTATAGCCGCACATGCACCGCTTGGGATATCTTCGGTGTGCACACAGGACCAAGGCCTATGGATGACTACTGCAGCTTTGGTGTACGACGTTGCAGTTGAGGCCCACTGCCCGGATAGAGTCATGAGGCAATTCGGTCGACGCCAGTCTTTTCCTGTGTCTTCAGCGTTGGATCGTGTTCAGCGCCACGATCATAGGTTAAAAAAATGTATGAGCACCCATGTACTAATAACGTGAAACAAATTTCTATTTAACTTGCAGTTTATCAAGGGCTGGACATCCTTTCTCGACAATGTGGGTCACTAGATTACAACCATGGGTGGCTGCGTGGGATGATGCAGACGAGCAGTTGGCTGAGGATACCGGTCCACACACTGAGCCTTCGTTTCGGGCGTACCTGACCTGGTACGAACCGAAGACTCGTTGCCGTTTGACATATGTTGACATGCATCCACAGCCGCCTGTTGCGACTTCGCAGGATCGCTATGCACGACACAGGGATGAGGCATTAGCTGGGGCGGTGAGTAAATGTTGACGGCATTTTCGATCTTTTAATATTTGTATACTAAGTTTTTTTGTTGTAGTTCGAGGCATGTAGGCTGCTTGAATTAGATTGCTCACTGAATGTAATGAGGATTCATGGCGGGTCTACGATGAGCGTGCCGGCACAACTCGAGGCCTGGACCACTCAACGTGATGGAGCCCGAGTTATCCTTCAGGCCTTTGGTACGCGGACGGAGTACGAGGATTCCTACGGATCGTCGCAAGCGTCGACGTCGGTTCCTTGTGGTCCCGCATGGCAGCAGCCTCCCTTATACCACCGACAGTACTAAGGTATGGTGTGATATTTACCGATCCGTATGTTTATATGCAGTATTTAAATACGACTCCACACAGGGTACGGGTACCCCGGTTCTCAGCCCTATGGAGGGCCAGGTGCCTCGCAAGGGGCTCCATTTCAAGGAACCCAGTTTACCTCTATGCCACATGCTGGAGGGACTTTAAGTAAATATGTGGTGCATAATTTTATTTGCTTATGTTTTATGGTCGAAGGCTCATATGTTATTATTTATACTCAGGATCACAACAGTTCACCGGAGCGGGGCCGTCTTCGTATCACCCTATGCCGTCACCAGGAGGATATGAAGGAGCTTCTTCCTATCCACCACCACCACCTCCTCCAACACAGGGTACGTACAATAATTTGTACGGAATTGCATTCACCTTTTGAATGTTGCTTAATTTTTTTTTGTGATCTGTAGGGTGGTCTGAAGACAACGCCGCGGCCTCCTTGGAGGAGTTTACACGGTTGTTTGCTACGCCTGCCCAGGACGATGATCCCAGCTTGCATACACCTCTGGCTCAGTTACGCCGTCCTGCCAGAGACGTGAGGCCACCAGAACGTCATAGCTACCCTACAGATCACGTACACGCACAACGTAAGAGAGGTCGGAATGGTAGGGGTGGTTAGTTGTTTGCACTTGTTTCTCCGGCGGCATTATGGACTGTTTCGACTGTTCGGATTATGGTTGTTTATGATTGTGGTAGTTTACTTGTCATTTGTTTCTATAGATACTATTGATGTGAACTTGTTATGTTTGGGGGTTCCATAATGCTCGTTAAATAAGGGAAGTTCTTGCGATTTTTTTCCGTGATTTAATGAAGGACAAGTTAGGTGCGGTAGGAGTTAGCGGCCGAGATCCCGCCGACGATGAGGACGACTACACGTTCGAATAGCTCAAAATAGGAACTATAGTGTATCTAGCTGCGAGTACGAGATCACAAGTTGCCACTGCTCAGCACGGCGATCACGGAATTCCCAAATATCGCATTTTTTGCCCAGACATATGTGACCCAATAGCAGTGCACTTCCACCATTTCAAAAAGATGTGAAAACACGGCAACCACTCCAGTTTTTTTCATAATGGCGGCTAGGGCTGGCTTTTTTTCTGAATTTTTAGGCTCAAATCACAAAGGGAATGGTGGCATACGGCGGAGGAGGGGCCCCTGTCGCCCCCCAACGGGCGACAGGCCCCTGTCGCCCCCCAACGGGCGACAGGCCCCTGTCGCCTATTGGGGGGGGCGACAGGCCCCTTTTTTTTCTCCAGGGACTTCGTTGCAAATTTGAAAAAAAAATTACACTTTGGGCCTGTCGCTCTATGGGAGAGCGACCGGGGTATATTTTTGAAATTTTCCAAAACGGACATATATTTTTGAAATTCTATTTTTTTTAAATATAAAAAAGAAAAAACCGCACAGTTGTGTTAGCGAGGGAATTCCCTGGTGACGAGCAGCCCAAAGTAGGCCCAGGAAGGTCGACGGCCACCTCCAAGAGCATGGATCCCAGCGTTCACCCGCATCTACGGAGAGGCCAAGCAGAAGACGCATGTCTTCTCCCTCTTGTCCGACGCAGCAGGCTTGTGAACGTTTCCGCCCAGCAAATTCAAACTCCATGGGCTCAAAAGTCTTGGGCATGGGGCGTGGTGCAGGTGAAGTGACCTGCACAGTGGCTCTGTCAGGTGAAAGCACGGGCTGAGAAGGTGTGCTGTCCGGTGGGTGTTTAGTTGCCCTCCGTAAAATTTTTGAAAATGTATTTTTCTACATTTAAAGTACTAAATATAAACTAATCACAAAAATAATTATAGAATTCGTCTGTAAACCGCGAGACGAATCTAATGAGCCTAATTAATCCGTCATTAGAGGCTGTTTACTGTAGCATTACTGTATCAATTTGGCATCTGATTACATCCTAATTAGGTTCATTAGGTTTGTCTTGCTATTTACAAACAGCAGTCGCAATGCGTTTTTTATTTCATCTAGATTTAAGTCTCCATACAAATACCGGAAATTTTTTTTGAAATTTAAAATTTTATAACTAAACACGGGCCAAGCCTGACAGGTCCGAGGCGCGCCTGTAGCATGGTGCTGCTCCAGGACACCACGCACAGGCGAGCAGCGACCAAAACGAAGCGGCAACTTTAGCGACATGCTCCCGGCGGTTACAGGAACAGTCCTCACCATGGGCATGGCGCCGTCCCCGCCATGAACAGCCCTGGAGGATGAACACGAACCCCATGGTCCCTTCCTCTGAGACGACCCAAGCGTCTGACCACGTGATCTAAATGGCGGACCCCATCCTGGTCCAAGCTGCGGATCAGCACTAGACCCAGCGCCATCATCAAATCTTGTTCTTTTTGGCCATGGTTTCGAATGACAACGCTGCTCAAAACCAGGGTACTCATCTTCATCATTGTCAAAGTTATCAGGTGGAGTTCCATCATCAGAAGAATCGCTTGATAGATTCCAATCCTGAAGTTCCACTATACGGATATGAACTCTGTACCACAACCCATCATGCTTCGAGTGAATGATCTCATGGGGACGCAAGAATAATCCAGTCTCCACATATTGTTCTGGAGGCTCCTGGATGAATATCATTTTCTCTTGAGGTACTAGATCAGGGTGAATGCACCAAGCACACACAAAGAACTTCTTCCGATCATCCCCAACCAATTCAGGTGGTGCCTCGACCAAATCAGAGCAAGAAGTGTCAAGTAAAATTGTGGCAGTGGTAATGTTTCTAGCATGGGCTGGAATCCCCCGGAACTCAATCAGAACTCGAAAACGCAGGGATGCGAAAGAGGCCATGGCTTGCCTACGCCATCTCTTCCAAATCAACTGAAACGGAGCCTTAGCAGGGTAATGAGCATGCAAAATTCTATCCGCAACTGCCGCTGATGTAAATTCAACTAAGAAATCTTCTGGCTCGAAACGATAGACAGTGTACTCCGCATGCTGGACCGAGAAGAATTCCTCAAGAAGCATACCAACCTGAAGCGGGGAGACGGCAGGGCGGATGCCACCCACCAACGCGACCAGGGCGCACGACGCGGGTCTAGCTTCGGTTGCATCAATCTCCTGCGAGCGCGGCACCACGCACAGCTCGGACCGCGGGCGGCGAGATGGGTCCCCGAACGGCTTGGGGGAGGGCGGCGGCGACGGCGGCGGGGAAGAGGGGCCTTCCTCACGATGTGGAGACGGGGCGCACACCTCCGGCAGCGAGGGGGCACGACCTGTAGATTGCGACCTTGCAGACCGCGTGGCGTCGGAGGGTGGTGAGCGACCACGGCGAGAAGGACCCGCACCATGAGAAGTGGCGGCGGCGGCGGCGAACGGCACCCATCGGGCGGGGAGGGGCAGCGTTCCGTGCGGGCAGTGGCCGCCCCGCGCCACCCCGGAAAGCACGACTTCGCTTGCAGACCCGCGCCTGATAGCCCTCCTGAACACATTTGAGGTAGTGGGAATGATCTCTGGCAAGGCAGTTGAAACAGCGACCCACGAGGTCGGACAGGACAGGGCGAGGAGGGGGCCTCTGATGCCGAACGCGCCGCCAGTGCCGGCAAACCTCGACCCAACCATCATCTCTATCGACAGAGGGGTGAGCGATGTCAGTGGAGAATACTGAGGGGGGGGGGGGACGCCGATCCTCCACCATGTGCCCAACGGGAGCACGCCGAGCATCCGCCATGAACCCCACGGAGGCGCGCCTGGCGTCCGCCATGAAGCCGTGGGGATTCGGCGAGGGGGGGATGGCCATGGGGGATACGACCTGCTTGCCCTTCCACCGAGCCAAGGACGACCGCGGAGAATCACCATCACTCGACGATGCTGAGAACTGCAGCCAAGATGGTGTGCAGTCCGTCCTTGGAGGAGCAGATCCAGGAGAAGGAGGAGCAGGAGAGGAGATCTGCCCAGCGGTGGGGGAGATCCGGCAGTTCGCCAGGTCAGCCGCCACAGCAGCTGCAGCCAGCGGGGGAGGTCCGACAATGGGGCTTGGTCCCCATCAGCATCCTGCTCCATCTCGTGGTCCGACATTGGAACTGGAGCAAGGGCGAGGTGGTGGTGGACGCCGGGGCCGGATCAGCCGCCGGCAGGCAATGGGGTCGCCGGGGCCGGAGTGGCCGACAACAGTTGGGGGCAGTGGCCGCCGGGACCGGAGTGGTCACCGGCGGGGGCTCTCTCAGCTAGAGCGAGCAACTAGAGAGAGAGAGAGCGCGAGAAAGACCGCTTTGGGGGTTTTGACCCAGCTGAAGTTCTTTGATTTCCTGTTTAGAGTTACAAGGTCTATTTTGTTTTGTTAAGGCAACGTTTCATCAAGAACTATACTAGTAATACATAATTAAAGATGAGCAATAATCTATATAATTCCTGAAATATTGATATATGTCTACATAATCAAGTGAACTATGAAACGGGGTATTGAGCACCCCAAACTATCCAAAATCGTTTAAACAACCTCCTAGGCAGTTTTGCGTAGCTGTTTTTCTTATATGGCGCGGTCATGGGCAATTTTGTGTTTGTGAGAGCATCTCCAAAAGTTTGTGAAAGGATCGAGGCCCAAGAAGGGGGGTTTGAATTGGGACTTTTTCGAATTTCTACCAAGTCCTTAACCTAGACTAGTATTGCCTAATTTACAGATTTGAGACCTGTCAACTAGAGCACACTAGCATGGGGTTCTTAGGTAGGTAAACACACTAATATGCTCATCTTTGCCTAGATAAACGCACACTAGTATGATCAAATCCTAAACAAAGATTCACATTACCATGCAAAATATCCTAGTCAAACTATAAGCAAACAAGAGCAAGAGCAAGAACTCAAGGATTTAATTGCTTGAAGTAAATGCAAAGGACACGAGACAACCGGATTTTTTTTCGTGGTATCGAGGAGTTGACGCTCCCCCTAATCCACGTTGGAGCACCCACACAAGGGTAACGCTCCCTTACTTCACCAAGGAGCAAGTGATCACTAAGAATGCTCCTTCTCCATCTCCGGAACGGCGTGCTTCACACCGTGTACAAGCTTTTTGTCTTGGGGCTCCCACAAACTCCAAGAGCTCACCAAGAACCTCCCGATCACCAAGACCGTCTAGGTGCCGTCAAATACCAAGAGTAACAAGCTCCTAAGCCTTCACTTGACCTACACTTAGTTGGTCCTAGCTCAAGCACACCTGCTACACTTGCAAAGGTTGAATTCTTCAAGGTTGGAACACAATTAATGCTCTAAATCTTCATCTCAATGCTCAAAGCACTCTCTTCACTTCTCAAGGGTGGCCTCAGGTATTCAATGCATCAAAGGCAGCCTAAATGAGCCAGGGGGTGCCCTTATATAGAGTGGAGAGGGTTACATAGCCGTTGGAAGTCCACTGCAGAAAAATCGTGACCATCGGAAGAACCGACGGGGTTGAAGTTGATGGCGTCGGTTCAACTGGTCTCTCTGTGTCCAAATAATAGTCGTTGGGGTCCTGACACAGTATCCAGGCTTGCGTCATTGCATCGGTGCTTGCTCCGAAGGGGCGTCAGTTCAACCGGTGCTGAAGAGGTTCTCTAATCCACTCGAGCAAGCTCTCTGGAACATACTACATCCAATGCACCGATGGTTGTTTCTGAAGCGTCGGTTCAACCGGTGCTGGAGAGGCGAGTTGAAGTCCACCAAACATGTTCTCTGGAACATAGTATTCCAAATGCACAGGTGCTTATCATGGGACCATCGGTTCAACCAGTGCTAGAGAGTATGTTGACTTAATTCCTGCTTGCATCCAAAGGATATAGGCCGACAGGGGCGTCGGATCTTCCGCCAAGCGTCGGATGCACCGATGCTAAGGCATCGGTTAAACCAGTGCTGTTGATTTTCTTGTTTTGCAGCTGAATTAACTTGGATTTGATTTCTACTTCGATTGTTTCTTCTTCCAAGTGTTGTGTTGACTCCTTTTGACTATCTTGAGCTGTTTTTGAGCAAGTGTGCAAGATTTCTAAGGCCAACTCAATTTTGGTCAAGCTACTAACTCAAGAACCCCTCTTAATAGTACAGTTGAGAACTAAAAACTATAAAACCTAGCTAACTCAAGTGTCGTTCATCTCCTTGTGACACTTGAGACTAGAAAGGTCCTTAATCTTTGAAATTGAGTCATTGACACGCATATTTGATTTGAATTGAGGGGTCTCCTTTCATATTTCATATGAGACTAATCCAAACATTGATTTTTCTTTCAAAACACATGTTAGTCGCATATGGTTGTCATTAGTCATTGAAACTTACCATTAGCATCTATCGACCTAGATGCGCTTCAATCTCCCCCTTTTTGGTGATTGATGATAACACAAAGTAGAGATACAAATATATGAAATTGAAAGCGATAAACAAGCATGCATTACTTGAAATAAAGCACATATAGGGACATGTCAACACAGAGCATACACAATATCCAAATAACATGTCCATACATAAAATCCATGAAGATCCAAAACACGCCACAAACCACCAAAGCTCCCCCTATCTCTACTCCCCCTATCTATCTCCCCCTTTGGCAACAAAGCACCAAAAAGGAAGGCAATCTAATCCTAGGCTGGAGAAGGAGGAGTCTTCATGCTCGGTCCGGTGGAGAACTGTGTGGCAGAGTCGTCGTCGACGTCGTCGTCCGTCCAGTCGTCATCAGCTGAAGAGGACTTCTGCGCGATCGGAGTCGTCGGAGCAGCAAAAGTAGCTGGAGTAGAAGTGAGTCCGTCGGAGGGGCAGACGTGATGGGAGTCGAGTCTGGCAGTGTAGGACGAACAGCAGATGGACGAAGCACCTCAGGCTGAGAAGGTGACTTGAAAGAGAGCGACTGAGCTGACGGGTGCTGAAGCTGGTGTAGGACTTGCTGCTGTCTAAGGAACTCAGCTTGCTGCTCGGCTGTCCAGACACTCGGCTGAGGAGCAGGAGCAGGAGAAGGAGCTGGGCTGGCAAACACACCGGTCTGAAGAAGTGGAGACATCGAGAAAGATGCCAGGGGTGTCTGCCGATGGAGCAGGAGCAGTAGGGTCGAACTGGAGCTGTTGATGGGCGGCGACGGCGGTTCGGTTTGGGAAAAGGAGGCGCGTACCGCTGACGAGTGGGGCCCGCAAAGGATAAAGATGAGTTTGAGTGCGCGGGCCCGCAAACCCTAAGAGGCATCGGAATGACCGAAGGTGCAGAAGATATAGCATCGGTGCAACCATCGGTGTAAGTTTGACCTAGATCTGAAAGAGTTTGAACGAGGTCAACAGAGGGGCATCAGAAGATCCGCCACGGGGGCACTGGAATATCGGATGGGCATCGGTGCAAAAGCCGGAGAAATGCCCAGAGACACTGTAAGGGCCAAAGTTCCACGCAGTAGCACCAGAAGAACCGCTGAAGAGGCATCGGTTCATCCATCAACCATTGGATGCACCGGTGGCCGTCAGTGTAACGGTCGGAGTTTGTTCCAGAGACGATGCAGAAACCAAGCCACAAGGAGTTAAGCACCGGTTGAACCGATGCAGGGGAAAACAGGGCGTCGGTTTAACCGGTGGTTAAGAATTTTTTTTGCTGAACTACAAACTCTACTTCTGATCCAAATTTCCAAAACCAAAGCATAAACACTCAATTTGGACCATTTTCGAGAGACAACCTCACCCCTCAAACACTCATACTTAGTACTCGCAAGCTTTTACATAAATATAGGCAAATTAAGATCTAAGCGAGGTTTAACACACAAAAACCAAATGTATGAGCCACTTTGCCTATGAACTTAGAGATTGAAACTTTAAGTTCGATAGGACGTGGCTCAATAGGCATGAAAGAGCAACATTGATCTTATTACCCTTGTAGAGTTGATATATCATATTTAGCATGAATATCTTTCTCGAAGTGTGATTTGCTCCCTTGTGATGCTACTAACGTGATGCAATGCTAATGCAATGCGATAAATTAAATATGGATGTATTCTATATGACTAGCACAATGCATTGTAAGAATTTAAATCTATCTTATCAAGTTTGAACCCTTGGTAAGCTTCTTCATGATGAACCATTCTTCATGCCATGAGCGAAACCAAGACCACCGGCTCATGCAAGACCCATGTTCATCACTATATTAACAAGGTTAGACAAGCTCCTAGCATATGTACATATGAA
Organism: Panicum virgatum; assembly: GCF_016808335.1. Lineage (NCBI taxonomy): Eukaryota > Viridiplantae > Streptophyta > Magnoliopsida > Poales > Poaceae > Panicum > Panicum virgatum. The sequence continues at coordinate 12,881,376 of NC_053141.1, read as the reverse complement.
ATGCATCTAAATGACAAGGCAATTACATGACGTTAGAAGCATCTAGAACGTTAAGCTCAATTCGCAACCTACAAAAGGTGCTCTCATCTAGAGGTTTTGTGAAGATATCCGCCAATTGATCTTCGGAACGAACACCACAAAGTAGTACATCATTCCTTGCAATATGATCTCTTAGAAAGTGATGGTGAATATCTATGTGCTTGGTACGAGAGTGTTGAACAGGGTTATTAGCAATTTTAACGGCATTCTCGTTATCACAAAGGAGCGGGATCCTATCTAATACAACACCATAGTCCAAGAGGCTTTACTTCATGTAGAGGATTTGAGCACAACAAGCCCCGGCGGCAATGTATTCCACCTCCGTGGTTGACAAGGCCACGAAATTTTGTTTCTTTGACGACCAAGAGACTAAGGAATGCCCTAGCAAGTGGCACCCACCCAAAGTACTCTTGCGATCCACACGACATCTGACAAAGTCTGAATCTGAGTATCCCAAGAGTGTAAAACTAGCGCCTTTGGGGTACCACAAGCCTATGCTAGGCGTATGCTTGAGATATCTAAGGATCCGCTTAACGGCACTAAGGTGTGATTCCTTAGGATTAGCTTGAAAGCGAGCACACATGCATACACTAAACATGATATCGGGCCTAGATGCGGTTAGGTAAAGAAGTGACCCAATCATAGAACGATAGAGAGTTTGGTCAACCGATTTACCTCCCTCATCCAAGTGAAGATATCCATTAGTTGGCATTGGAGTCTTGATCGGCTCGCAATCATCCATCTTGAATTTCTTGAGAATATCCTTAGTATACTTTTCTTGATGGATGAATGTCTCTCACCGATCATGGACATCTCAAATTACCTAGCCATCATTTCTCCAAATTCTTTGCAAAGAGTGGGGTTAGTTGAACCAAAAATGATATCATCAACATAGATTTGACATACGAATAGCTCTTCATTGATGATTCTTGTGAATAAAGTTGTATCCACCCTCCCAATCTTGAAGTCCTTGTTGAGGAGGAAGTCACGAAGGCGTTCATACCAAGCCCTTGGCGCTTGCTTGAGCCCATAGAGCGCCTTGTGCAACCTATAAACATGATTAGGATATTTAGGGTCCTCAAACCCGGGAGGTTGTTCAACAAAAACCAACTCATTAATAAAGCCATTTAAGAACGCACTCTTCACATCCATTTGAAAGAGTTTCATGTTATGATGTGAAGCGTACGCTAAAAGGATACGAATGGCTTCAAGTCTTGCAACGGGGGCAAATGTTTCACCAAAGTCCAACCCTTCAACTTGTGCAAAGCCCTTTGCCACAAGTCTTGCCTTGTTGCGAACCACCACACCATGCTCATCTTGTTTGTTGCGGAAGACCCACTTAGTGCCAATGACATTCTTGTCTTGAGAACGTTCTTCAAGAACCCAAACTTCATTGCGGGTGAAGTTATTGAGCTCTTCTTGCCTGGCCATCACCCAATCCGGGTCCTCAAGAGCCTCATCTATATTTGTGGGTTCCAAGCAAGAAACAAACGAGTAATGTTCATAAAAAGAGGCATATTGACGTCTACGAGTTTTTACTCCACTGGAGGGGTAACCCATGACCAAGTCAATAGGATGATTCTTTGAAGTTCTTTTGAGCCTTTCTTGTGATTGAGACGATGAATCTTCTAGTGGTTCGACATCTTGGGCTTGTTCACTTCTGATGTGGGTGTCATCAAATGGAAGTTGTTCTTCAACCACTTGTTCATCTTAGGTATCATGAGGAGGATGTGAGGCGCCATCTTCTTCATCGTATGACTCATAATGGTGATGTGATGGTGTACTCTTTTCTTCATCCTTGGAGTCATCCTTGGAAGTGGCTTCAACTTGAGTAGATGAAGTTTGTATCTCCTCAACTTCCTCCTTTGGCTTGACTTGCCCAATGGCTATGTTCTTCATGACTTCCCTTAGTGGTTCATCACCTACATCATCACAAGAAAACTCTTCTCCTTGGGAGCCATTAGTCTCATCAAACTCCACATCACAAGTTTCTTCAATTATGCATGTGGCATTATTGAGTACTCGATATGCTTTGGAGTTTGATGAATAACCAACAAGAAAACCAACATCACATCTACTTTCAAACTTGCCTAGGTGCTTCCTTTTCTTGTAGATATAGCATTTGCAACCGAAGACCCAGAAGCATGAGATGTTGGGCTTCCTCCTAATGAGAAGTTCATAGGGCATCTTCTTCAAGAAGCGGTGGAGATAGACCCAGTTGGATAGCTAGATCAGCCTTGGGCTCTTCCGGACTTTGGTCCGGGTCTTCAGTCAGTATAGCGGCATTCACTTGAGCTTCTTGATCACCTCCTTCGGATTCCGGGATCAGCTCGTACGTCCCGTCCGCTAGAACAGTCGTATCTATATGTGATGCAAGAAATAATATTACAATCACTCACAATTCACGATAAAATTGTGGTCTAACAAATAGCAATCATAACTTAGCATAGGGGCAATCGTTTATAGAGTAGTTCTAATCTTAACTTTATTTCATAAAATGAACTAGATGGCAGTTTTTAAAATCGAAATGAAATGCATGAAGTACTTTGACTATTTTAAATCATAAGCTAAGAACATATTATGCAGCTACAAAATTTATACAAGGTAGTACATCTAACAAAAAAACTTACAATAAAAAGTTTAGCTAAAAATAGTAAGGCATGAATACATGAAAAATACACCAAACCGATTTTGTTTAAACAAAGATGAATTTCCATAGAATAAACTACAATATTTATGAAGCTCAAAATTTCTCAGAACATGTTTCATATACTTATGAACGTCCTATAAATTTTTCAGAATTTATCTAGGCACAAAACAGAAATAATAATTTTGACAAAATTAAACTACATAGAGTAAAACTAATTAGTACAGAAGGTTCTATAGTGTTTCGGGTTCTAAAATTTTAAAAAAATAGATATATGACCAAAATAGAGTTCCACAAATTTTCTCAAAATTTTATAATCAAGGAAACTATTTACCATAATTAAAGCTTACTTAATAAGCATTAAATCAAAGATATAGTTAAACAGGTCTAAAATTTCTTAAACTTTCGTAACAGCAAGGTTTTAGTGACATGCATACATGGAAAAAGTTTCACCCTCAGACCTTTACTATTTCTACCAGCATAAATATATTACTAAAACTAGTAGATTTAGGAATCTTGAAACTTTGACCCAGTTAAAGATGTCAAAAAGGGTTCAAATTTTTACCAAGCACTAGTGACACTACAAGACATATTCTAGCCAAAAACAACATAAAGTTACTAAGCACAACTCCTAGAACAATTAAAGCCTATTTATTATATTCTTTTTCTTGGATTAAAATAAATACCAAAACTGAAGATGTGTATGTAACAAAAGTTGTAGGCCTTGTAACAGGGATTCCAAAACATTTGAGTTTGTATTTTTTCTGATATTTCTAAGAATTTCTAGGCATTTTCAAAGTTCAGCCTAGAAACAAATGAGAAAGGACTGAAATATTGCAGCTAGGCCCCTAGAAAGAAAAATATGTTTGCAATGTAGTCCCTGGCTCGCCTGAGAAGAAGACAGGGAGGGAATCGGCGGCGTTCCGGCTTGGGAACTCACCGGCGGTGAGCTAGAGGTGGCTAGGGAGCACGAGGAGGTCAAGGTGCATCGATGGGTGGGTTTGGTGAGGACTGGGGTGGCTGGCTGGGTGCTTTCCCACGGCGAGGTGCGGCGGCGGCTCGGACTGCTCGCCGGCGGCCGTGCTGCGGTGGTGGGATGGGGGTGTGGAGAGGTCTGGGAGCTGCGCGACGTTCGGGCGGAGCTAAAGGCGGGGTTGGCGCGGGCAGAGGAGATCTGGAGGGGCGGACCCGCGGTGGCGTCGAGCTTGCCGGAGATGAGGAGGAGGGCGGTGGTGCTCGGAGTGCCTGGAGCGCGAGACCGGAGGGGTGCGAGGGGCGGAATGGAAGGACGAGGATGAGGCCGTGCTCGTGCGCGCGCTAGAGAAGGGAAAACCGGGCTCTTCCCCGAGTTGCCACGGCGGCGGCGAGGTGGCGGCCGCGGAGTTGGCCGGGGCAGCGTGGCGAGGGGAGGATTGCTCCAGCGCGGGTGGGAGTGGGTCCAAGGGGTCGCGGGGGCACCGCGTGTGGCGGTGGGGTAGCAGGAGGTGGCCTCCCGGCCCTCCTGAGCGGCGGCAGCGCCGCTCTACCCGGCGGCAGAGGAAGCAGGGAGGGAGAGAGGAGGGAGAAGATGACTGGACCTGTTTGTAATTTCTGAAAAATTCAGGGATCCTACTGTAAAACAAAACTAACTCCTAAACTAGGGCTCAAATGAAAAAGTGCCCAACATGAAAGTTGTTCAACTTTTCAAGATCTACAACTTTGGTGTTATGCAAAAATTGATTTGATCAAAGGTTAAAGAGTTATTTTGAAAACATAGGAAGGATTTTGAATTTAATGGACTTTTGTCTTTTCCAAAGCAATTTCACCTTAAATTTAGACTGAAATGTAAAATTTTCTACCAAATAATGATTGCACTGGATTTTGCAAATTACAAGATAATAGAGATTACCGCCAAGACTTTTGTAGGTGGTTGGCCTAAAGAGATCTATGTGTAGTAGCTCCAAGCTTCTTGATGTTGACAAATTGCTTCCCGGCTTGACAAGCACTACACAATTTATTTTTGTTAAATGTAACATCTTTGACACCAACCACCATACCTCGTTTGAAGGCCTTATTGAGTTGGCTCATTCCAATATGAGCAATACGGCGATGCCAAAGCCAACCCATGGAGTTCTTGGAGAAAAGACATGTCGCCAAACTTGCATCATTAGATGAGAAATCAACAAGTTAAATGTTACCATGTCGAAATCATTTGAATATTAAGCTCTTGTCCTTCTTGCTTGTCACTATAACTTCACTGTCACTAAAGGTGCATATTAGTCCTAAATCACAAAGTTGAGCAATAGATAACAAATTGAAACTAACCGACTCAACAAGCAACATATTAGAGATAGAAAGATCCTTGGTTATGGCTACCTTACCCAAACCTACCACTTTTCCTTTTTAGTTATCACCAAAGGTGACATGTTCATGATCGCCCACATCTTCATCTAGTGAGGTGAACATCTTTACATAGCTGGTCATGTGTTGTGTACATCCGCTATCAAGCACCCAATACTTTCCACCGGCTTTGTTACACCTACACACAAATGAATCATTTTTGAGGTTTGGAAACCCAAGCAAGTTTGCTTCCTTTGACATGAGTTAATAAAGCTTTAGGAACACATAGTTGACGTGGTAGCTTTTCCTTCATTTGAGTGCCAATGAACTTTTTCTCAACCTTGTCACTTTTAAGCTTGCTTAACAAGAAATGATGTTCATTGAATTGAGACTTATAGTTAGGAGGCAAGGTAGGAGGTGGGCGAGTAGGAATTGGACACTCCCTTGTATGATACCCGGTGATGTGACAATGTTGGAAAAATGAGCCAAGTTCCTTGTTGAAGCATGCCTTTAGTTCCGGAGACTTGGGACAATTTTCCGGAGGCTTGAGAAATGATCCAAGTCTATTTGTTCCAAAGTGCCTTGCATTGTGGAAGAGAATCTCCTTGTGCAAGTATTCTTCACTTGTCACATTGAACATGCACTTGGTCATGCCTTCAAGTTCCTTCTCAAGTTGTTTCTCCCTATTATGGTTAGTCTTTGAACAAGAAAGTGAAGTATGATGACAAGTAGTAGGGTGACACAACTCTACAAGATCATCACAAGAAGTAGATATATTGACTTTGATTGCTTCCTTTTGAGTTTCTTTTAGTTCTTCATCCAAAGCATCAAAGGCAAGGTCAAGTTCTTGATACTTCATATTTAAGTTGGCATAATCAAGCTTAAGTTTCTTGTTGCATGAAGTAAGGGACTTATTAAGCACAACTACTTCATCATGTTTAACATTTAATTCATTGTGCTTAGTAAGTAACTTGTCATACTCCTCTCTAAATTGCTTGCTAGAAATAATGCATGCATCATGAGTTTCTACTACCTCTTGGTGTCTAACAAGCAACTCATCATTTGAGGCATTAAGCTTGGCATATTCAATTTCAAGAGATTTACATTTAGATTTGTACTTCTTGATCACTTGTTAGTACTCATCTAGGATGATTTGCACTTCATTAGGAGATAAACCATGTTCACTTTCATCACTAGAGGAGTCTTCATCATCACTCATCTTGGAGTTACCTCTTGCCATGAGACACATGGGTGGTGGAGGTAGGGGTGGCTCATTATCATCACCATCGTACATGGCAATCCCCACTATCTTCTTCTTGGAATTATCATCACTTGAATCATCACTTGAGGATTCACCATCGGTGATCCACTCTTCAAGAAAAGCCTTGATATCTTCCTATCTCTTGAAAGATTTTTTCTTCTTGAAGTCCTTCTTGGCTTGTGGAGGATCAACTTCTCCCAAGTGGAACATCTCATGAGACCGAATTCTTCCAACCACTTCACCCACTTCTAGCTTTGAAAGATCTTTTTCATAGAGCAATGAGGTGACAATGTTGTACTTGGGCTTGTGAAGTGAGTGAAGAATCTTTCGAATGATGTCACTATTAGACAAAAGAGAAATTTCAAGAGCATTAATGTCCCCAGCAAGTACATTCAATCTAGCATACATTTGCTCAACTAACTCATTGGGGAATATTTTGAAATCATTGAGTTTTTCCTTAAGCACTTGATACTTCTCCTCATGAAGCTTTGTAGACCCAACATGAATAGTCTCAAGCTCTTTCCAAATTTCGTGAGCAGTTTTCTTGCTATGAACACGAGCGAATATCTCCTCACTGAGAGCATCAAACAAAGTATTTTTGGCTCTAACATGGTATTTGATTTAATCTTCATTCCAAGCACCAACAATGGGTTTTACGGTGACCTCCATTAGACACCATCGGTAAGTAGATAACACGACAAAGATGCACAAATAAAACGTCTGCAGGAAAAAAAAGAGACAACCTCAAAACCGATCGAAGATAGCTCCCGAGGTCCGAGGGACCTCCCATGGACAAAACCGCCGAGCGGTGGACAATGGTGAACAGCATGCCGGCAGATGGCCGCACCTGGTGAAAGCCTAACCCACGCTCTGCAGGCCCAGATTGGTCCAGCCCAAGAGTTTTGGCGTGCGTGATCATCCACCTACATGTGGTGCGTTTATCAATCTCGAGAAAGATTTGCCGGTTCAGTCTTTAAAAACGTTCATAGGAATAGAGTTGTGTAGTTGTTCATAAGGGTGTGAGTATGTGTGTATTGTGAGTGTCTAAGTTGCATTATGTAATTTTAAAAAAGTCTAAATTACTCCTCTAAACTATAGAAAAATTGCATGTGGTGCGTGAATATGAGAGAGGAGGGGAGAGGAAGACTCATTCACGTATGAACAAATCACTCTGTCCCAACTAATTAAGCTTTCCCCGTGCTGAATTCGATCTCTACCATTTCTCCTTCTTGCTCCTATCCTGAATTCTGTGCTTCCATCCCTTCCCCGCTACCTGCTGCTAACAATATATTATTATAGGTGCCGACTGAGACATGTTACAATCATTTGTTATGTTATTGTCGTACAAATCTGTTCTTTCACCCTTCCAACTTAAATACCTTTCAATGCTTTTACTCGCTACATTTTAGGCAATAGGCAGTTCACATCGTCTACAAATACCATAAAGGATCTTCTATTTTATTAAATGGTGGACCTCACCTTCGTTGCCCATCCACTTAACCATTTTTCCTAGTCGTCGTCGGACAGACGAGCTACGCATGTCTAGTTATAGCAATTTCAAAACCGGACACCTATTTTCTAAAGAAAGAAATCACAAAAACGATGCATATCGAACTTTAGGTGCGAACCAGTTGGCTCTTGGCTGACTGAAAGTGACTCCGAAAGTTGTAAGAAAGGCATGCGGAGTATAATTCCTAGGATGTGTGGCACAGAACAGAAAGACAGTAAAAATACTTTGCAAGTGGGATTAGCTTTCCCATTATCCCGTATGAGGGCATTGTATATTCTGAACGCAAAGACTTGCATCAACCCGTAAGAGATTACAGATCATCAGCATTTTATCAATTGCATCGTCTCACGATCTGTGTTAGGGGCTTGCTCTTGCCCTGGAAACTGCGATGCCGTAGAAGCTGAGTTGCTTACAGCAACACTGAAAGCTACATTACTAGTTCTTGTAATGTGCTTTATCTAGAAACAAGGAAAATCATTTCCGTCCATTTCTCTGGAGGATTGGCATGTTCTTGTTGTTACAGGTTTGGTCGCATCACTTGGCGAAATTAATTTGCAGTAGTCTTTACTCTCTTAGCTACTAGTCAGTAGTCACTACTATTTAACCTTCTCAAGCACTCAGTGTTCAAGTGGACCTCACTTTCACCGGTCGGTCGGCAATCCAACTACAAATAAAACGGTTTACATCGCTCTCATGAGCTTGTCCACGGCATGGCAGAAGCAACTCTGCTTCCACGAAGCTGTGTCATTTATATGATTGTTCTGCTTTACAATCCACCTTTGCCTCTCTCTCTCTCTCTCTCTCTCTCTCTCTCATGAAACTACTGATACAAATTTGCTCATATCATTGTAATCCAAACTCATCATCACACAAAAATTACTCCCTCTGTTTTTATTTAGATGCACTACAAGAAATTTGTTGATCCATGACGAATTTTCGATGATGTTTACGAAAACTGTCATAAACAGATATCATCTATGGCAATTTATAAATTTTCACCACAGAGTTGCAAATAGCCCATATGGGCTCTAATTTGGGCCCAGTATCTGTGACAAGCCTCTGAAATCGTCATAGAATGAAAATAGAAATCGTCATGAACTTGATATCATGCTCAAACAACAATGATGATAAAGAAAATACGTTATAAGCTGTGCCACTTCAACATTTTTTTTGGAAAGAATCACAAGGGAAAAAAAAGAAAAAAAAAGCCGAGAAGCCATAGGGGAAAAAGAAAAAAAAAACCGACCAAAATGCACTACGGGAGACTTCTAATCTAAAAAGAAAACTCACGTAACTTTAACTTCCATAAGGCTGACCTCACCAGTCTCCCTCTCGCCCCCTCCTCACTAGCTGCTGGTACTGCTGGTGCACACGTGGCCCCGCCCCGCCCCCGCCACCTCGGCCCGCCCGCCCGCCACGTAACCCGCCGGCTGCCTCCGCCACAGGCTACTGAGGTCAGCCTAATAATCTTAGGGGTGGGGTGGAGAACACTCGACACGCACGGCAGGCACTATGGCAGCATGCAGATTCAGTGCTCTTTTTTTTTTTTTGGGAACATGCAGATTCAGTGCTCGGCCACTCTTACAGCAGTCCTGCTCTGTGCTCTTATCCCACTTCTGGTCCCACCTTCTCCAAGGCAAAAAGGAAGACAGGAGTCGTCAACGGTGCCGTGTTGGCTGGTGCGAGCGGTTCGCAGCTCCCAATCCAAGTGGTCTGAGACGTTTTACGAGTTATGCAAACGTGGGTCGAATTGAAATTGGGAAGCTCTGAATTCACCTATGAATAATATATTTTTTGGCATTAGAGTTTCTACACATATTTCTTTATATTTGTATATATCTTTTAGCCTAATCTATTCATGGAATGAGTCTGCTTCCTCCAACGGTCTGCAATTTTTTAGCCACCTCCAACATGAGTCTGCTTCCTCCAACGGTCTGCAATTTTTTGGCCCACTCTAACATTTTTTGGGCCGAGCCCACTTCCTCCCACAACCTACAATCGACCAAAAAGCAATAGAAAAATAAAAAACAAAGGTGCGCCGAATGCAGGAATCGAACCTGGAACTTTCCTTTACAAAAGAAGGCACTTACCACTTGACCATCATTACTTTTGTGACAAGTATCCATTTTCAGTATTATTATTTTATATTAAGTGAGATGAAGAACACATATAGAGCTCATTTTCTCTTTTTATCCGGAATTAAAATTTGTAACTGATATTTCTTCCTCGTATGAACTCCAAATTTGATGTTTCTTTTTTCTAAATTTTTTTAAAGCATGGTTTTTCATTTAATAGTGTCTGTTTGCATGTTCATTGCTATTTTCGGAACTTTTTCATATGGCTTATTTTCTTCCACCTAAATGGAGAATTGAAAAAAACATGTTTTTTACATAACAATTGCTAATGTAGCTTAATATTTATTTTTATTATAGCCAACATAAGTTTGTGTCCAAATTTGAGGTGCATACATGTTCAATAATGTTATGATGTACTCAAATTTCAAAGTTTGATTTGAGTTGTATGAAACAATGTGAGAGATCTATCCATTTTGTGAACAATGTATACTCCAATTATCATAAATCTTATGAAACTTTTTTGTCAAGCTTATACATCCATAAAATGATTCTATGCCAATTTACAAAAGTTTTAGACAATTTTTATGTATTATCAATATTATTTTATAATACGATTGTAAATAGAAGTTTGAATTGTCCCTAACAAACAAACGTTGGAAATTTATACCTATTTTTGGATATGAGCTATATTATAATATAATTACTTAAATATATTTATTTGGATTTTTTTAAATATATTTGCAATACATGCAACTCAAATTTTAATTATATTCAATAAACATCCAAAAATTAATTTAAACTACTGAAAATAGTAAGTGAGCTTAAAAATTATCGAAACTTCTAAAACAAAACTTTATATACTCTACTATATATCAAAAATATATTAATATATATAAGGTAATTATTTTTTGGGTGTTACTTTACAATGGTACAATGAAATAAATAATAAAAAAAGAAGATATTAAACGGGCTGTTAAACCAAGCCAGGCCCGATTTATCCCAGCCGTCCATTACCGATGGACGATTCACATTGATCCCCTGTTACATAAAAAAACCGGCCAAGATCAAAACGCTAGCTCCCACCACAAGCCGACTGCGCCCCCTCCTCAGATTCCCCGCCGCTCCCTCTTCTCCCCACTCAGATCCACCCACTGCTGTTATCAAAAAAAAAAAAAAAAGATCCACCCACTGCTCTGGTGGTCCTCCTGTCCCCTTCCTCCACTCCCTTCTTCCCCCGCTTCCCCTGCAAATCGGCACTAAGAGCAACTCTAACAGATTGATCTTCTCCTTTTCCCTTTTCACTTTTTCTTAATATAGGGGATTGATGTTTAAAAAACCTAATCCAACAGATTGATTTTCCATCACCCTTTCCCCTTTATTTTTTCTCAATCCCCAATAATTTCTCTCCAATCCCCAATAGAAAGGGAAGACATCACATCTTCCTTTCCATATAGAAAGGGGGAAAATTAATCTGCTGCAGCACTTCTTCCATATATGTTGAAATTGAGAAAGGGGATTTCCCTATATGGTGAAAAAGGGAAAAAAGGAAAGATCAATCTGTTGGAGTTGCTCTAAGCACGCGGCGGCGCGGAGCTCCCGGGTGTGGGCGCGCGGAGCTCGCAGGGCCCCGACTCGCGGATCTCCGACGCATGCGCCCCCCTCGCCACGTAGGATCTACCGCCGCCATCACCCAATCTGAGGCAGATGCCACCCGCAGCCATGGCGCCGTCGGCCATGCCCCAGGCCTTGTCCAACTCAGGTGCGCGCGCTTCCCAGATCCGGTCAGCTTCGTCTCTCTCTCTCTCTCCATGTGCAGGAGGGAGGCACACATGAGACATGCCAGATGATGAATCCCGTCCGTACTTGCGCTTAGCTGCCAGCAGCGGCGACGACAGCGAGGCGGGAATGTCGCAGAGGTCGCGCTCACGCTTGGCCCCGGCGCGAGGCGACTCCGCGTCCGCCGCCGCCTGCGACTCCTCGGGGACTCCGCCCGCGACGAATCCAAGCTGCAGTACCCGTTCTCCGCCGACGACATGGGTAGATCCCTGGCTCGCTCGCTCGCTCGCCGCCGCCTCCTCGGTGCCCACGCCCGCCTGGCCGGAGCAGCGCACGGAGCCCCGCCTCGCCTCGCCTCCCCCCAACGCCCGCGGCTCCGGATGGCTCCTCGTCATGGATCCTCGTCTGATGGGCATTGAGCAGGCATCCGGGAGGGTGTTGTTCGTGGTGCTGCGAGACCTCCCTTGGAGGCGTGCAGGCCAACCTCGTTGAGATCCTGAGTGAGGGCGACCACGACACGCGGGTCTCCCTCCTAGGCCTCCCATCGCTATCCGTCGCCAAGGTGCCATCATTTCTGCAACATCTAAAATTTTTACATGGTTGACCTGCTGCAATTTTGTTTTGTAGTCTGGATTACATTGTTTAGTTTGCTTTATCTTTGCATATGAACTGGGCCAGCAAACAGAGTACTGCAATGTTTCCCTAATGTCAACCTAATCCATCCACTTCTTGTTCTGTAAATTGCCATCTCGCGAAACTCTGCGGGATTTGTTGTAACTACTCATCTTAACATGGTTCAGTTAATCCGAACCTCAATTGGTAGGTTGCCTCTTAGTTGTCATATCTCGGACTGAGTAACAGGACCGTGAATTCTATATAATAGACATTGACCAGTGAGATAGCAGGCACATTTAATAATTTTCTAATCTTCAGATGCATCTATGCATGAAACAATTTTTACATGGAAAGGCAGTTACCATCAGCCTTCATCATTCACTGTACTTGTATGGTTAAAACCTAAATGCTCGGCAATGTGCAGATATACTTATTGCTCACAGGCTTGATGAATCTTTCTCCTCACCTGCATGTTTTGCTTAAAAAAAATGCTTGCACAGAACACTTGACATTCATGAATGTTGGATCTTTAAAAGATGGCATTGTACCTTTGCAGTTGATGCAAGATGAAGGGTTGTATGCCATAGAGGGATTTCCAGGAGTTTCAGTTTTTCAGGTTTAAATAGTTTCACCTAATTTGCAATTTATTTACATACGAGATCACTTGTTGGTATTATTATTTCAGGGCAACTTGCTTAGGGATGCAGCTTCAGTTAGTTCAGGTATTTGCTCCTCACCATGGATGAGCCATAAAGCCCACTGAAAGAAGAAAGTGTAGCTTTTCAATGTTTAAGTTAAAGCTAAAGTTCCTATCATAATTATCAGCTAGGGTCATTCATTTAGTAATAGGGCCCGTGCGTTGCTACGGGTAATAATATAATAGACCTATATAATACTATTAACTTTTTGTTTCATGGTCAGATAGTTTTGCATACCGATCTCTTTCTCGCTTCCTCTTACGTTCTTTAGGATCTGTGAGTGATGGTTGGTCACCGGATATCATGGGCCCACTATCATTGCTAATGTTGTCGTCATCTGAAAAATAGTATTATTCATTTTTAGTTGCAATATGAGGTGGAATAAACATTTGTAGAAGATAATTGATTAATATTACTTGTGTTGGTGGTGGTGCTTTGGTCATTCATTTGAGTGTGTATCTCATCCGTTCGAAGAAACCATCTGCAAGAAATATGTGTCAGTTCTAGTTCAAATTTAGATGTGATAATGAAATGACATACCTAAGGATGCACCACAAAAGTGTGAATAGATTCATGTCGCAAAGTTATTTGGAAATTCCATATAGGGACCCAATATGTGAACCGATGGATGAAAAAATACAAATAAGAAGCTATCTTATTGGCAGGACTTTCAGATTAAACCAAGCACATAAAAATACGCATGGATCAATCACAAATTTAATCTTTGTATGCTATTTTGAGCTTTTTTCAGAAAGATACATTGTGTATAGAGTATAATCCTATCAGAATGACTGCATTGTAATTTTGTATTTTACTCCCTCCGTTCCAAATTATAAGTCATTTCAAGAATCTTGGAGAGTCAAACCATCTCAAAGTTTGATCAAAATTATAGAGAGAAATATAAAGATTTATGACATCAAATAGGTGCACTATAAAAATATAGCTAACAAAGAATCTAATGATACTTAATTGTTATCATAAATATTATTATCTTGTCATATAAATTTGGTCAAATTTGAAAAAGTTTGACTCTCCAAGATTCTTGGAATGACTTATAATTTGGAACGGAGGGAGTATTTCACATCCTTATTGCCTACAGAAAGGACCTTTTGTGAAAAATATCTTTGGGAAAGGCTGGGGCTATAAAAATGCCAATGAAAAAATCTCTCCTATTACTCTGACAGACTTCTCCTGTGGGTGATTTCTCTTGTATCGATCTGGATCTTTCCTCTCTTCTTTTTTCTAGCGGACGATGTGAAGAGGCACACGCAGCAGAGGAGAATGACGTGGCAACGAGGGGCATGGCGTTGCGCCCGGCAGCTTGCACAGCTTTGCAGGGCACACGTGGATTGACACGGCATGACCGCAGCAAAGATTGCGGTGGTGCTTGCGAGTAGCGATTGATGAGCAAATGAATTGATGATGACGTAGAGGAGACTGGTTAGCTCATTTTTTATTTGACATGATCCGGAGTAGGAGGCGCATCTCTAGTCTCTAGCCACAACTGCCCTGGTGAGTAGAGCTGAAAGCCTGAAACCTTGATCCCTCCACGAAGATGGCATCCTCACTCACCGATAGCATCAAACTGTTTTTCGGTTGCGGCCGGTGAGCTCGTCGCTGGTCTGTGCCGTGTGGAAGCAGAGCGAGAGAGAAGATGGGACTGGATGGGAAGCTTCGCCACCTCAATTAGAGCTTAGTGTCGACTTCTTAAAGGAGAGGGCATTGATTGATGATGGCAGCGATTACTATGGGCAGCGATGGTGATTCATTAAGGCTAGGCTGGGAAGCGTGGACTTGTTTTATATCCACGTGGGCGGTGTTCGAGTCCGGCTCAATTTGCCTTACGGCGCGTGGGATCCTATCGGTGCCCACGGGAGGAACGGACGAACTAAAGGCAGAACCACGAGACGGACGAACTAGAGGTAGAAGGTATGAAGGATTGCTTCCGTGCTTTAGAAATAGGTATAGATATAGATATACTAGCAAGATGCTGTGCGTTGCCACGAGTAATATAAATTCTACCAGAACATATACGAGACCACCAACTTTGTGCTGTGGCCGCACGAGGTATTGATTGTCCAGGTTTGATTGGGATTCCAATTAATTTGTCCGGTTCCAATTATGATTTTGGTATCCGTGTTCCAATGACCCAGCAATCATTGCTTACTTAGAAATTGTATACGGTATTACTTATCAAGTATCAATTCTACATGGTTTCGGACTTTAGGTTCTTCCATGAATCTTTTTATGCAAATTTTCTAGACAACCATTTGTGTGGTTTTGTGCACAACTAACAAACTAACTCACACAATTAATTACCAGACCAATGAGATGATTAATTACCGTGTAATCCACTCCAGCGCATCGTTTTTTCCCCTCCGTGATTATTACTTGCATCGTTTTCTCCCTTGCATGCAGCGTCCGTTAGCCTCCCTCCGTTCCACGCTACGTATGAGCTTTCTTCCTCCTCCAGCTCCGCCCCCGGCGCGCACGAGGCACGAGCCTGTCAAGCTCCGCACGGCCGCCGCTGCGCCCGAACTCGCCGCCGATCTCCGCTACACCGCCGCTGTGCCCGAACTCGCTTTCGATCTCCGCTACGCCGCCGCCACGTAGCTCGGCACAGCCGCCGCCACGTCCGAACTCGCTGTCGATCTCCGCTACGCCGCCGCCGGGCACGAGCCCGTCCAGCTCGTCCCGGTCGCCGCCACGCTCGAACTCGCCGTCGATCTCCGCTACGCCGCCGCCGCACATGAGCCCGTGCAGCTCGTACGTCCTGGCCTCCGCCGCGCCTGAACTCGCCGTCGAGCTCCGCTCCGCCGTCCGCAACGGAGAAGTTTGCCATCGCTGGTGGTCTGCGGCCATATGCAAATTGATTCATATATAATATGTACTCTCTCCTGCTCTGCATGCCGATTGAATTGACTGCGGGATCGAGGCGTCCGCACAATTGCATCGATTGATCTTGACTGCGGGATCGAGGAGTTAGACATAAATATGACATGTATTTCCGTCGTTTTCTCAAAAAATTATACAAGTAAAAAAACCGTAGGGAGTATAAAGGTATTTCGGACTTCGAGTATGACACATGACGGACCAAAAGTCAACATACCGCAGAAACGGTTCGCTCTTTATAAATAGGTATAGATATAGAAAAAACCGGAGGGAGTATAAAGGTATTTCAGACTTCGAGTTCTTTAACACCGGGTCCACCAATCAATGACACATGATGGACCAAAAGTCAATATACTGTAGAAATGGTCCGCTCTTTATAAATATGTATAGATATAGGTATAGATAGACTTGGTGAAAGTTAGTAGAATTTGATTTAGAACAAATCTAATAAGACATCTAAATGAAAACAGAGGGAGTAGTTTATAGACAGTTTTAATTGATTGACGACAGACTCAAAACATTACTTATTAGTTGTGACAGCTGGAGGAACAACTGGCATGGCCTCTTTTTCCTTATATTAGTTACTATGGTCTTTCAGGAAGCTACCGCAGCACTAACTCTTTCCAAAGGTAGAAAAGGGCAAGAAGGCCTCCTACATGCTGTTAAATCAGTAGAGAATGTACACTATAGTAGAAAAGGGCGAAGAGTTGGACGATCCCACTTCGCCACATATAATTGTGAGCACTATGTTTTAACAAAGTTATCTTTGTTCAGCCTTTCTTTTTGGGCAAAATGGAACCTACTGGGGACAATAATTTTGGTTCTTTGAGTTATCCTATGAAGTACTACAATTAATCCAGCTTCTTGCATTGTAGATATGCTATATGCTATCTTGGTCATCATGTACACTTTGTTGCTACTATTAATTAATCATTGCCCCATTTGCCAATTGTATTTAACCAAAAAGATTCTCTTGTTGAAATCAACACGACTCTTCGCGCCACCTTGCTTTATTCGACTTACCTCTGTGTGTCACCTTATTTGTTATCATGTCTGGCTTGCCCTCTGCCCATGCACTTGCTTTACGGCTTGCTGCACAACCGTAGCGCACAACTACGAGTTATATCAAAGAGTTCGTGTTTTGGAGGCAATGTCTTGCCGCGTCTCTTCCTGTGTCTATTCTCAAATTGAGCTGCCGAGGCTCAGCTTACTTCGGTTGATGCCGCAGCCGAATAGACACAGCAGTATACCATTTAATGAAGAGAGATAGTAATTGAGATGAACCAAAAGGATGTAATAAGATGTGTGAAGCTATTGAACACACTGATCATTTTCTTTATTTTTTTAGATGCGGGGCCAGTGACAGTAGTGCTGAATCAGAGACAGCCTCGGATGGCAAAGAAATGCCACTTAATTGTATAGGAGACTTTAGCTGGAGTTGTCTACATGAGATTGTGTGGCGCCGTACTAGCTAGAAACGGCTGGGTATTCTCAAACATCAGGCATATATCCTCCATCAAGGGAATACCTTATAGAGCTTTGGTTTCCTATGGTGGTGGCAAAAGCTTGGAAGGAAGGAAGAACAGATCAAGGAGGAAGCTGCTCGACGAAGATGAGGAAGGCGTGTGTGGATGTACTATGAATCTCAACCAGGAAATTCTATTGGCATGAAGGACGACGTACCAAGCCGCGGGATAACGCTGAGCGTTTGCTGAAGCGCTGAGCTAGTTTGCTGTGTTTAGTGTGGACTGTGGCGGTGGAGTCTTTGTTTCAGGCAGTAACGCCATGAGTGCTGCTGCTTGTATATGCGGCATATATACATTTTCTTCACTAGGACTCAGTAAGTATATCGCTGTCATTCTCGCGACCTTATCCTACATACTCTTGTGCGATTTTGCTTCCAAGATGTACACAACAAATTACTAGCCTTTCATGTTTTATACTAATTATACCACTCATACTGTGATTGCTGAGGCCGGATTTTATTCCTTAATCTAATAAAATACTACTCATACTAGTGGTGGATGCTGAGTAGTTTCTAAATAATAATCTGAACTGTGTTACATTCTAACAGAGAGTGGCGGCCCATATCAGATTTAAATTATACTGCTACAAACATACCTAGTAATCTAGTATGGTAGACCTGCATATTGTATTCTTGTTTGACGGAGTCAGGTAGCTTGCCAGTTATGCGCGCACGTTGTATTCCATTTGCTTGATGGGTATATATATGTGTAGCAGACATAACGTTAGGCCACCATGCGTATATAGAAACTACACAGCAACATCTTGTGCTTCAGCACAGCTAGCCTAATGAGCTCGCTCAGGCAATAAGCAACTCTGGCAAGAGCTGGCGGCTGAACTTTTTCCAACCATACGAGGTACACCTAATCGATTTACTCGCACTGTCTATCTCAAGATTATTTATTACAGTGCTTGAGTTGACTGTTGATTTTTTACTACAGTGCTTGAGTTGACTGTTGATTTTTTACTACAGTGCTTGAGTTGACTGCCATATTCTGATGAATTCTGGCCAGAGTTAGATCTATAAGGTTTTTGGAACCTTTAGAATCAAAATTAGGCTTCCTAACTAGGAGAATATTGTAGTGACTTTCATAAGCTTTCTACGTTGGTTAAAATCATAATTTTTGGATAAGTGGAACTCCATATATGGATTTAAAGTTCAGGTGTACTGTTTTGTTGACAGAGTTTTTCAGTTAAGATTTAACCCTACATTAGGCCATCTTGTTGACCTCTAATGCAAATATGGATAATAGCAAAGTTTTAGATCATGGAATTCTCTATCCTCTGGTGAAATTTTAGAATTTTTGGACAAATATATTTGGAGTTATGGGAATGTGAAGCTTGCTGTACTGATTTTCTAGGCAGATTCAAAGTTCTGTTTTTGACTGCAATTTTGACCATATTAGGGCCATAATAAAAATATGGGTTCTCCATGAAAGTTTTAGGTATTTATCTGTAGTTTTGGAATATCAATTTGTTTGGCACCTCATTCATTGTATAAAAATAGATATGAAAAAGAGAAGCACTGGCGCTCTTCATCGATGTTGGTGACGAGAATTGTTGTTCGTAGGTGCCCCTTTTGGATTGAGGTTTTGGGCATGGAATCACTTTGCATTGCTTTATCTATGTCATTTGGAGTTGTTTTTCTGATACATGAGTGGTTTAGCTGGTGATGTCACTATGAGGCACCTATGACATGTCTACATGCTCGGTAAAGGCAAGTGAACATAGCGGTTGCGTTGCTACAACTTTAACATTCTATTTTTTGCTGCCTCCGCTTATAAAATGCAGCACACATAAGTGATGGTATAACAAATTTGGACATGAATCATAATGATTGGGTGAAATATGAAATGTTGTTGCTAATATAAATCTAGAGGTAACGTGACTTTTTACTTCATCATGGGTGGATAGATAAATGAGGTGGTGTATATGTGACGGATTTTGAATTTATGGCCGGGGATGATTTACATATGACTTATACTTAGTAATTTATCCTATGGTATGTTTTCCTGTGAGTAAAATCTTTGGAATCCTTGAAGGTTTACTAATGAGTGGGCTTGTTATAATAGAGGTTATTATGCTAATCTTGGTGTATAAAAATCTCTGTGGCATTTATGTCTCCTAATGCTATCGTGTGTGGATAAATTGGAGTCTGGATTATGAGCAAGATTCGAAGTAGTATCCTACTATTATTTGGTATATGTGTTCAAATATATGGATTGAATCTTGGGCTGATCGGCTCTACATAGAAATGTTTTTATATGATAGATATGCTTGGGGCTTGGAATATGAAATTATTTTTTATATGTTTAAATTAATAATGGCTACACACTATCCTAATTCTGTTAAAATTAGGGAGATCTATAGATATAATCGTATGAATAACTGTTTGGTTGATGTTTGCAACACATGATCATTCAGTCATTGTTGGTTGATGTTTGCACCATATGAATATTCAAGCGTGGTTGGTTAGTGTTTGAAACATATGATATTGAGTCATGGTTGGTTGATATTTGGAATATATGATTACAGAGTCATGGTTGGTTGGTGTTTGGAACATATAACTATTCAATCATGGTTGGTGTTGTTTATGTTGCGGGAGTACTGTTTGCATTTCTGGTATTAACTATCATGAATTTTTTTCTCCTTCCATCATGGAGTACAGGGTATTTGAATTTGGAGTATATGATACCTGGCTTTGGAGATCCTGTTGCATTGCATTGCACTGCATTACATGTCATTTGGAGTTATGTCGCGAATCTATGGTTGCGACCGTATCGGTACAACATCGTTTATTGGGCATAACGATACAGCCTCATACCTTGTTGAGTATGAAGGCAGGAGTTCATATGCATTCATATGCATACATCATTGGTTTGGCATAAAGGTGCAGCTTCATACCTTGATGGGTATGAAGGCTTCCTGTTCATGTGCATTGATATGCATTTTTGGCTGAATGTTGAGTATGAAGGCAGGAGTTCATATGCATTCATATGCATACATCATTGGTTTGGCATAAAGGTGCAGCTTCATACCTTGATGGGTATGAAGGCTTCCTGTTCATGTGCATTGATATGCATTTTTGGCTGAATGTTGGATATGATGGAGATATAGTATCACATACAAATACTGTGGCCTATGGTGACATGCACTGCGATGTGGCTTGTGAGAGTTGGATATATACCAGATGTGTGCCTCTTACATTCACTGTTTTATGGTATGGATATTTGGATATTGGTGGATATGGTTACCATGGAAATAATTTGATAATGATTCTTCTCCATAGTGATGGGTGTCTTGTATGACTTGAGGGATTATGGATATATTGCACGTGTTGTTCCCTTGGATTCCTTTGCACCTTAATTCGAGTTAAATATCATTGCATTTTATTATTATTATTATATGGTCAACACATTGCTACTTTTGTTTCTAGTTGCTATGGAGACTCGTATGCTATAGTTGTGTTAAGGGTTGCTTACCATCACCGTATATGGATCTCACATTATTCATTATTAGTAGCTCGATATCAAAATAATATTATTTTATCTTTGCTATACTCTTAGTACATCTGGTGATTAGTGGAGCTATCTTCTGATACTTGCTACCTTGTCAAATCATTAATTAATCTATTGTAGTTTAAATAGCTTGTTAAAGTAGTTCACTTGCTGAGATTATTCAATCTCACCCTTGTTTATCCCTCCACAGGTTATCCTTTGAAGCTAGCATGAAGGGAAGTGGGTTAGTTGCACGCCATACACTTCTACATGACCTCATAATGATTTAGAGCATAAGTCTGAGTTTGTTTGATCTTGTAGTAACTTAAATCATATTTGAACATGATTTAGAGTTGTCTTGATGGAGCATCGCACTTTTCATATACATCTATCTATTGTTGCTTCCGCGTTGCTTGTATATAAGTTTTTGCTGCTGAAATTTTAATTTCCAGCATTTGGTAGTGTAGAGTGTAGCATCTCAGGGTTGCATGATACCTGGGATGTTACAGGTTTGAAAAGAGCTTTCAATTAGTAATAGTAGGAAATAAGATGGCATCTGAAATGCAATGAGATAAATTTGAAGACTGAAATCCCAAATCGGCGGAATCAGAACGGCAGATGAAGAGAACCAAAGACAGAGTAAACTGCATCAGACTGAAGAGTCATGCTTCAGATTGAGACCTGGAGAGTATGGAATGAATACCTGCAGACGGCCCGCTCGCCAGCGGAGCAGGTGTCTCCGCTTCGGCGAACTATACTGAGGTTGAGCCGAGCGAGGAAGACGATGAGAAAGATGGTTTGTTTGTCCCTTCTGCTCGCACTGAGCACTGACTGTTCCAACGACATCAGGCGGTGAGCAATCTCGCCACCGATGGAGGAAAGTCAGCCGTCCTGGGCTGGGATGCTGAGCCCCAATCCCCACCCACTTCTTTTTGTTGGACTATTTGGCTTTCTCGAAATGAAGTGGTGTTTGACAAGTGCAAACCAAGAATTCTCTTGCAGGTACTTTTCAGGGGAACGTTCTGGCTCCGGCAGTGGGCGTCGCTATAGCGCCTTGAGGAAGACCAGGAGGTGCTGCGGCAAATTTGCCAATTACTTGAAGGGGCAGCTCTCCAAATCTTCGCTTCCTTTGGATGGTTATCGTCAAGTCAGGTTTCCATTAGTTAAACTGAACTTTGGTGTGCTTTGTTTCGATTGTTGGTTGTGTGACGGGAATTACTCCCAAGAACTATGTAATCTTTTGGTCTGATTCTGCCCTAGGTAGATGAAGCCGGATAGAACACTTTGGTTTATCTAAAATAGGTAAACATGGGGCAGGTTGCACACGAAGGACGATCATTCATTGTTTAGTAAGTTCCCCCGAAGTAGCTGACTGTAACATCTCCATATTTCAGGTTGGACTCCTCCAATGAAGGTAATGCAACGGAGAAGGAATGAGCAGGAATAAGGAATTAAAGACTCCTCCAAAGAAGGTTGGACTCCTCCAAAGACTGTAACATCTCCATATATATTTCAGAAAAGTATCTCCTTAATTTGATCAAAGACTAGCAGCATGGGAGAATAAGGAATTAATGGAAGTGGAGAACCACATGTTGCATGTTGCAAAGCAGCTTGCAGGGAAGTGCATACGTGGTGATGGATCTTGCATTCAGATTACTAACCAATGGCTCCAGAGTCAAGCGATGTACCTTTCTCAGCTCGTTTTGGTTTCAATTTGTTGACAATGAGGGGGATGAAATATAAGAGAATCAGGCAAAGTTGCTAGGGTCAAATATGAAGCACGTGCACTGACTAATCCATTGGACCAACCTTCACGCAGCAAGAATATTTTGTTACAGGGTTTCACAAGTTGTTAATATCTCTATTGTTAGTCTTATGTACCTGCTTAAGTCATCATCTTGTTGTTTGATTCTACCTTGATGTCTTAATGTACACACACTGTTGTTCTTCTCTGAAGTCATAATCGCTACTGATGCAAGATGGTTTGTGAATCAAACAGGCATAGAGGAGTGCATGGTCTTCATTTTTCTTTGACTAAATTTCTCACACATACAGTTCCTTGAGGAGAAATTAGCACAACGACCATTACCTTCATTATCGGTAAGTACGCAACAATCGTTACTTTTTTTTCACCAACTACTGTCTTACCTTTCCAGCATTCAAAGAAACTAATAACAGAATGTTAAGCTGTACCACCAGTCCTCCTGGTAGGTTTGTCTCAGATCCGCATCAGTCGAGTTGAAAACATTAGTGTTTTTTCAGATAAAGAAAAAAAATGTTCCGGCCTCTACACTCACACGTGAGTGTATATCGCCAAGAAAAACATTACAGTGTTAGCAGAGACATTGTTTTTATTTGGCATTTAGAGTTATGGATGTTGGACGAGTACCTCATCTGCAGAATCTTTGCTCGTCTTATAAAGTATGATATTCAATTATGTGTGGATAAATTTTACAATGGTTGAAACAAATGAGGATCATTCATCAGACTGAAATGAACGGCTGAGACATAAGAGGTACTAAGAGGTACATAGAAAATGGTACCAATCAGTACCAAAAAGGTGGGACCCATACCAAAATAAGAAAGGTACTGGGAGAAGGGAGAAGGAACAGAGAAGGTATGTCTGTGTGTCCATATTTCAGTCTGGACTCCACACAAGTAGGTATGCAGCAGAGAAGGGAGAAGGAACAGGTGCTTTTTCATCATGTGAAAACTGATGTCGTGTTGGATCAAATCTCCTTAATTTGATCAATATCAGAAACAGGGGAAGAAATTAAGGATATGGTGTTGCTGACTTTGGCTCACTAAACAAAACCTGTAGGGTCATGAGCTGTACCTATTCTCTGGTGGTACTGGTGATATTTATTTCTTGACAACGTGGGAGAGGAAATGCCATGGAACAATCAGGCAAGGCCAAAAGGAGTTTGAAACGTCAAACATAGTATGCATTGGACAACACTAACCTTTTGTATGACTAGAATTCTACAAGTAATCTCTCTCTCTCTCTCTCTCTCTCTCTCTCTCTCTCTCTCTCTCTCCCCCTCTCCCTCCCTTCAGATATATATCATGCTAATATGCACTGCACGAGCATTGTTCATTGTCGCATCCTCCTCCTGCATTTTCTCTTCCAAAGGAGAGTCTCCCAAATGAATATTCTCCTTACTGCTGTTCTGAACGAGCTGACAACAAGATCCATAAATTTCCTTATCAAAAATAGCTTCAAGCCAACAGCACCGGACATGGAGGACCGCCTCCGCAGGATCCTGCTCCGGGCACAGGTCATCATCGATGAGGCCATAGGACGGCAGATCACAAACCGAGGTGTTCTCGAGCAGCTGGACAAACTCAGAGACTCCATGCACCACGGCTATTACATCCTCGACACCTTCATATACCAATCTCAAAGCGAAAAGGAGACCAAAGGTCAGGTCCTGAGCAACACTTTGTCTCTTTCGAATGTAGTAAATTCTCTACAAGGCTTGTGCTCGTCCAGCAGAAACACACAGATTTCGGAACAGCTGCAAAAGTCGCTTGATGATTTAAGCTCCATGATCATTGATATGGAAGAGATAATTGTGTTCTTGATGAGCTATCCACGCCTATACCGCCAACCTTATAGCATGCATCTCCTGGTGGGAAATTGCATGTTTGGGCGCCATATGGAAATGGAACTTGTCATCAGCTTCCTATTGCACACACAACCTCATGCTCCTAAAGAACTAGAGGTCCTGCCCATCGTTGGTCCCGGTAAAGTTGGCAAGAGTACCCTTGTTGCTCATGTTTGTGAAGATGCAAGGGTCCGTAACCATTTTTCAGAAATACTTTTCTTGCACGGGCATGACCTCACAGGTGTTGACCTTGCTGCGCTCAAAGAAGGATATGTAATGGAACATCAAAATCCTGGATCAAATTCAAACAAAGAGGGAAGAAGATTACTTATTGTTGTTGATTTAGTTGGCACTCTCACCGAAGATGTATGGAACAGGTTGTATTCTGCTTCTATACAACATGCACCAAGCGGTAGTAAAATCATTATCACAAGCCGGTCTGATGAAATCATAAAGTTTGGAACAACCCGGACACTAAGTCTGAAGTATCTGTCCCATGAAGCATATTGGTATTTCTTTAAGATGCTCACATTTGGAAGCATGGATCCTGAGATGCATCCGAGGCTTGCCCGCATGGCTATGGAGATAGCCAGGATGATGAACGGGTGCTTCATTAGTGCAAATGTGGTCGGTTGTTTGCTGAGGGACAACATTGATTTCCACTTTTGGTACAAGGTTTTGGCCTTTTTGAGTGGAATGATCAAGAAGCATATCTCTAAATTTGGTGTGCATCCATTTGATCTTCTAAATGGGAAAAAGCCTACACATCTTGGGAGAATGTTTATACCTTCTGAAGATTTCGTGCTTCATTATGACTACCAACGCTCTTCACAAGATGATGTTCCGAAGATAAGAATCCAAGATGTGATTTATGGAAGTGTTAAGGCTGAAGGGACATTTGAGGCCCTAGGATGGAGGTCTCGAATACCGCCCTACCATAGCTATGTAGCTGTATGTGAGATTCGAGGGCTAAAAACTGCGGGTGCAAAGAGGAAGCGTCCTATGAAAAATGGAGTCACGCTTTATTAATTTTTCTGTTACTGTGGTTATGTATGTAGGCATGTAGTGATTATGTTTTAATGGGGTCACAAGTCACAACATTGTCATGACTTGATCTTACAGGTTACAAAATTGCCAAACTGTACTACTACGTTGTCGTGTATAAAGTTTGTTTATTGTTGACAGAATAATCATGGTGTTCTCCCAAAAGAAAACAGAGAATACTGCATAATGTTGAGGCATTATTGATTTTTCATGATGTAATTGTTGATGCTAATCTGGTCAACACATCGATGCGCTAGCACGCGCGGATCGCAAATGATCAACACCAGTGAGCTTCAGACGGCGACCGGTCAGACCGGTCACGCCAACTGGTCAGACCGGTTGGACGCAGAAAACCCGCGAAGACCTAGAACCTCAAGCTCGGGATGGACCCCATCAGAGCTCGAAGATCTAAGGTTGTCTTGAGGGTGGCAGGCCACCCAAGACGCCCTCGAACAACGTAGAGATGCAAGAAGAACAACAAAGGGGTTGAAAAAGCTAGGTTTTGAGAAAAAGAGTAAAAGAGATTGTATTGATTCGATTGTGGTTAGAAAACCCTCAATCGGCCGTAGCCTTTATATTTATAAGCCGGGGAGGACATACCCCTTCTAAATCGGGTTACAAAAAGACTCCAAATTACAAATCTATCTCGACTCGGACTAAACAGACATAGACCGGGCTGACCGGTCAGATCAGTCGGCCGTACCACAGCCTACACCCGGAGTATCCGGACATATATCCAAATATTCATGACCAAAGTTCGGACATCCAGATAATTCCATTGCCCATTCTATACCCCCCCCAAATTTATCCACATCCAATTATCCATAGCCATTGGATAATGGATATGAATTGGAAAAAATTAAAGAATTAAAACCTCAGGCAACACATCCATACAATTTCATGAATTCGAAGGCTCAAAATGCTAAATCAGTTGGAAAAGCATCGAGATTGGGATTGAGTAAGAGCCAAATATACATCAGTTGGAAAACCACCGAGATTGGGAAAAGCACCGAGATTGGGATTGAGGAATTCGGAGAATGGACACTAGCCACAAAAATGACGAAGCGCATCTGACGCATCCTCTGCACCACGGCGCGGCGACAACCGCCGGCAGTGCCGAGGTACTACGAGGTGCCGCTCCCTCCGTCGAACGTGGACGCGGCATGCGGCAAGCACGTGGCCATGATGCTGGACGCATCGTATCTGCGTCCAGCCCGGAGTCCATCTTCCACTTTGTCACCTCCGCGACGGCCTCAAGGTCGACGGCGGAGGAGCTCCCGGGGGAAGGAGACAGCCGTGGTGGCATCCGAGCCTGCTGCACTGGAGCGGAAAGGGGAAGCCTGGGAGGCTGGGACTGGCTCTGGACGCCGGGCGGCCGTGCCCGCTCGAAGAGGTGAGGGAGACAGGCAAGCTCTTGACCACAAGCCACAATCTGACAAGGGGACAGAGAAAAGGGTAGAGACGGGGATACCCTACCCGTACCCTTTCTTTAACAGGAATATCCATATCCTACCATTCTACGAATGGGTATAGCATTTTGTGCCCATCCCCTACCCGTTTCACTGGATGTGGATTTGGGAAATGCGTAAGGGTACCCAACGGCAGCATGATTGGCGATCACTTGCCAAACTTATTGCTTTTTGTCTCGAGAGGTAGAATTGTCTTCCAAACCAGCTCACCAACCTTAAAAGATTTGGCTCTTACCTTCTTGTTGTAAGCTCTAGCCATCCGAAGCATGTCTTCCTCAATTTTCTTCAAAGATTGCAACCACTTGTCGCTCACTTCATCAATATTATCCATCATCAAATCATGATAATCAACAGCGGAAATGTCATTTTGTTTAGCCAATCTATAAGCGTCCAGATTTATCTCAACGTGCAAAACGGCCTCTTGACCATAAACAAGCTCAAAATGAGTAATTTTAGTAGCACCATGTCTAGATATACGATGAGCCCACAATGCTTCAAATAAAACCTCATGCCACCTCCTAGGATTTTCCTCTATCTTTTTCTTGACGAGTTTTTATCAAGATCTTATTACTAGACTCGGCCTGACCATTGGCCCGAGCATAATATGGAGATGAATTAAGTATCTTAATCTTGTAAGATTTGACAAATTCTCGTACCTCTTTCGATATAAATGATGAACCTTGATTCGTCGTCAAAATTTGAGGGATGTGGAACCTATGAATAATATGCTCTGTAATGAATTCAATTATAGCTGGGCATATTACCCAAAACCCGAACTCCGAACCCGAAAAACCCGAGCCTGAAAAACCTGAACACAATTTTGGGTTGCAAGTCATGATACTCAAAATTATTATGGATAATTCAGGTATTAAGCCACGGTACCCGAAAAACCCGAACAACAGCCCAGCCCAAATATTTTCAGTCAGCCCAGCCCACCATCCACCAAGCCTTTTTACCTTGCAGCACAGCTAGTAACCCTACCACCCAGCCCCCACCCCTCACACACGCACCCCAGCCCACTGCCCCCAGCCCCCACTCTCCCGTAGTCCCGTGAGTCTTGCGCACCCGCCCATGATGGTGCCGGCGCATCTCGTCGCGTCGAGCGATTCGACGGCCACCGCCCACCGGCAGCGCGGCGCGAGTGTGCAGTGCAGGCCCCCGGCGTCGCTCTCCTCTCCTTACCCCCAGGAGTCCCGGCTCCTCGACTGCAGGCAAGGCAACTAGCTAGACAAGGATCTGGATCCCTCGCTGGATCCCATCTACAAGCAACCAGTGACCAAGCAAAGGCCATAACGGGGAGGCGTTGATAAAGAAGTACTCGATTGATGTACTCGAGTAAAGAACAGCTGCAGATCTGCAAGTCTTTTTTGATGCCAATACTCGGCTCCTGTTCTCGATGTATATTTTGTTGGCTTTCTTACGTGTGCTTGTTCATAAATTTGGGTTTGCAATTTCTTATTTTGGAAATCTTGTTGCTTTGGATGTGCCGGCAATCAGATTATTTCGGGCAAATTTTCGGGTAACAATTCTAGAAACCCGAAATTTTAAAAATCCGAAAAACCCGACCCGAAATTTTCGGGTTGTCCGAATGCCCACCCATAAACTCAATTACCTCTCTATGTCATATTCTTCAAAGGAACTGCTTCGGTCCACTTAGTGAAATAATCTGTCGCAACGCAACTAACACGAAGCGATGTCCCTTTGAAGAAGGAGGATTAATTTGACCAATGAAATCTGAACCCCGTCCTCTGAAAGGCCAAAGTTTAATGATAGGATGCAACAACACAGCAGGTACCAAGTGAATATTACCAAACCGCTGACATTCTTCACACCCCTTATAGTATCTAAAACAATCCGAAATCATACTTGGCCAATAAAAACCGGCTCTTCTAAACAACCACTTTATTTTAGGAGCCGATTGATGTGTACCACAGATGCCTTAATGAATTTCTCCGATAGCAACACGGGCCTAATCAGTACCCAAACATTTGAGAAGAATATCATCGGTGGTTCGGCAATAAAGCTCATCATCAACCAAAATATATTTAAATGACAAACGCCGAATGTTTCTGTCTGCACCACGACCAGAATCCTTTAAATATGTTATAATAGGCCCTCCAATCTTGTACCATAGCCTCGACCTTTTGATTAGATTTATCGGCTGAACTACAGTTCCCACCACCAGCGACTAGGCTTTAATTTGCATCGGCTTTCTAATGTTGAAATATTTCTTTGCAACATTATAGCCAGATGCTTGCTGAGCCAGAGTGTTAGACTTTTCATTATCTTCCTTTGGAATATGTCGAATCATAAATTCATCAAAACAAGAGATAATGTCAAGGCATTTATCATGATATGCATTCAAAGTTCCATTATAATATTGGCGTTAGATACTTGTTGTACCACCAAAAGTGAATCACCAAAGGCTTCAACATGCTTCACACCCATGGATTGCAAAAATTCCAAGCCAAATAGGAGTGCTTCATATTCAACTTGATTATTTGTGCAAAATTTTTCCAACCGGTTTGAGAATTCAAATATGACACCACTTGGAGAGACAAGAACATTACCAATATCAACTCCTCTCCCATCATCACAAACCGACCCATCAAAATATAATTTCCATGGTTGCAAGTAATATAGTCGACTTCTAAATTATGCTCGTCACTAATCCGATGTTCAACGATAAAGTCTGCTACAATTTGGTCTTTCACAGATTTCAAAGATTCATAGGCCAAATCATACTCCACAAATGCATAAGCCAATTTACCGATTCTTCTACTCAAAATCGGTTTTTGTAACATATGCTTAATAACATCGGCTTGACAAGTGACTATGCAAGCACTAGATAATAAATATTGCATCAATTTAGTACAAGCATAGTATAAGGATAAACACAATTTTTCAATAAATGTATACCTTATTTCCGCATCAGTAAGTCGCCGGCTTATGTATGTAATAATGTATTCTTTTTCTTCGGTCCATTGAGTCAAAACAACACCAATAACTCTATCTTCCGTAGTCACATAAAGGCCTGAAAGGAACCCCTCTCCTAGACACCTTAAGCACTGGCGGTGAAGACAAATAATTCTTGATCTTCTCAAATGACTGTTGTTGTTCTGCCCCACAAGTAATTCGGCTTTATTCTTTAACCGAAGAATAGGAGTAAAAGAATCAATCTTTCCAGACAAGTTAAATATAAATCTTCTCAAATAATTCAACTTGCCTAGAAACTTCTATAAATCTTTCTTGTAAGTAGAAGCCTCAACACGTTTCATGGCTTCAACTCGCTTCGGATCAATCTCTATGCATTTCTCATGAATAATGAAACCTCCAAAAGCACATTTTAGTGGATTCATCTTCAAACCATGCTGACGCATCCTCTCAAGAGCCAACCTCAAATCAGCTAAATGATTATCCAAACCAGCCGATTTAATTACAATATCATCAATATAAACTTCCAATATAACGCCAAGTAAATCATGGAAGATTAAATTTATAGCTCTTTGATAAGTAGCACCCATATTTTTTCAACCCAAAATCCATGATAATCCACTCAAACAAACCAACAAAACTCGGACACTTAACGACCGTTTTAGACATATCTTCTTCGGCCACGAATATTTGATTATAACCAGCATTACCATCAAGAAAATTAATAACATGATGTCTAGAAGCTTCATTGATCAATATATCGGCAAAAGGCATATGATATTCATTTTTAGGAGTAGCTTTATTAAGATCTCTAAAATCAATGCACACTCTAATCTTACCCGAATCTTTTTTCTCAATGGGCACAATATTATAGATCCACTCCGCATATCGACAAGACTGAATAAATCCAGCATTTAATAAATGATTAATTTCTTTTTTATTTCGGTCATACATAACTGGATTAAATCGCTTAGCAGGTTGTTTATAAGGTCTAAAACCGACCTTAATTGGCAGCCGATGCTCAACCAAATCACGACTCAAACCAGGCATCTCAGAGTAACTCCATGCAAAACAATCAACATATTCTTTTAATAAGTTAATCAAATCGGCTTTATATTCAACCGATAAATTTGCATTTACAAAAGTCGGCCTAGGAATAGTTCTGTCTTGAATATCTACCTTTTCTAAAGAATCAGCTGACGTAAAACCCTGACCTAACTTATCCATGTCCTCCAGATCTTCAATGGTCTCGCACATATCATTCGTCCGCGCTCGATAGTGCTCAATTCTCTCTTGTAGCCAGTCTACGTCAGACCGGTCTGACCCGTTGAACTGACCGGTCTGACCGGTTGGCTCTGTGCACCGATTTGATGACCGGTCGGACCGATCTGGACATCCGATCTGACCAGTCTTGCCTGAGTTGCCTATTGCACTCATTTTATTTACAATAATGCAGCCGATTCTCCATCGGCTTCAGAGTAGCAGGTATGAACCCATCCTTGGTGCAACTGATCAGGTCATAATCGGACAAGTCCAAACCCGATAAACACTTGATGTCATCATGCACCCCGAGTGTGTTGGAATCGGCGATTGCAATGAAAGATGAAGTGTCACCATGTACCACTTCAATCTCGTTGCCGATCCATTGAATGAGAATTGATGCAAGATCACTGTTGGCATTTCTTAAGTCGATACCGGATTTGCGAAGACCTCGGCAACGGCCTCAGAAACGCCTGTTGGCGGTCATTAGTGCAATCACTAGAAATGAGGGCGCCGAACCCATCCTAGCAGCTGCACCAAAGGGGTGCCATTCTCGTGGTATAATCTATACGATTATAGATGGATCCGCAAGCGCATGGATATACCGTTGTAGCATTTCACCCAGAGAGTAAGGGTATTATTATTTATTTATTCCCAAAGGATGGCAGTGGTAAAGGTATTATACTTAATGTTAACCATGACATTGTGCCTCAAGCAATAGGCAAAACTCTAACAGGGGTAAGCCAAGATAAAGAAATAAGCAAAGGTAATGTGACACAGCACACAACCACACTCCAAGACGAAGGAATAAAAGAGAGCAACGACAAAAGAAAGGACTAATCTATCCTACGTTAAGTTAGCTGGAGCTTAGGATAGGTTAGGTGTCCTAGTGCTTCTATCCAGAGCTGGGGTCATGTTAGGACATGGTTAGGACTACAGGTGCCAGGAAAATGGGATGGCGGGGAGAAGGTCCCGCACCGGAGTACATCCAGTCCCGTTACCTCTTTGCATGAACTCCTACACCGAACCTGAACGTCGGGGAATACGCTAAACGCAACACAGCTGTTACGCCGGATAGACAGGGCTGTCACCACCTGCCGTCTACCCTAGTCACACCGTGGAGCACGGTCATATCCGAAGGATCCTACATACCCGAGCACCACGATGGTGTATGAAGTCACTACCCTAGCATCTCCGGGTCTCCCACCCTTCGGATGAACAAGTAAAACGCTAGAGCAAGCCCGAAAGCACAACGAACCCCTATTCGTACCCGGATCATCTGGTCTAACCAAGACCTTAGCATAACTCATGAACGAACTAAGCATGGATTGATAAACTATCAAGATAGCAAAGCAACCATGGCATATCTCTATATTATGAATAGAAGTCTTACAAATCGGATACAAAGCCATACCGGGAACCGAGGATTGCTCAACGACCCCGAGGACGTCTTGCTTCGCTAAGGAAAACTAGCCTAGCTCCACTACCTAGCTAAGAGAGCAAGAGAGAGAGAGCCTCCTTGAAGAGAGTGGAATGAGAGGGGGGGTGTGTGTGTGTTGAGAGGGGTGAGAGGGGGCCCTATTTATACTAGTGGAGGTCCGTTTTCCACCAAACGCACATATGGAAGGTGATCAAGTGCCTTGGGGGTGACTCATCCTCGAAGTGCACCTAGACGGGAGCCAGGCTAGGTTCGGCCGACCCCACCTTGGCACCCCTCGTCCTTATCCTCTTCTGGCAGGCTGATGTGTGGGCCCTGATGTCTTTTCTTGTGTGCATTTTGCATGGCGCGCCCGTTTGCTCTGCCAGATGGGCCCTCCTTGTAAGTGTGTGACACCGGTTACGATCTTCTGCGTAGTTGTGTGGCGTCTGGTGCGTGTTTACGTCTTATTTCGCTCTTGCTCATCTGAAATGTACAAAACTAGAAAACAACTATGGAGCAAGGTTAGTGATACAAATATGTTAGTAAGGCGTATAATTTTCCTTTATTATTGAGTCTAGTTGACGGCCGGATTTGGCACTTAAAGACCGTCAACAACTCCCCCAAGCTAGCCCTTTGCTCGTCCCGAGCAAAGTTTTAGACCTAGGTTGTTGATCAGGAGTTGCTACAATGTCGCATTCCTGACTTATGCACAAGGCACAACCGAGTGTTTTTACCTTTATTCTGAATAAGATGGCCTTGTTCGTACCTTTTTACCTTACTCCTGTGGGGCTTATAGCATCATCCTCATCCTTGGCGGTTGAGGGTCAGAACGGCTTGTAGAGTACCATATACCCACTCCTTTGTTCAACCGTCAATCCAGAGGTTTTATAAAGTTTTTGAAAAGAATTTTTGTAAGTTCCTCGGGTGATCTCTCGGATCGCTCAAATGTGTTTCATTCCTCACCAAGGCCTTTTAGTGTGTCTTTCTTTTCCATCCTACTTCTAATGGTTTCTTTTTGGTGGATCTGTAGGTATGGAGGATATGATGACAAACCTGCTTCTCATATTTTGCTAAGTCAAAGACCGGATCCAAAGGAGAAACAAGTCATAAACATTGATCAAGATGTGCAAGTGTGTGGATATTTTTGGAGGATGATGGATGAAACTCCTTTATATGATTTCTCTCTCCTTGTAATATTTTTTTGGTATGGGCTATATTTTCTTTTTGTCATGCCTTGGGGGCATGTGGCATACCTTCTTTGGGTGTGCATCTTTTCTCTCTTTTTTTTTTATGACGTGCCTTGTGGGCATGTGGCATACCTTCTTTAGGTATACATCTTTTATTTCTTTTTTGTATAGCCCATAAATTTCAGGTAACTTGGAGAGAGATAGTCATGGTATGTCATAGAGTTTTATTTGTAGATAGATGGGGCATGTACTTGCTATCTTCCAGTGTAGAAGTATAGCATGTGAGTGGACGTGTACGTGATCTTGATCATGGGCGTATGAAATAATTCTCACAAAGGGTCACAACAATTTGACAAAGCTCAATGAGAAAACAAGTTACATATGAGGAAAGGTTTTTCAAACTTGTAACTCATATGGCTCTGGATGGGAATTGCATATCACCGAGGAACTTTACTGCATTTTTATATTTTTGAAAAGAAATACTCTAGATATCAAGCATCACGTAGGAGAAGATCATAACAACTTTTTTTAGTCATATCATAACCCACAACAATCTAGATTCGGATTCTGCTTTTCGCTACCCACAAGTTTTAAGCTTAAGGTTTTAGCAATTAGCCACCAAACTCAAAATTTAGGCAGAGCACATGGTTCTAATTAGGCATAAGAAAGGAACTAATAGAGAAACTATTCATCATCTCAATAAGGAAAAACTACACATGCTTACTACACATACTGGAAAGCAAGTAAATATTTTTTTTGGGTTTTTCTAAGTTTTGCTAATTTTTATTTGATTTTAGTTATGCAATTTTTTATGGATTTTCATAATTTTGTAAATTTTTGTGTTCTCATGGGGATAGAGTTTGATACAAATTACCTCTCATGGGGTCCTGTCAAACCCGGTGCCACGGGACTGTTCATAGGCATAGAATG
Organism: Panicum virgatum; assembly: GCF_016808335.1. NCBI lineage: Eukaryota > Viridiplantae > Streptophyta > Magnoliopsida > Poales > Poaceae > Panicum > Panicum virgatum. The sequence goes on along the minus strand of NC_053141.1, from coordinate 12,846,671 downwards.
TTCTGGAGGCGGGGGTAGTACCCGCACTACCCCTCATTACCCTGTATCTACTCTTACTGCAGGAGAACTAGCCTAAGTACAAGAAAACTACCCGACCCACTCGGAGTAGGACTCTAAACGTACTCGGCTAGTACTTTCCATGTAACTCTGCTCCCCTATACTATATAAGGGCGAGCAGGGACTCTTCTAAAGGATCGAACAATACCAGAGAGAATACAAACCACCACACAGGATATAGAGTATTACGCTCTGGCAGTCCGAACCTGTCTAAATCCTTGTGTTCCTTGCACCATCGCGTTCTGATCTCGGCGAGTCCCTACTCATAACCACTCTCCTCGGGATACTCCTAAGAGAACTCGACAGTAAAACACCGATAACTGGCGCCCACCATGGGGCCTCTCGTGAAAGATCAACGAAAGAATTCGATGGCATCAAACTCAATAGCATTGTGCCTGACGAGGGCACGCTGTTCATCTTCGACATCTGCATCACCGATGATCCAGGTGGTTTCAACAGCCACCTGGCCGATTCCAAGGAGCTGAACGCATCTGCAGCAATTCATCAAATTGTCGACGAGGTCGTCAAGAATCTCGGCGAGAAATCCAACTCGCCAAGCCGAAAGAGAGCATCAAGCAAGAGTCCAGAATCTGCCCGATTCTCAATTATTTGCAGCCGACTCCGCATTCAAGGCCGGACCACAGAGCAATTTTTTTTCTCTAAAATCATCAAAGCTGTCACGCGGTGGCTTGCGGCCATCATCCGCAGCAGAGTCGAAGACAGACAAACACCTCTTGAATTCTAATCGGATCAGCTTTAAGTCAACGTACAAGTTACCATCGTACTCGGAATCCGAGTTCAAGCCGAAGCCAAGAAACATCACATGTTTCAAGATGAAACAAAGGACGTCACGGCTGCTGTGTTGGGAAACGGATAGCCTACGCTAGCATCATTACCGCATATACCCAAGATACTTGTGAGTAGAAGATCATAGATCGTTACCACTAGACGCGCAGCGCAGCGGAAGAAGTCGCGCGTCGATGTAGAGGAAGTAGTCGATCACGTCCCACGAACCGAGCTCCTCGTACTTGATCCCAGCAGCCGATCAGCGCAGCAGTCGCAGCAGCGCCTCCACGGAGTCCACACATACGGGGATGAAACGCCGGGCGTCGGTGTGCTAGCACCGCACGCACGGCAAGGGCGGCGGCCGAGAGAGAGAGGGAGGGGCGGCGGCTAGGAAGCTGGCGCGGCTCACAGGGTTGTGTCGCCCCCTAGCCCATCCCTCGTATATATAGGGCGTACTAATGGGTTTCTATCTCATAGGCCCATTAGTAACCCTGATCCCTCTTGGATCAATATCCTCTTGGGCCTTTAAACCGTATTGTGATGATGGGCTCTTGGGCATATCACCAACAATCTCCCACTTGCACTAGAGACAATCATACAGACAAGCTTTCCAACATTCCAAACCCCTTAAGTGTGTGACCCGTTAGGTTCATGTGTAGGTGGTCGTGATCGGAAATCATTTCCGAATCACAAGTCAATAGCGGCACCTAGCGGGGCATAGTGACTCACAAATACACATAAAGATCATATCGGCCGAACCGTAGATATACTCATACACCGATCCCTTTGCCACACGATACCAGTCAAGCTCAAGGTGAGATGCGTGCCACCTTTGTGATAGCTCGACCATTCTCTCGATCTAATAGTGAATTCTATTAATAACTAACCTTTAGTCATAATGATTAACTCTTTAATCCCTTTGGCATGGCCATACACTTTCAAATCCAACTATCTCGAGGGGCCCAGAGATATCTCTCCCGTTATCTAGGAGGGGCAAATTCCATCTTGATCCGCTCGCATCCCATTCCATGTTTCGTGACACACCTGTAAGCTACTTTTGTAACTACCCAGTTATGGAATAGCGTTTAGCAGCCCCAAGATGCACCACTACACACAGTGAGAAACAATGGTGATCTCAGGTCTAAGGATCCAGTAGTTATAACACTCAAGAACAACTGATGGCACATACAAAATAACAATCCCAACATTGTCTTGGAGTGGGTCAATCCAACACCATGTTCACCAACATGTGTCCACATCATTAATCCGATATCTCCATATCCATGATCCGTGAAACATGATTATCAATTAATGCATGTGCTAGTCTCAACGTCGTTGTTGTCCCACATAACGACATAAACTAGGGATAATTTAGAATCATATCATTGTCAACAAAGAGTTTCACACACAAGTCACGTACTTGATAATCAATATAAAATAATCATCCATGGAACAAATAATAATTATTCATCATTACATAAACATACTCATGACACAAAAATCTCCCATGCACACTAGAATTACTGATGTAAGTATCTAATACCCATAGATCTCATGTGCGCCTCATGCTTTGGTTGTGGGAGAGGCTTCGTCAACGGATCAGCAACGTTTGAATCCGTGTGCACCTTGCAAACCTTCACATCACCTCTCTCAACAAAGTTACGGATGAGGTGATACTTCCGCAGTATATGTCTGCACTTCTTAGTTGTTCTAGGCTCCTTTGCTAGTGCAACGGCACCACTATTATCACAATAGAGGTCCACTGGACTGGACGCACTAGGAACAACACCCAAGTCAGAAACAAACTTTCTGATCAAAACAGCTTCTTTTGCAGCTTCGGAAGCTGCAATATACTCGGCCTCTGTCGTCAAATCAGCCACCGTATCTTGCATAGAACTCTTCCAGCTCACTGCCCCACCATTGAGGCAGAAAAACAAATCCGGATTGCGATTTGGAGTCATCTTTGTCTGTTTGAAAACTAGCATCGGTGTAACCCTTTACAAGGAGCTCATCTTCGCCTCCAAATATTAGGAACATATCCTTATTTCTTCTAAAGTACTTAAGGATACTCTTTACAATTGTCTAGTGAGCTTCACCGAAATCTGACTGATACCTGCTCGTAACACTTAGAGCAAAGGAAACATCTGGGCGCGTGCAAAGCATAGCATACATGATCGACCCTATGGCTGAAGCATAAGGAATCGTACTCATCCTCTTTTGCTCATTAGGTGTCGTAGCACACTGACTCTTGCTTAGAGTAATGCCATGTGACATTGGCAAGAAACCTTTCTTGGAATCTTGCATATTGAACCGATTCAATATCTTGTCAATGTACGTGTCTTGGCTTAATCCAATTAGCCTTTTTGATCTATCTCTATAGACCCTAATACCCAGAATGTAAGCCGCCTCTCCTAAATCCTTCATCGAAAAACTCTTTTTCAATGAGGTTTTAACGGCTTCAAGCATTGGAATATCATTTCCGATCAGTAATATGTCATCCACATATAGGACCAGAAACACAAGTGCGCTCCCACTAGCCTTTTTGTAAACACAAGGCTCATCTTCATTCTTGATGAAGCCAAACCCTTTGACTACTTCATCAAAACGAATATTCCAACTCCGAGATGCTTGCTTCAATCCATAGATGGACCTCTGAAGCTTACATATTTTCCCAGCATTTTTAGGATCGAAAAAACCTTCAGGCTGTGTCATATACACATCCTCACTTAGATGTCCATTAAGGAAAGCGGTTTTGACATCCATTTGCCATATCTCATAGTCATAATATGCGACAATTGCTAGGAGAATCCGAACAGACTTTAGCATTGCGATGGTCGAAAAGGTTTCCTCATAGTCAACACCTTGAATTTGTCGGAAACCTTTCGCCACCAATCGTGCCTTATAGATGTGAACATTTCCATCAATGTCTAATTTTTTCTTAAAAATCCACTTACAGTCGACATGTCTTACACTGTCAATTTGATCGACCAAGTTCCAAACTTGATTATCATGCATGGATTTTAACTCGGATTCCATGGCTTCAAGCCATTTGTTGGAGTCAGGTCCCATCATTGCTTCTTTGTAGGTCAAGGGTTCATCATTTTCCATCAATAATACGTGGCGCTCCTCCGTAATAAGGAGGTTGAGCTTGTCAGTAGCGCGACGTGCCCTTATAGACCTTCGTGGGGCTGGTGCCTCAACTACGGGTTGTGCAACATCTTGCACATCCCGTGGATCTTCAGTGGGTGCTGAAACAGTTTCGGTTGTTTCCTGAATTTCTTCAAGTTGCACCTTGCTCCCACTAAATCCTTTTGAGAGAAACTCCTTTTCTAAGAAAACACCATTGCGAGCGACAAACACTTTGCCTTCCGCCTTATTGTAAAAATAATATCCTTTGGTTTCCCTAGGATACCCCACAAAGAAGCATTTGTCTGACTTTGGAGTGAGCTTATCTGACATCAAACGTTTGACATAAGCCTCACATCCCCAAACTTTGAGAAAAGATAATCCGGGACGCTTCCCAGTCCATATCTCATATGGTGTCTTCTCAACAGACTTACTTGGAACCCTATTTAGTGTGAACGCAGCAGTTTCAAGAGCATAACCCCAAAATGACAATGGAAGATCAGCTTGGTTCATCATGGACCTAACCATGTCCAACAAGGTTCGGTTCCTCCGTTCGGATACCCCATTCCATTGAGGCGTTCCGGGAGGAGTTAGCTGCGGAATAATTCCACATTGCTTCAAATGATCACCAAATTCAAGGCTCAAATATTCTCCTCCACGATCAGATCGCAGAAATTTAATTGTCTTGCCTAATTGATTTTGTACTTCATTCTGAAATTCTTTGAACTTTTCAAACGATTTAGACTTGTGCCTCATTAAGTAGATGTGGCGGAACCACCCAAAACTACTGGGCCCGGGTGCACTGATCTTTGTTGCTATGCAACTCTGACCCAAATTGGCACTCACCGGTAGTTCCTCGAGTGAAGTCTCGCTATTCCAGGATCAGCAGACAACACTCACACGAAGGTGAGCCCAGAGATTACAACACAAACCATTTCATACATCTCAGAGTGATTGCAGCGGAAAGAAAATTTATTACAAACCACGTTCAGAGTAGCAAAGTACTACGGAGTTCCAACTACTCAATTATTCAAGTCTCATGTTTAGCGGAAGCAGCAAAAATAACTAGCGAGATAACGTGACGCATCGATAAAGCCCGTACGAATGCATCACTCAGCGGGAGGGTGGTCAGCACCAGCTGAAGGGCCATCCCACTCAACAGACCAACCCGGAGGCAGAGTACAAGGCCAAGTAAGGCTCGCAAACAGATCTTCAAAGTTAGTACCTGAAAAACAGTGCCACAAGCAAGGCTGAGTATACTAATACTCAGCAAGACTGACCCGTCTCCGGATATATCATAATCCGATAACTAGACATGCAAGGCTTTTTGGTTGGTGGGGTTTGTTTTGCCAAAAACGCCACTAAATGTTGATCCTTATTTTCAGATTTTATTTAGCCTTCTTCTAGTTAGATTAACCATTCTAAGTTTGCATCCAACTCTACACAAACATGGTAGAGCAATCATTTAATCAACCAGCAGTATCGTCATCATTGTGTTCCATTTGTTACTCTATGTGACCGAAATCATTAAGCAATCTCATGCCGTGAGAGGCGGACGATTCCGAATCGAATTTCAACCTGGCCAGGGGAACCTAGACCACACGCATGGGGATCGACTTCGCTCCCGCCCACGCTACTTTTCCCCTTTCTTTCCAGTCCGTGGATCTGGCACACCCTCCCCGACTACAGAGTCCGACCACTCTGTACCCGTACGTCGCGACATAAAAATAAACCCTACTTCTACCAGGAGGGTGCGAGATCGTTCCACTCGCCGGTCCAATCAGGTACTTTAGCTTACCGATTACCATATTTCTCGGTATGTGGCTAGTACTTTCAAACGCTTAACGAAATGAACCACACATCGCAACCTTAGCCATTTTTGACTACACCAGCGGGGTATCACAACTACACAACCCCGCCCGTTGTCCTTACATTTCAACAGGAATTAAAGTCAGTACAATTCCTATTTGCTCGCGAGAGGCAGGAAACCACTCGACTTCTACCGTACCTATTTAGCATGGCAACTAGTCGATAAAAAGATCCGGTATCAAACATAGGTTCCTATGGATCATGCATCTAGGGTTTTCGATCAACGCCTAGAAAACTTAAATGCAGAAAACCAACTATTACCATACATTAATAAATAGATAGCAGAATGATAATTCAGAAAAAAAATAGTGGGATTATGCTCCGGGGCTTGCCTTCTTGGGCACTGACAGGCAGAAAAGCCTCTGGGGCTTGGCCCAGGTCTTGAGATAAGTTAGTACAGTTCAGATCAACCTCCTGCTCCGCACGAGAGTCCGCGGGCACCAATTCGTAGTCACCGTCCGCGAGATTAACCGATTCTATATGCAATGCAAGATTATGAGTTATCCATGGATAACAATTTCTTTCCTTCACGATAAAGTTGTAGTCCAACAAAAGTTACTTAAGTGATGATTTCAACAGTTTATTTCATGGGCAGTCATTTATAGAGTAGTAAACCTAACTACGTTTCTTCATGAATGAGTGGGGGTTTTAGTTTTCATTTTTTTCAATTTCAACACATAGCATGCTTCCCTTATTCCTTATCAACACAACTACTAAAGAGCTAGTGATGAAACACTAAAGTAACTCAGATCCAAACTTGAACATTCATGGCATAAATTCAGCATCTACCATAGAGCAAAAACTATAACTATTCATGCAAATGGATTACTCTAGTTACTTCATCTTTTTGTACAGAACGTTCAACATGGGTTATGGTGCTACAAATTTTATGGGAGCAACTTCAAAGAATATACTCAGCACTGAAATGTTTCCAGATTTTAGTCACTTATATAACTGAGGTGACAAAAAGAACAAAAACAGCAAGCTTTTAACTAAGATTAATTCTACGGAGAGTTTTACTAGGGATATGGCTCTCAAAGTTTTACCAGAGGCTATCCATGAGTTAAACATACTCTAGAAAAGTTTTCAAGATTTAACTCAATATGACAAATTAGTTATGCAGTTAACTTAGCATGAGTTTGCATAAATTTCTCAAGGTGCATTCTGCCAGTGTTGCATCTGAAATTTTTATTACAGGTAGAACATTCTCTAAACAAGATCATGCCCAAAAATCATGGTCAGAAACATTGTAGATTACTCAGAACAAAAATAGTAAACCTAGCCCTAAGATGCTAAGCATGATTATTCACCAAAGCAAAACTCAGTAACTGCAGCTCAAAATTTTTAGACAGGAACACAGAGCTAAAAAGGGACCCCAGAAATAAATATAGATTTTTCTGAGCATAAGAACTATATATAAGGAATTAAGTTGATTAAACAAGCATAAATCATGGTATATAGAAAATGAACTCTAATAAATCTGAATTTTAGGTATTAACAGTGTTTTAGTTTTACATGCACGCAGTAGAAATTTCAGAGCAAGTTCATGTGCATATTTTCCAGAATTAAATCGAGAAAGCTAACAACAGATTAGAGAATCTTGATTGTTCCAATATGATACTGCTTTGGTTGGGTTCCATCTTTTTACTGTGATCTAAAAATTCCCTTAGTGATAATATATCCAAAAATCAAGGTCATTTGATGGGCAGAACTTCATGAACATGCATAAGGTGGTTTTCTTATTCTTTTCCCTAGATTAAATTCGGTTGAGTTTCTGCAAATGTGAATGTTACAAAATTTGTAGATCTTGTTACAAGGAATCCAGATCAGTTGAGTTTGAATTTTTATGATTTTTCTGTGATTTGTTTCGCATTTTAGGAGTTCACTGGTATACACTGAAAAACTTGCAGAAACACCCTTAAACGAAAAAAAATTACAACCGGGTCCTTCGCCGGCCTTCTCCGCCGTGGCATCTTGCCGGTGGTGTTCTGCGGTGCAGGGCTTACCGGGGCTGCCACGGGGAGGCGCGTGGGAGAGAAGGGATCGAGGAACACCTACCCTGGTCGACGTTCGAGCGTCTGGTGCACGGGTTCGAGCTCGTCGGCGTCAATGGCGGGGTGGTTGTTCGGTTCGCCGGTGCTGGAGGTGAAGGAGGGCTCGGGGTAGGGGAACAAGGCGCGCACGAGCACCGCGTGAGCTCGTGGATGCTTCTGGGGTAGCTGTCGTGCTCGGTCTCCTTCGGAGCTGGCCGGTCCGCGGTGAGCCTGAGCTCGCCGGCGGCGGCGCAAAAGGGGAACGGCGTCGGGAGGAGGTTTGGGTTCGATTCCGCGCGCGTGGAGCGTATCTAGGAGGTGGCGAAGCTGTTGCGGTGGTCGGAGGGGGCAATGTGGGGCTGGGCTAGCCGGTCCGCGAGAGCTGGATCTCGGCGGCCATGGTGGAGTGGCGGGAGGAGGAAGAAGGGGAAGAAGGGGCGCGACTGTGGAGTTCTGGGGGTCTTTATAGGCCAAAGAGCTCCTGGGTGAGGAATGTAGTGACTGGGGGCGGTCGATTTGGCCCTGGGCGACTCGACGGCGAGCGGGCGGAGCAGGCAGCGGCGCGGCGCCGGCCGGGGGTGTCGTGGCGGCTCGGGAAGGGGTCTGGGACGCGTGTGCGCGCGAGGAGGTGCCAAGGGGCGGCCAGGTGGTGCTAAACGGTTTCCCCGGGTCCATTTGGCCATGGGCGTGCAGTGGACGAAGTCCACCGGCGGCGTACGGCGGGCGGCGGGAAAACAGAGCACCAGGAGAGAGAGGTGAAGGTTAGGGCCTATTTGGGATTTCTGAAATTCCAGGGACCTTTCGGTAAACAAAAATTTTCTCCTATTTGGATGGCTCAAATGGAAAAGTGTTGAATACCACTTTTGCATAACTTTTCAAGATCTACAACTTTCGTGTTATGTAAATTTTCATTTGAAACCCACATTTTGAACTATTGGTACATTTGCAAATTTGCACAAAAGGACTTTAGTTTTATTCAGTTTTGACTTGTTTTTGGCTGATGTTCAATTGAGCACATGTCAATTGAAACACCTCCCATGAGCCAACTAAAATTTTGTGCACATTTTTGAATTAACTTTTGAGTAGCTTTTCACCCTTTTTCTTTCTCCTTTCATTTCTTTTGCAATAATTTGTCTTTTATTTGACCCTTTCTCTTTGAATTATTTTCCCAAATTTTTCTTTTAACTTTAACTAAGGTGTATTGGTTGTATTTAAAAGTATTGAGACCTGAGGTGTCACAACCTACCCCCCTTAAAAAGAATCTCGTCCCGAGATTGGATGATTGAATTGAGGTAGGGGAATTGGTATACCTGAGGTGGAGCTAAGAAAACCCGGATAATGTCGATTAAGATAGTCTTCTGTCTCCCAGGTGGCTTCTTCTTCAGTGTGATGACACCACTGAATTTTATACATTTTTACCACCTTTCAACGAGTACCTCTCTCTTTTTGATCCAGAATTCTGAGTGGATATTTGGTATATGAGAGATCGGGCTCCACTAAAATTTCCTGTTGATCAATGATTTCCGTAGGAACTCAAACACATTTCTTGAGTTGGGATATGTGGAAAACATTATGGATGGCGGCAAGTCGTGAAGGAAGTCGCAAACGATAAGCCACGGGTCCACATTCTTCAATGATTTCATATGGCCCGACATAGCGAGGTGCGAGCTTACCCCTGATTCCGAAACGTTGAACGCCTCGAGTTGGGGACACTCGTAAATAGATGTGGTTACCAACCATGAACTTCAAAGGATCCCTTCTTTTATCGAAATAACTCTTTTGCTGAGACTGGGCTGCTCGGAGATTTGCTTGTACTATTTTTACTTTCTCTTCAGCCTCGACCACTAATTCAGGTCCAAAGATTTGACGTTCTCCAGTCTGGGACCAACTCAAAGGAGTTCGACACCGTCGACCATACAAGGCCTCGAAGGGTGCCATCTTCAGACTGGCCCGATAGCTGTTGTTATAAGAAAACTCCGCCAAGGATAAACATTTGTCCCAGTTCTTGTCATAATGGATGACACATGCTTGAAGCATATCCTCAAGAATTTGATTCACCCTTTCGGTCTGTCCGTCAGTCTGTGGATGGTAAGCTGAGCTTCGAATTAATTTAGTTCCGAGAGCCTCTTGGAGTTGCTCCCAAAACCTTGCCACAAACTGAGGACCACGATCCGATATAATGGTTTTGGGTATACCGTGTAGGCAAACAATCCGATCAATATAGATTGCAGCATATTTCTTGGCTCGATATTCAGTATGCACTGGAATAAAATGAGCAGTCTTTGTGAGCCTATCAACAATGACCCAAATGGAATCATGGTGCTGAGAAGTATTTGGTAAGCCCACGATGAAATCCATGCTGATATCTTCCCATTTCCAAGACGGAATTGGTAGAGGTTGGAGAGTTCCAGCAACTTTCAAGTGACTAGCTTTCACTCTCTGGCAGGTGTCACATTCTGCGACATATTTGGCAATCTCTCTCTTCATGCGAGTCCACCAAAAATTTTGTCTTAGATCTTGGTACATCTTGGTGCTACCCGGATGAATAGAGAATTTAGAGAGATGTGCTTCGTCCAGGATTTGTTTTCGCAGCTCAGGATTCTTGGGAATGACTAGGCGATCCTCGAACCACAAAATTCCCTTATGGTCCACTCGGAAACACTTATATTTATTTTCACCTTCTACTACTTTCTGCTTGATGATACCAACACTTTTGTCATGTAATTGTGCCATGATGACCTTGTCATAAAGTGTCGGTTCCACCGAAATATGATTCAACGAACCTTGAGGGATGATCTCCAATTTCAGCCTTTGCATTTCAGCACACAATGTGTCATTATACGACTCCACTGAAAGGCAATTGCAGTGAACCTTGCGACTGAGCGCATCGGCTACAACATTAGCCTTGCCCGGATGATAATGAACCTCCAGGTCATAATCTTTGATTAATTCTAGCCATCTTCGTTGCCTCATATTCAGCTCACTTTGAGTGAAAATGTATTTGAGACTCTTATGGTTGGTATAGATATTGCAATGAGTGCCCATAAGATAATGTCTCCAAAGCTTGAGAGCATGAATAACTGCGGCTAGTTCAAGATCATGAGTGGGATAATTTAGCTCGTGTGGCCGAAGAGCTCGGGAAGCATAGGCTATAACCCGATTGTCTTGCATTAGAACACAACAAAGACCAGTGCCTGAAGCATCACAATAAACGTCGTATGGTTTATTGTTGTCAGGTTGAGCCAAGACTGGTGCAGTGGTTAGATGTGCTCTCAAAGTATGGAATGCTTCATCACACTTTGCGTTCCATTTAAACTTGACATCCTTCCTTAGTAGTTCTGTCATGGGCTTAGCGATTCTGGAGAAGTCCGGAATAAATCTGCGGTAATACCCCGCCAAGCCGAGAAAACTGCGGATCTGATGAACTGAAGTAGGAGGTTTCCAGTCCATCACTTCTTGTACTTTGCTGGGATCAACTGAAATGCCTTCACTAGATATAGTGTGACCCAGAAATTTGACTGTGTCCAGCCAGAATTCACACTTGGAGAATTTTGCGTATAGCTTATGATCTCTGAGACGTTGAAGAACAATGCGCAGATGTTGCTCATGTTCCGCCTCGTTCTTGGAATAGATCGGAATGTCGTCGATAAAAACCACGACAAACTTGTCAAGTTCCGGTATAAATACCAAGTTCATGAGATTCATAAAATAAGCCGGAGCATTGGTGAGACCGAAAGACATAACCAAATATTCATAGAGACCATATCGGGTTGAGAAGGCGGTCTTGGGAATATCACAAGGCCGGATTTTAATTTGATGATAACCCGAACGAAGATCAATCTTGGAGAAGATCTTTGCTCCAGCCAATTGATCAAACAGTACATCAATGCGGGGAAGTGGATATTTATTTTTGATGGTCACCGCATTGAGAGGCCGGTAGTCAACACACAACCTCAGACTGTCATCCTTCTTCTTTACGAACAATGCTGGGCAACCCCAAGGTGAAGCACTTGGGCGAATAAAACCCTTGTCCAGAAGTTCTTGCAGCTGGATTTTTAATTCGGCTAATTCTTTAGGCGGCATTCGATATGGCCTTTTTGAAATAGGGGCTGTACCAGGCTGAAGTTCAATGATAAATTCGATATCCTGGTCTGGCGGCATACCAGGTAAATCGTCCGGAAACACGTCTGCATATTCACGGACTACCGGAATATCTTCGAGACGAATATCTTTCATGGCATAGGCACAAGAGTTGTGACATTGATGATGTGGTAAATATAGAACCGAATGACCATGAGTTGGAGAATTTATTTCAACGGCCCGGGAAGAGATATCTAACATTACCCCATGTCTGTTCATCCAATCTATTCCCAGAATAATGTCCATACCTTCTAGTGGCAGCAATATTAAAGTGGTAGGGACGGTTTTACTACAAACTTAGTGGCGCATTATTAACGATTTGGTTTGATGCAACTTTGCCACCCGGAGTAGATATCATGAATGACCCTTTTGTGTGGCAAAAATCTAACCCAACCCTTGCTCCGAATTTAGAACTAATGAAGCTATGAGATGCACCAGAGTCGAATAAGATAACTGCGGGGTGATGGTTTATAGAGAATGTACCCGACATGATTGGTGCTCCCTCGGGTAGTTCAGCAAGGTTGGTGAAGTTAAGTCGGCCCTGCCTGACTTGAATGGTTTGCCTCTTGCCCTTGTTCTGATCGTTCCTGTGAGAATTCTGCCCTTGAGATTGTCCTGCCTGGGGGCACATCTTGGCAAAGTGATCTGGACTCCCACATCTGAAACAGCGGTTATTATTATCAGGGCGAGCGGCTGGCTGAGCATTCGGCCTAGGGCCGTTCTGCGGCTGCTGAGGTGCAAATCGAGCTTGCTGAGGAAACCCAAATCGAGTCTGCTGCTGCTGTTGAGGAGGTCGAATAATCCAACGCCCTGGCTGAGGGGCCTTCTGAGAGAGTGCGGGTGGGTTATTCTGCACAATACGATACCTCGGTGCAGAGGCACTCGAGGGTCCAGCAGGTGCCTTGCGCTTCTTTTCAGCGCGGTGTGCAGAAATCAGATCCTCCTGAGATATAGCCATATTCACCAATTCATTGAATGAGTCCGCTCGGACAAGATTTAGCCTCTCCTGTAACTTGGGCATATTGCACCACAGTACGAGTGCCCTGAGTTAAGGCCAAGAACTCGTTGAGCTTACGGTCAAGAAGTCCAGCTGGAATATGAAGGTCTCGAAAAGCCAATTTGAACTCATTCCAATTCACCACATGATCGGCCGGTAGCATCCCGTGGTAATGATCCCACCACATACGAGCTGATCCGCGAAGCTGCTGCGCGGCATAGCGAGTCTTGTTCGCTTCGGAACAAGGAGTAGTCAATAGAGAAAACTTGGACTCGATCGTGCGAATCCAAGCGTCCGCGTCCAGAGGCTCATCCGCTTTATTGAACAGCGGAGGCTGAGTACTGAGGAAATCTTGGTAGCTCGCTTCCTGTGCGTGATGAGCATGATGCCCACCCCGCGGTTGTTGCTGAGCTTGAATCAACTGCCGCAAAATCTCCGTCTGGGCGGCAAGAACCTCAGCAATACCCACTGGTGGAGGAGGTGGAGGTGGATCGCCATTCCCCCCGGCTCCAAAACCACTAGGGGTGCCTCGAGTCAATCCCACCATATGAAATGTGAGTACTTTTGCATTAGACCCATCATTATCATCATCTCGAATGGGAATTTCAACTCAAGATGACATGTAAATATTCGGAATTGCTTAAATCACGTCGTGCAGAAAACCAGTGATACAAAAACGCCCATAACTGGAGTTCTGTACATGATATAAACTTGAAATTTTTACAGGAGATAGATAATGTCATGATCTACAACTTTGGTAGTCATCACAAAGTCAGATTTCCAGAGTAGGTTAGTTGAAAAATTCATTTACTCCTCCTCTGGTTTTTCTGTTTCACAGAAAACAGAGCTTCTATAATTTGCGATTATCTCCTGCGATACTAATCCGTTTGGGCTGAAATTTTGCGAGAATGTTCCCAATGAAATTTGGAACAACTTTGGTATTCAACTCAGGAGCTAAATCCGAAAGGAAAAGAGGGTAAAAATTCGAACTTGCTGCTGCTTTCAGCTTTTCACAGATCACTGATAATTCACACTAGTAGCATTAGGGGTTCATTACATCCATCATTCGCTCATTTCTACTTGGTCACTCCTAACATCAGTACTAAGGGGGTTACTCAACTCTAAGTTAGCCTAGTAGCCATGATCCAAAAGTAGGCTACACTAAGAGGAGTCTACAAAAGCTAAGAAACAGCGCCTCGGTCTACATGTTGACCGATGCCTTGCTCGCCGCGGGAGTGTGAACCTTAACCGGTGCGGGCTGCGGCGCCTGGTCCTCGGAGTCCATCTCTGAAACGCCCTCGATCTCCTGGGGCTCGTCCTCCTCGTCCACCTGCATCTCGTCGGGAGGTGCGTGAAGGGCATCATGCGCGTGCTGTATCGCGTGGAGCTGCCCCTGGGCCTCGTCCAACTCAAGCTGCAGGTCGTGAAACTGGTCCTCCAGGAAGTTGATCGTAGCGTCACGATCCGACACAGTGTCCTGAAGCTCGTGAACCTGGCCATGGAGCTGGGTGATAAGAGTAGCCCTGCTCTCGAGCTCGGTACTAGCCTCCTGAAGCTGCCCATCTCTCAGCTGGACCGCCAGGTGCAAGGCCTGAGCGTGGTCCACCAACTGAGCGACGGCGTAACTCTGGTAAGTGTGAAGTCTGTAAAGACCGTCCAAGCACATCGCTGTCGTCCGAAGTGCCCCGACCGGGTCAAGGGTAGCGACCACGTCCACGTGTGCCATCCGGTCGAGCCAAAGCGGGTCTGCCGGGTCAGGTGCAGGGAACAACCCGAACGCAGTCAGAACCACCTCCAGAGGGCGCTAAGAGCAAAAAGTGGTCATTGCCCTCATGGCGGTAAGCTCCCAAGTGTCCAGCAGGTAGTGACCGACCATCTGAGTCACGATCGGCTCCCACCCGTTGAGCGGGTGCTGCGGGATCACCATCGTCACACTGCAGCGACGAACTCCGTCCTCCACAAACTCGTGGCCATCGTAAACCGGTGGCTGGAGGTAACCGGCTGCACTCAAAAGCTCCCAAAGACGGCAGAGAAACGCGTCCCAGTGCAGGCAAGCGGAGTGCACGTGCCCCTGCGCGTCAACGACCAGCAGCTCTTCCATCTATCCCAACAAAAGACCGATGGATCAGCTGATGGTAACAAGAACTACTAACTCTGGAACAGTGAAAGAAATGGCCAAAACTGTAAATAACTTGCTTCAAAAATTCTCAAAAATTTACACAAGATCCCTCTGATATTAAGGAACGATTCATCTAGTCACCACTAAGATCAATTCGGACTCCATGGGGGTGATATGCTCAGGTATTCAGAGTGACGTCAACCAGGAAAACTGGGTGTCCAGAGAGGGTGTATTTTGACCATAACTCTCAAACCAGTTGCCAAAAATTATTCAAATTTTTATGGTAAGATCATTACTTAGTTGTCTACAACTTTCATGTTGAACGATTGTTCGTTTGAACAACTTATAAAGGTCGAAAAATTTCAGTTGTACAGACTGTTCAGAGTTAACAGTTTTACCCAGGGTTGATCTAAAATCACAATTACCAAGATAGAAGGCTTCAAAAATTCTCAAACTTTTACAGTAGTTTGGCGATTTAAGTAGCTTAATTTCATCTCACTGACTCAAGTTGGTTTAAAAATTTTTAACAGAGGTTAAAATTCGTGGAAACCGATTTCCCTGAAATCGCAGACTATCAAGATGCTCCTTAAGATAGGTTTTTAGCCAATTTGATTGGGTTTTATTCCAAGAATTTCTTTGTTCACCATTTTGAGAATGAATGCAGAACCGATACGTCCTCACCAAGGAAAAGAATTGCCAAGTAACCTTGGTCTTACGTAATGACTTTGGGTGGCATACCTATTACGTCTCTCACTATATAGCTACTCGATATAGCTAGATAATTCGATTTCGAGTTAGCGTACCTGCAGAAGATTGACAATATATAAAATGAACCTTTCGTGCCAGCACTCACGAAAGCGTTCCCATACATTACCGATCACTATAGAATCGGCATCCATACCATTACCGCCGTATGGACAACGTTAAGCATACGTTATCGAAACAACGTATTGACTGAGTACCGTCTTTGACGGGGAATTGAATTCCAATTTCGAACCATTACTCCCCATATATTCAACCGAAGTTGGTATATGGGCAGCAGCTCAAGTAGGCCACTGCTTGAGCTCCAGCGTTCGGCTCGCATCACCGACGGGAAGGTCAGACTCCCTCAGCTGACTGAGTAAGCATACCTTCGTGGCGATGATGTAGTTGCAGAATTTAAATTACAGAATTTAAATACTGAAAGGTAATGTGCTGGAAGTTAGCCATACAAAATAAGCCACCTGATTATACCCATAAGATTCCCTAGGGCTTTACGTCCTAGACTTGTCCTTGGAGATAACTCTTTCAAAAACTTTAGTAGTTTGAAGTCAAGTTTTAAATTGTTGTTTTGAAAACCGAGGTTGCCATCTCTGGTAGGCTGTCTGCGAGCTCTGATGCCAGCTGTGGCGGAACCACCCAAAACTATTGGGCCCGGGTGCACTGATCTTTGTTGCTAAGCAACTCTGACCCAAATTGGCACTCACCGGTAGTTCCTCGAGTGAAGCCTCGATAAAAGCCACGCTATTCCAGGATCAGCAGACAACACTCACACGAAGGTGAGCCCAGAGATTACAACACAAACCATTTCATACATCTCAGAGTGATTGCAGCGGAAAGAAAATTTATTACAAACCACGTTCAGAGTAGCAAAGTACTACGGAGTTCCAACTACTCAATTATTCAAGTCTCATGTTTAGCGGAAGCAGTAAAAATAACTAGCGAGATAACATGACGCATCGATAAAGCCCGTACGAATGCATCACTCAGCGGGAGGGTGGTCAGCACCAGCTGAAGGGCCATCCCACTCAACAGACCAACCCGGAGGCAGAGTACAAGGCCAAGTAAGGCTCGCAAATAGATCTTCAAAGTTAGTACCTGAAAAACAGTGCCACAAGCAAGGCTGAGTATACTAATACTCAGCAAGATTGACCCATCTCCGGATATATCATAGTCCGATAACTAGACTTGCAAGGCTTTTTGGTTGGTGGGGTTTGTTTTGCCAAAAATGCCACTAAATGTTGATCCTTATTTTCAGATTTTATTTAACCATCTTCTAGTTAGATTAACCATTCTAAGTTTGCATCCAACTCTACACAAACATGGTAGAGCAATCATTTAATCAACCAGCAGTATCGTCATCATTGTGTTCCACTTGTTACTCTATGTGACCGAAATCATTAAGCAATCTCATGCCGTGAGAGGCGGACGATTCCGAATCGAATTTCAACCTGGCCAGGGGAACCTAGACCACACGCATGGGGATCGACTTCGCTCCCGCCCACGCTACTTTTCCCCTTTCTTTCCAGTCCGTGGATCCGGCACACCCTCCCCGACTACAGAGTCCGACCACTCTGTACCCGTACGTCGCGACATAAAAATAAACCCTACTTCTACCAGGAGGGTGCGAGATCGTTCCACTCGCCGGTCCAATCAGGTACTTCAGCTTACCGATTACCATATTTCTCGGTATGTGGCTAGTACTTTCAAACGCTTAACGAAATGAACCACACACTGCGACCTTAGCCATTTTTGACTACACCAGTGGGGTATCACAACTACACAACCCCGCCCGTTGTCCTTACATTTCAACAGGAATTAAAGTCAGTACAATTCCTATTTGCTCGCGAGAGGCAGGAAACCACTCGACTTCTACCGTACCTATTTAGCATGGCAACTAGTCGATAAAAAGATCCGGTATCAAACATAGGTTCCTATGGATCATGCATCTAGGGTTTTCGATCAACGCCTAGAAAACTTAAATGCAGAAAACCAACTATTACCATACATTAATAAATAGATAGCAGAATGATAATTCAGAAAAAAATAGTGGGATTATGCTCCGGGGCTTGCCTTCTTGGGCACTGACAGGCAGAAAAGCCTCTGGGGCTTGGCCCAGGTCTTGAGATAAGTTAGTACAGTTCAGATCAACCTCCTGCTCCGCACGAGAGTCCGCGGGCACCAATTCGTAGTCACCGTCCGCGAGATTAACCGATTCTATATGCAATGCAAGATTATGAGTTATCCATGGATAACAATTTCTTTCCTTCACGATAAAGTTGTAGTCCAACAAAAGTTACTTAAGTGATGATTTCAACAGTTTATTTCATGGGCAGTTATTTATAGAGTAGTAAACCTAACTACGTTTCTTCATGAATGAGTGGGGGTTTTAGTTTTTATTTTTTTCAATTTCAACACATAGCATGCTTCCCTTATTCCTTATCAACACAACTACTAAAGAGCTAGTGATGAAACACTAAAGTAACTCAGATCCAAACTTGAACATTCATGGCATAAATTCAGCATCTACCATAGAGCAAAAACTATAACTATTCATGCAAATGGATTACTCTAGTTACTTCATCTTTTTGTACAGAACGTTCAACATGGGTTCTGGTGCTACAAATTTTATGGGAGCAACTTCAAAGCATATACTCAGGACTGAAATGTTTCCAGATTTTATTCACTTATATAACTGAGGTGACAAAAAGAACAAAAACAGCAAGCTTTTAACTAAGATTAATTCTACGGAGAGTTTTACTAGGGATATGGCTCTCAAAGTTTTACCAGAGGCTATCCATGAGTTAAACATACTCCAGAAAAGTTTTCAAGATTTAACTCAATATGACAAATTAGTTATGCAGTTAACTTAGCATGAGTTTGCATAAATTTCTCAAGGTGCATTCGGCCAGTGTTGCATCTGAACTTTTTATTACAGGTAGAACATTCTCTAAACAAGATCATGCCTAAAAATCATGGTCAGAAACATTGTAGATTACTCAGAACAAAAATAGTAAACCTAGCCCTAAGATGCTAAGCATGATTATTCACCAAAGCAAAACTCAGTAACTGCAGCTCAAAATTTTTAGACGGGAACACAGAGCTAAAAAGGGACCCCAGAAATAAATATAGATTTTTCTGAGCATAAGAACTATATATGAGGAATTAAGTTGATTAAACAAGCATAAATCATGGTATATAGAAAATGAACTCTAATAAATCTGAATTTTAGGTATTAACAGTGTTTTAGTTTTACATGCACGCAGTAGAAATTTCAGAGCATGTTCATGTGCATATTTTCCAGAATTAAATCGAGAAAGCTAACAACAGATTAGAGAATCTTGATTGTTCCAATATGATACTGCTTTGGTTGGGTTCCATCTTTTTACTGTAATCTTAAAATTCCCTTAGTGATAACATATCCAAAAATCAAGGTCATTTGATGGGCAGAACTTCATGAACATGCATAAGGTGGTTTTCTTATTCTTTTCCCTAGATTAAATTCGGTTGAGTTTCTGCAAATGTCAATGTTACAAAATTTGTAGATCTTGTTACAAGGAATCCAGATCAGTTGAGTTTGCATTTTTCCGATTTTTCTATGATTTGTTTCGCATTTTAGGATTTCACTGGTATACACTGAAAAACTTGCAGAAACACCCTTAAACGAAAAAAAATTACAACTGGGTCCTTCGCCGGCCTTCTCCGCCGTGGCATCTTGCCGGTGGTGTTCTGCGGTGCAGGGCTTACCGGGGCTGCCACGGGGAGGCGCGTGGGAGAGAAGGGATCGAGGAACACCTACCCTGGTCGACGTTCGAGCGTCTGGTGCACGGGTTCGAGCTCGTCGGCGTCAATGGCGGGGTGGTTGTTCGGTTCGCCGGCGCTGGAGGTGAAGGAGGGCTCGGGGTAGGGGAACAAGGCGTGCACGAGCACCGTGTGAGCTCGTGGATGCTTCTGGGGTAGCTGTCGTGCTCGGTCTCCTTCGGAGCTGGCCGGTCCGCGGTGAGCCTGAGCTCGCCGGCGGCGGCGCAAAAGGGGAACGGCGTCGGGAGGAGGTTTGGGTTCGATTCCGTGCGCGTGGAGCGTATCTAGGAGGTGGCGAAGCTATTGCGGTGGTCGGAGGGGGCAATGTGGGGCTGGGCTAGCCGGTCCGCGAGAGCTGGATCTCGGCAGCCATGGCGGAGCGGCGGGAGGAGGAAGAAGGGGAAGAAGGGGCGCGACTGTGGAGTTCTGGGGGTCTTTATAGGCCAAAGAGCTCCTGGGTGAGGAATGTAGTGACTGGGGGCGGTCGATTTGGCCCTGGGCGACTCGACGGCGAGCGGGCGGAGGAGGCAGCGGCGCTGCGCCGGCCGGGGGTGTCGTGGCGGCTCGGGAAGGGGTCTGGGACGCGTGTGCGCGCGAGGAGGTGCCAAGGGGCGGCCAGGTGGTGCTAAACGGTTTCCCCGGGTCCATTTGGCCGTGGGCGCACGGTGGACGAAGTCCACCGGCGGCGTACGGCGGGCGGCGGGAAAACAGAGCACCGGGAGAGAGAGGTGAAGGTTAGGGCCTATTTGGGATTTCTGAAATTCCAGGGACCTTTCGGTAAACAAAAATTTTCTCCTATTTGGAGGGCTCAAATGGAAAAGTGTTGAATACCACTTTTGCATAACTTTTCAAGATCTACAACTTTCGTGTTATGCAAATTTTCATTTGAAACCCACATTTCGAACTATTGGTACATTTGCAAATTTGCACAAAAGGACTTTAGTTTTATTCAGTTTTGACTTTTTTTTGGCTGATGTTCAATTGAGCACATGTCAATTGAAACACCTCCCATGAGCCAACTAAAATTTTGTGCACATTTTTGAATTAACTTTTGAGTAGCTTTTCATCCTTTTTCTTTCTCCTTTCATTTCTTTTGCAATAATTTGTCTTTTATTTGACCCTTTCTCTTTGAATTATTTTCCCAAATTTTTCTTTTAACTTTAACTAAGGTGTATTGGTTGTATTTAAAAGTATTGACACCTGAGGTGTCACAGTAGATATAGCCATATCTACTAAAGTCATCAATGAAAGTAATGAAGTACTGAAAACCACCTCTGGCTATTGAGCTCATTGGTCCACATACATCGGTATGTACAAGTCCCAACAAGTCACTCGCCCTCTCACTATGACCAGTGAAAGGCGCTTTGGTCATCTTTCCAAGCAAACAAGACTCACATGTGTCAAATGATTCAAAATCAAATGAGCTTAACAATCCATCTTTATGGAGTTGTTCAATGCACTTCTCATTTATATGACCTAAGCGACAATGCCAAATAAAAGTGGGCTTCAAATCATTTGGTCTAAGCCTCTTAGTATTAATGTTACAGACAGATTTATCCTCAAGATCAAGAACATATAATCCATTCACCAATGGACAATGAGCATAAAAAATACCATTGCAAAAAATAGAACAATGTTTGTTCTCTATTACAATCTTAAAATCATCAACTTCTTCCAAACATGAAGAAGAAATAATGTTCTTGCTCAAAGCAGGAATGCAATAACAATTATTTAATTCCAAAACTAATCCAGAGGTAGAGACAGGTGGTAGGTGCCGACCGCCAATACCGCAACCTTTGCGCCATTGCCGACACGAACGTCCAACTCGCCTTTTGCAAATCTTCTAGTCTCACTTAGACCCTGCAACGATTTGCAAGTGTGAATCATCGATCCAGTATCAAATACCCATGATTCACTGGAAGATAATGCAATATTAATTTCTATAACATTTATACCTGAAGTGGAAGTCTCACTTCCCTTCTTCTTCTTTTCTTCCAAGTACTTCTTGCAGTTCCTAGACCAATGTCCCTTTTCATGACAGTGGAAGCATTCAGCCTCAGAAGTAGGGCCAGATTTGGCCTTAGGTGCTAGCTTTAGCTTAGAGCCCGAGGACTCACCACTGGAACTCTTTTCCTTGCCTTTACCTTTGAGATTAGGAGGCGTCCAACGCTTCCTCTTTTTGTTCCCCTTCTAAATCATCATCACATGATTGGGATTCTTCTTAATGCTCTCCTCTGCTGTCTTTAGCATCCCATGCAACTCACTCAATGTTTTATCCAAGCCATTCATCTGAAAATTCATGATAAAAGGCTCATAGCTCACCGGGAGCGACTGGAGAATAACATCAGTAGCCAAGTCTTGGTGAAGTTCAGAACCAAGTCTGTCCAAAGTCTCAATGTAACCAATCATTTTGATCACATGAGGATTGACTGGGCTACCTTCTGGCAGCTTGCATGCAAACAAGGACTTTGAGATATTGAACCTCTTAGTCCTGTCTTGGTTCTGAAACATCCCACGCAGCCCCTCGATCATGGTGTGAGCATCCGCATGCTCATACTGCTTCTGCAGATCAGGGGACATGGTAGCGAGCATCAGACAGCTGACATCAAGTGAGTCATTGCAGTGCTTCTCATAAGCTCTGCGATCAGCAGCAGTTGCATTGTCAGGGAGATCATCAGGATATGGCTGCTCAAGAACATACTCCTTTTTCTCTTGCCTGAGAACAATTCTCAGGTTGCGGTACCAATCAATAAAGTTTGTTCCATTCAACTTTTCTTTCTCAAGAACAGAACGCAAATTGAAAGCGGAATTGTTACTAGCAGACATGATCTACAACATTAAAGTAAAGCAAGATTTCAGCACTAAGTTTATGTAAAGACTTTCATTAACTGATTTAACAAAAGACAACCTACTATATCAAAGTCATCTTCCCTCTAATGACATATAGTGGTTCAAGATCCATAATCACTAAAATCCTAGTGAGCTTTAGCATCACGGCTAGAAAAGTAGTGATACAGGTAAGCAACAAATTACTAATCACATCTCTATGCGACTCTTGTTTGTTGGGTGGCATCCAATGCCCCGGCCCCAACCCTATGCCTTAAAGCCCAAAACTGTTTTGATAACTTTGTTGAGTAAACCAATACTATGCTTGTGAATGTCCGACATCCACCCTATACAAAAGTGATAGCTGAGGGTACTCTACTTTGGTAAACCTGCCACACAACGATCAAAATTTATAGGTGCAGCTATTGGTAAAAGGCATAAAAAACTCAACCTTTTCTGAGAGAAGCTATTTTATCATGATTAAAACATCCACCATATGTAAAAGTATGAAAGAATAGTATGATAGGAAAATAAACATCACAGGCATATAATCATATTATATTGTGAATAGTATGGCCTCTTGCATCACAATGGGCTCCATCGCCATGGCTCCAAGGTGACCTCTATTGCCATCCGTCCTGTCTTGTGGTGATCATCATCGCCATCATGATTGAAGCCTCCATGAAAAGATACTAAGCTACTACATCTAATAGCTAGTGAAATAATTACATGAGGATTCAAACATCACAAGTCGACACGCATGTCGTTATACAATAATGGTGCAACCTCAACCCGGTTGTGTTAACTTGCAACACGCAGGCCGCACAAATCATCACATACATCATCACATGACATTGAGGCCATACCATTCACATCACACCCTGCAAAAACAAGTTAGGCGTACGACGCGTTCTACCAAAGTAGTGCTTAGGAAGCCGCTATAGCGAGAAACCAACGGCGGTCCCGCGGGTCAGCGGGGGGGGGGGGGGGGGGGGGGTCGAGGGGGGAGCCGCCCCCGCGGGTCTCAGGGCAGCACCCTGAAAACCTCACGGAATTACACAGATCGCATCTATGGAATCCCTATGAAAATCTCATCAGAGTGATCGCATCACCTCAAATCCGAGCCATTCATAATGCCTCAATTTTCACTAGGTCAATCACATTGACCGTGCAAACTTTGCACTTGAAAGACTGCATCTACACATGACCTCGATCTGTTGGTTCAATCTGCTGACTATGCACACAGTTAGTCCCTGATGGTGATTCCAGCCGGAAGGGACATGCCGTATGCATAACAGAGAAAGAACACGAACTAATCTTTTTGTCACATGCCGCGCAATCAACTCGCTCCAGTTTTAACCCCTTATGACCAATTGATCTAATCAAACCGTGCAAAAGTAATAGATCCAATCTACTACAACAACATATCACCTATATGCTAATGATCCAGACAAAAAACTACGCAAGATGGCTCTGGTACCACTGTAGGGAAACGGGTAGGCTACGCTAGCATCACTACCACATATACCCAAGATACTTGCGAGTAGAAGATCATAGATCGTTACCACTAGACGCGCAGCGCAGCGGAAGAAGTTGCGCGTCGATGTAGAGGAAGTAGTCGATCACGTCCCACGAACCGAGCTCCTCGTCCTTGATCCCAGCAGCCGATCAGCATAGCAGTCGCAGCAGCGCCTCCACGGAGTCCACATGTACAGGGATGAAACGCCGGGCGTCGGTGTGCTAGCACCGCACGCACGGCAAGGGCGGCGGCCGAGAGAGGGGGGCGGCGGCTAGGGAGGTGGCGGGGCTCACAGGTTGTGTTGCCCCCCTAGCCCCTCCCTCGTACATATAGGGCGTACTAATGAGCTTCTATCTCATAGGCCCATTAGTAACCCTAATCCCTCTTGGATCAATATCCTCTTGGGCATATCACCAACATTGGTATCATTTGTATATACTCTTTGTAACTAGTTGACATGTTTGTGAGCCCAAGCTTTTATCCATTTAATTGATATCTTGTTACAATGCTTTAGTCCCTCAAAATTGACATCTTCATGACTTTGTTTAACATGAGTTGAGCTTTAACTTGCTTTTGGGCTTGTCATTTCTTCGAGTTGCATTTTGCTCCTTCTTTAAATCTTTCCTCCCTTATAATTGGTTTTGGAGCTTTTCTTTTGGCTTTTATGACTCTCCTTTTTCTAGCTTTGTTTTTGCTAGGTGTCTTTGGTTGAGGGGGAGTTTGGGCTAAGGACTTGTGTTGGATTCAGTATCCACTCTTGATCACTTAATTGGTATCCATTTTGGTCCTTCAATTGGTACTTTTCTCATGGTACTCAATTGGGTCCTTGGATGTTCTTCATCTGCTTTGAAGCTTCTTAATCTGGTTCCAAGGATTAGTTCAACTTCTCATGAGCTTTAATGACTTGAGCCGAGCCCCTTCTCTTCTATCTTTGCAATGGCTTTGTATCATATTGCATTGCATCTCATCATGTATACTAGAACCTTTTGAGCTTCATGTGTATGTGGTTAAAATGAGCTTATGCTCTTTGTAGTATGTCCTATGTGATCAGATTGGTGCTTGTGCTAGCTCTTAGCTCTTTATGTTCATATCGCACAAACTTGTGAGCTACGCCTGTTTTCTGAATTGTGAACTTTCTTAATACTTCCTGAGTCTGAAAAATTGTTCACTGCTGAGATTGGCAACTAGCATGTATAGGATGTGTATAATCTGTGTGCTATCACTAGTATGCTAGGTTGCTCTATCTCATGCTTTGAGTTGCTTACTGTCTTGATCAAAATAATACCATGCTAAAATTTGATTCAAGATAAGTGAAAAGAAAAGATCGAGATGGGTTTGCACTTGCCACTACATCACTGTATCGAGACTGCTTCTCTTTGCACTTTGAGTTGAACTTGAGCAGTGTAGTGGATGATTGAAACCATTGCATTCAGCTTCTAATTACTTTGATGTATAGGCTGCGCACTGTTGAAAAGTTAGACTTGGCAGTGCTTACAACCTCTCGCACTCACATGTTATGATTAAATCTTATGCAAAACTGAACTTTTGGTTAATCTTGCTCAAACACAAGTTTCAGTTCTTTTTTGACATGTTGAGTGATCTTTGTTTGGGGTAGTTCACCATGTATACTCTTGTTAGCACTAGATTATACTCTTGTTTACATTTTCTAAGTGCTATTTTGGTGGTGAACTCCTCTTTTGAGAAATGCTTAAATCTGGTCTTTCTACTTTTTGCTCACATTTTTGTGCATATGATCGTCTTGAGCATTTGCTAATACCTGCATCTTTGTTTCTCACTTAGCACAACACCACTTAGAGCATCTTTTCATTTTGATTGCTATACTCCTGAAGCTCCTGCTCCTACTTGCAACCCTGTGCATCCATGCATTTTTTGAGGGGGAGTTGCAGTTCTTTGGGCTTTTATTTTGATAAGTGCATGTGCCAACAAGGGGGAGAGTGACACAAGGAGAGTGTGCATTCATTCGTGAGAATTTGCATTTTGCACTTGTCTTGAACTTTTTGGAGTGGAAAATGCTTTTTAAGTGCTTTGGCTTTTGGCTAGTGGTGTTGAGCACGTTTTTTGCCTCTTCTTGAGGGCTAGCTGATGTGGTTGTTATTCTTCTTTTCTTCTCAGTTGGAGCTTGTGTCTTGGTGTTGACAATGCACTCATAAAGGGGGAGATTGCGAATACAAGGTTGATATGTGCCCTTGTGGTTCGAACCTGATGATGAGTGATTGTCAACGGACTGGCGTTTCGGGTTGAGTTTGTCGACTAACCGTGGCATGAGTCGTGTCGTGCACCGTGTTTCTTGGCTTGTGGTGTGCAGGCGTGGAAGTCGAAGGCGGTGGTCGGCGGCAAAGGTGAAGGTCATGCAGGTTCGTGCTGATGGACCGGGAGTGGTGAAGGACGGATGCTGGGCTTGGGCCGAGGGACCAGGAGGCCGGGCGACTAGCTGCGGTGACTGACGTCTGGGGACATCGACAAGCACAAGAATACACGGGGTGACCGTGTTGACCAAGTAAGACGGCGGTCGTGCAAGTCGAGCGGAGGCTTAGGAAGACTTAGCACCGGGCGGTCGAGGACGGTGGTGACATGTGTCGAGGATCGGGAGATCAATGGACGGTTTCTGGGTTTGGGCCTCAAAACCCGAAGAATGATTCCGGCGAGAATTGGGGCGGAGTGCCCGAGGAGGTCGGAGGACATGTGGTGGGATGGCGAAGCTTTCGTCGAGACGAAGCAAAGTCGTGAATTCACCGAGTCCGTCCGATGCTCTAAGAAAAAGTTAGACAAAATGCTCCCGAGCGTGTAATAGGGCTAGTTAGTAATTTAGAGGTAATTTAGTAATTGGTTTAGAGACTTGGAGTTAAAAAAAGAAAAAAGGGGGCAGCCCATGGGTGCCGTGACCTCTTTTTCTTCTTCTCCCCCGTCGGTCTCTCCCTCTCTCCTTACTTCTGGTTCTTCTTCTTCCCCCTTCACTCGTTTCTCTAGGTTTTAGATTTTCTCCATGGATTCTTGAGAATTTGTACTGAGATTCTATGTGAAAGGAGGCCCTCTCCTCCTTGTGCCCTCCGAGATTTTGAACTGACTCGATTCATGTTCCTCTTATCTTGATTTTTGTTGAAATTGTTGGCCCCCTTTTTCGTTTTTGGCTCTGTTCTTGTGTGTAGGTCGATCGATTCAGTTCATTGCTTGGGAAGGCGCTGAGCACATGACCCCTGGGGCTGCACGCAAGCTGCTGCGCCTGGGGTCGAGCAGCACTCCCCTGCGCAGGGGCACCCGCGGCAGGTGGCCACCCGCTGGGAGCAGCACCTGCTCCTGCAGGGGTGTCACTCCCGGCGCCAAGGTCCTGCTCAGGGAGCTTGGCAGGCTGTCCCTGCAGAGCCACCAGGCCGGAGGCCGGTGGACCCAGCGCACAAGTACCAGGTGCCAAGGTGAGAGGGAAGTGGCGCCCAGCCCTGCAAAACAGGCAAGCGGCCACAACAGCAGGGCAGGTTGCGTGTATGGCGGCAGCGTGCGCACAGGGCAGCAGGCCCTCGCATATAGGGTGCTAGTGCAGGCCCCAAGTGGTGTTCAATTTTCTTGTGTGGAGGGACTCCGGATCGAGTGTGTGTGTGGGAAATCCCGCCTCTGATTGAGTCCGTTCTTCAACAACGAAATTGCGCCCACAAGATGTTCGACAGAATGCTTCACCGGCCTTTTCTTTTTCCGCTGATTTTGCTAGAATTGTTTTAGATCTTTTTTGAGTAGCCTGTCATGTTCTAGTGTTGTTTTCTAGCTTTAATCTATTTGCTCTAACACTAGATTTATTTTCATGCCCTAGGTAATTTAATTTCCTGCTTAATTCAAAACTGAAAAAGCAAAAGAAAAATTAGTTAATTAGTGCTAGTAGTTAGTTAGCTTTATTTTCTTTCCTGCTAGCTTTTGTTTTACCTGTGGACTAACCCCTTTTGCTTGAGTCTTTGAGATGAATTCTTTCCGATGATTTTTCTCTAATCGGCTTTTGAGTGTTTGTGCGAGTTGGCGAGTTTTGTGTGGGCTTTTCACTACTTTGCTTCCGCATGTGAGTTCTGGCTTTTCTCCGAGAGTACTCCTAGTGCTAGTAGCTTGTTCGTGCTACGTGGTACTGGTACTCGCCTTGTTTAAGGTGCGTCGGGTGTTATCAGGACATAGGCCCTTCAATTTTCAAAATCGAATTTGAGGCTCGCATTCAACCCCCCTCTGGTCGCCTGTTCGGTCCTTCAGATTGAGTGCTTCAACAACATGGACTAGGGGTGAAATTTGCCTACCGATACCATGAGATACATCATTGTATCAAGAGTTCTCTTCTTCTCATCCCCTCTTCACGTTTTCGCATTTCATTTTGTAACTTGTGTGTTTTTACTTTCTTAGTGTCGTATCTTGTTAGGATTGGCTATTAGTTGCAAAACTCTTTTGGGACGAGGATCTTGCACCAGAAGAATCATAGTTGCAAATCTAGATAGCTTGTTTTAGTTTAAATTTATGTGCAAACTAGTTGGAGCTTAGGTTAAAGTTTTAAGTTGCCTAATTCACCCCCTCCCCCACTTATGCTACGAGCACCAATTCCTTTCACCGGCGTGGGGCTGTGGCGGCTCAGCGCGCCAGTCACGGCTCCAGCAATTTTTTTATTCAATCTGTACGGGCGGGTCACGGCATGACCTGCACCTAAAAACCAATTTTTAGGGGCAGGTGAGGGCACGACCCGCCCCTAGAAATGGGTTTTCACGGGCGGGCGTGTTTTCCGCCCCTGCAAACAGCAATTTTTATCTGCGAAAAGTAGGGGGAGGATGTGGTACCCATCTCTAAAAATGGGTTTTAACCCACCCCAACAAACTCTTCTTGTAGTAGTGATTGGCTCCATCTAGGTAGGGGGGCTGGAGCACCCTGCACTGCCTTGGATCCGCCCCTGAGTACTGGATGCTTACAATGGGTCATTGCAACCAGGTGAGTGCATATGAGTCGAAAGTGTTTAGATCGTCCAAAATAACTCCTAGCTCCATCTTATATATCTTAGTCGTCTGGGTGACAATGAGAGAAGAAGGGGTGCCTCGCACCCCGGGGGTGACATCTCGGTGGGGAGGTCCAGAGCCTTACACGTGTCCTAACTAGGGCTCTTGATTGGTTGTGCTTTGTCCTATCCTGAAGCCAAGTCTTGTCCACTCATCCCACAGTACCGCGCGCCTTTCAAGGCCTTAGTTGTGTCGGCCATTTTCCATTAGGGTATGGTGCATGCGTGGTCTTGGCACGACCGCCCCAGTCCACCGAGGCGGGCTTCTTTCTCTCGTGGCGAGGTCAACTCTCCTTGCGAAGGTTGGGAGGTCAGGCCTTCTTTCTCCCGGTCCTGGCGATACATGGTGGGCCCCGCTATCTCAGCGCGTGTACCTCACCCTATGCCTCATAGCGGAGGGCAACCGGTTATGGCCGTCCCTCAGTCTGAAAGGGGTCCGGGTCGACCCACTTGTGAAGTCGATTCGCTCCTCATTTTAGCACATGGGCTGAAGCGGTTCGACCCTAAACAGAAGAGGGGCACTAGGGTTAAGATTCGATCGATCCCAATCGACCCTAGGGTCGACCCGGCGGCGCTTCTCCTCCTCCCGCAACAGCGCCGCCCCTCCTTTTCCCTCACGACAACAACGCTCTGCCGGCCGTCACAGGGGGCGGCGGTGCGGCTTGCAGGCGGCCCGCGGCGGGGGCGCCAGGGGGCGGCGCGCGCAGGGCCCAGCTGCAGTGGCCGAGCGCGCAGGTCGAAGATTTTCTAGCACACGGCCATGGGTGCATCTGCACAAGGCGGAGCGCCAGGCGAGGCAGCGAGCGCCGCACCGGAGCTGCAGGCTAGCCGACAGGGCATCTCAAGCACATGCTGGGGATGAGCAAGGCAATGATGGAGCTCCGTTGGGGCGGCAATGCTTGCGGTGTCAGGATTCCGTTGGTTGTCCTGGTGAGCTGTGGTCAATTTCTTCTCTGTTCTTTGCCTTCCTCCCCGCCGCTGGTGCAGCCATGGCGATGTGCTCTGCCGTGCTTGTTTTCTAGGAGTGTTCCTGTGCTGCACCGTGATGCAGGGGGCCTGCTACATGGAGCTGCTCCGCCTGCTCAAGTGAACTGCAAGGATATGAATCTCGGTGATGTTCAGTCCTTTTGATAATCTTGCTTTTTTTTTCTTATTTTCCTCACCTGAATCTTGGATATATGAACGGTAGGGGTATAGATGTCCAGATTAAAGTGTTTTGAGAAGAAAATATTATTATATTGTATATGGTGTCTTACAGCAAATGTACACAGTTTAGTAGTGTCCTCTAGCAAAGACACTCTTTTATAGTGGCTAGGAGCAAAAGCTACGTTTTAATGATGTCTAGCAGCAAATTTTGCATTATAATTTAATTTCAGTCTGGAAAGCTGTGATTGTGTAGTATGAAATATACTTCTGTAAACCTATCAAAATATATATATATATATATATATATATATATATATATATATATATATATATATATATATATATACTTCTATATATATATATACTTCTGTAAACTCTGATTGTGTTAGAGAATTTCTAATTAGAGTTCAGTTAGTAACACCAGTAACATTGTTACTCATAAATTGATTTGCAAAATATCTACAGCTTCAAAAGTACTGATCATTGTTTCTCTGGCAGGTATGGCTTGGATGTTGCAGATACACTCTCTTTTCTACAGAAGTATGGTCTTACAGGTGAGGTACATTTAATTTTGATATTTTCTGTTTGCTTGAACTGCTGATGCACCCATGTGTGTCTGACCAACATTTCTGTTTGCTTGAACTGCTGATGCACCCATGGAGAGTAATGTACTTAAGATCTTGGTGAATTCAGTTTCATAAAAAGTTCTACAAAGCGATTCAGTCTATGGGGACAACACTAAAATGCCCAGAGGTCTGGCGGCCATGTGTATATATGTTTGTTTCTCACAATTTGGGCCTGGATATTCAGGGAGGAATGTTCTGCTGGTACACAGACCATGTGGTTGGACCTGGGTTCTCTGAGGTATGCACACTTACTAGATATCATCATTTCATAGAAAGGACTAAAGACCTAAAATTACAAGCCGTTGGTCGTTAAATCCTTATTGGGAGGTTTTATTTCAGCTGAATACATATTGTTCATATGTTCATTATGAGGTGCTATTTTGATTGTCTAGCAAAACTACCAGGCAGCAAGATATGCAGTCACTAACGGTTTCTTTCATATAGATAGAAACTACCAGGCAGCAAGATATGCAAGTTACTAACAGTTTCTTTTACGTGTATGAGCATGAAATTTAATGTTATATGGTTATGGCCAGGCCAATATTAATTTAGCTTTTATGAACAAAGCTTGACAATATGACCGGCCAATTCGCTCAAATATTATCTTGAAATTTCATTATTACCTTACTACCCTGTTATGGCGATGCCTTGTTGCCAACATTACTCTCCATGGGTGCATCAGCAGTTCAAGCAAACATATATAATGTTGATCTTAATTTTGATATGGAAGGGGTCATTTTGAATGATTTAATAATATGCAGAAAGTGTGTCTGGTATTTTAGACAGGATAGTTACCAATTTACTAAGCTTTTATGGCTTTATGTGTCTGCCAGTGCAAGTAATCTGATTTCTTTGTTTTTTTTTTACCTTTGTGCAGTTGCTTGGCAACCATGGCCGGCTTGAGAAGCGATCTCCTGGGAAGGCTTTCCTTGAGGCCGTCACTTAAGGTTCCCAGACTCTACAGCAGGAATGCCATTCTAGACGTTTTGTTTTTAGTCTATCTTAATCTGCTTTGTGGAACTTGAATTCCAAGTGCTTGTGTGGCATTACAGTGCCTTATCTGAACTTACCTATCTTGTTAAACATCGTTATGCATGGAGTTATCTGTCACTTGCGTCATGGGATTCAAAATCTCACTTGCGCCAGTACCTGATTGGGAATGTGTCGTATCTGTCTCTGAATGCTTGGTTTCTGAATATGTTAATGTGCCCTGCTATGGTGTCGTGTAGTACATTTATTGTGCCAGCAGGCCTGCAGCCGTTTGCCTGACCACAAGCGCCCATGATAAGCTCGCCGGTTATTGTTCCCGTGGTCTGGTGCGACCCTAGGTGCCCCGTGGGGCAGTTGGATTTTTGTGACGTGAGGTGCGGGTCAATCCGTGAACCTTAATTTACTCCAACGGGGCAGAGGGGCAGCAACAGGGGCGATCCGATCCGGACCCCTTGCAGGTTGAGCCGTCCCATCTTTCTGAAGGGGGAGGGGCGGAGCTGGCGTGAGCGCGAGTCATGATGGCTGAGCTGACTAAGACCATTACTACAAAACAGCTCATTTATCCCGGTTTACAACCCCTTTAGTCCCGGATTTTCAACCGGGACAAGCCATCCGAGACAAATAGGTCTCAACCTTTTGTCCCGGCACCTTTCGAACTGGGAACGATGTAAATTTTGGCAAACAAAAAAAAGCTAGCTAGCTCCCGCATTCCGGAGCTCGGAGCGGGAACCAGATTCATGCACAAAAATTTAATAACAATTATAATCTCAAAATCAATCACAACAACGAACAAATCATGCCCAAATCAATTTCCTCACATATACATATTTGGGGAAAAAAAAGAGAACAAAGCTCAACGCTGCGCCGCCGGCCGCCGTCTCCTGGCGGAGCTGCCCACGCTGGCCTGGACGCACGCCGAGGCTGAGCCGAGCTGCTGCCGCCACCGGGGCTAGCCGGCCGCGCCTCTCGCCGGAGCCGGCCAGATCCGGGCCGCGCCTCCCGCCGGAGCCGGCCAGATCCGGCCGCGCCGGGGCCGCTGGGCCTGGCCGCTTCTCCTGCGGCTCGCCGGGCACCCGCCCGCGCCGCAGGCCCCACCTGCGCCGGTACCTGGTGGCGGCGCACCGGCCCGCGCCCGCGCGGCAACGCACTGGCGAAAGCTAAGGGAGGGAGGGAGAGGGAGGGAGGAAGGGGATGAGGGAGCGGGAGGGAGGAAGGGGATGGATCACGGAGAGGGAAGCAGGCGGAGAGTTCTGGGAGGGAGAAGAAGTGAGCGGTGGAGATTACTAAATGCTGGACGCAGCTTTTGTCCCGGGTGGAGTTATCAACCGGGACAAAAGGCCCGCGCAGCTTTTTGTCCTGGTTGGAGCCACCAACCGGGACCAAAGGCCCACCCTTTTATCCCGGTTGGTGGCTCCAACCGGGACAAAAGGCCCCTGTCCCCCGCTGGCCCGGCTAGCCGTTGGACCCGGGACAAAAGCCACCTATTGTCCCGGGCCCAAAAGCTGCCGAGATAAATGGCCTGGAACAAATGCCTGTTTTGTAGTAGTGGGCACGCCCGTCAGACCCTTGTCCCTCTTGTCAAAATAGCATCATGGCTATTCAAGTTGTGCAACGGGGAAGGGATGCGGCAGCAATTGCTTAGAAACAAATATCTCAGCACTAAAACTTTAAGCCAGCTCTGTAAGAAAGCAAGAGATTCACACTTTTGGTCGAGCCTCAAGGGTGTGAAAGATCAGTTCCTAAATCTTGGAAAGTTCAAGCTAAATAGTGGCAGCCAAATAAGATTTTGGGAGGTCATATAGTTCTTTTGTTATCCGATTTGGAAGGGGTACGTCCTCCCGGCCTATAAATATAAAGACTATGGCCGATTGATGGTTTTCTAACCACAATCGAATCAATATAAGTCTCTTTATCCTTTTTTCCAAACCCTAGCTTTTCCAACCCCTTTGCTGTTATTCTTGCGTCTAGACAGCGTTTGAAGGCGTCTTGGGTGGCCTGCCGACTCCAAGACAACCCTAGATCTCCTAGCTCCGATGGGGTCCCTCCCGAGCTTGGGATTTTAGGTCGACGCATGATCTCTGCTCTGACTGGTCTGACCGGTCGAACTAGGCGGTCTGACCGGTCCTGCGTGGGATTTCGCTGGTGATTGATCATTGCGATCCGTGTATTCTAGCACTTGTGTGTTGACTATATTAGCGTCAACACTAGCACGGTGGCCATGTGTTGCCACACCACACCCTAGGAGGTAGGGGTGAACTTTCATATCTCGTTGTACAAGACGGAGCCGAATAGGCTGCAGTTACAATAGGGAGCCGAATAGATACTATTTATATGTAATAATTGCTACGCGTCAACCGGATTTACATCAGACCACCAGGTATGTGCTCTTTCACTCTGTGTACAGGCGGTGCTATGATCGTGGAGGCATTGATTGTCCGGGTTCTAATTGAGATTCTCATTGATTTGTCCAGATTTCGACTATAATTTCGATTGATTTGGCGCGGGTTCCGATTAGAATTCTGATTGACAGACCAAAGAATCATTATTTGCTTTAGAAATAGTAGAGTTAGATTAGTCGATTGATTGATTCATCCAGTACTGGTATGCTAAACCAACTAACCAAGTCAAGTATTATTCTACCTTTTAACCGACCAAGCAAAGTATTCTTCTTTTCAACCGACCAAGTCAAGTATAAATACTTACTTTTCATGTCAGAAGGCCTAGCTGTTTCTTATCTGAAAGAGGTAAGCAAATATTCCTCATCCGTACGCAGAGCTGGTTTCTCCGACGATATATATAGAGAGAGGAGCATCTGCCATTTGATTATCATTCATGGCAGTTGGTTCACCGTGCTTAATTTCAGTACGAGAAGCAAAGCGATCGTGCTTAATTTGGGGCCTTCGTCATAAAGGTAATCAAGATATGTCTACCTCATTTGTGTATATAATTACAAATGATTAAGAAAAAAATATCATAGGTTTGATGCATTTATTAACTTAAAATAGCGCACTATGGCACCACATTAATTTAATAGCTTTGTTCAGAATTAATTTAGTTTCATTTAGTCTCATTTATAATTTAAGACACAACTTCGTCATTGGAGGAAAAAAAAAGCCGTGAATCAGAATTTAGAATCTTCTACTTTTGATTAAAAAGAAAAATAACGGTAATAGAAGCAACTTCGACGAGACACCGAACTGGCTTCACAAGGTTTTAATTACGAGCCTACCATGAGATCTACCATTGCATGCAATAGCTTAGCTAAGTAATAGAATGGAAAAGTGCCACAACCTATTCATGGTCCAGGGACGACAGTACATTGGTAGAATTTATAACTCTGAAGTGGGCTAGCTAGTAAAAAACAACCACCTCTTCCCTCGGGCCTCATCTACGTAAGTCAGTTTCACTTGGAAGAGGACTTTTGGCTGTCCATTTTTGCAAGCTTCATTCTGTGTCTTGACTCATGTTTGGGATAATAAGCCTTCAATAATATAGGGAAAAAGGTCCATCTTAGCATTTAAAGCTTCACTGTTTGCTGGTTTTCTTTTCATATGAACCCAAAAGATTTACTTGATTACTCTAATAACCACTCCGTCCCTAGCCGCCACCACCTTTCTATTATCTATTGTTTATCCAACTTACCTTGGCCTTTATTTGTTTTATCCAACATACTTTGGCCATGTAAGCCATTAAGGAGCTTGATTTCCTCTTCGGCTAGTTATTGTGACGATAAACAGAGATATTCGAGAATTAGTAGCAGAATTTTCATGCCCCATTTGTAGAGAAAATGTTGCAGGTCTGTCATATAGTTTGTAATAATTGTGTTTTGGAGCTTTCCACGGAAGACGCGAGTATCTTAGAACGTACCATTCTCTCCATTTCTTTTTTTATTTTTATTTTATATTCTCATATAGCTGCACAAGAGATAACCCACGTACTGGCTCGACCGGAGCCAGTTTGTGTTTTTACTCCACCCGGGCCTCTCTTTGACTTTAAAGTTTGACTCCCTTTGCATAAGCTACATACATATAGTCAGTTCAAAAGAATTGTGAGGAAACAATGCAAATTGATGGCTCGCTCACTAGGCTGTTGTCTAGCTTGCAAGTCTTGTAATTAGCATATAGCAATCCTATAAGGGAATTTGCAGTTGTGAAGGGGGTTGTAGTCCAGTTGCCAATAGAGTATTAGGAAAGTCATAGGGAATTTACAATTTGAATTGCAGTGCTAACTAGGCCCTTATAGAACATTATAAACGAAGTTTTGGCTACATATGGATATCTTTTTGTGATGGCTTCCTTCCGGTGGATGCAAACAGGTAATGGCCATTGGGGAGCCAATGAGCTCATGGCGCAGTGGCAAAGGCCACTGGCCGGGAGGCTTCCACCAAGGGTTCGAACCCTGGGTGCGGCACCTTAAACTTCAGGGGTCTCCCTTGGGGTATTTCTTTTAAAAACAAAATGGCCATTGGGGAGGCAGAATAGTATCATGAACAATATACAATACTATGCTGATGATATACTATTTTTGCTATAAATGAAATGTTTTTATTCTACTACAATACTAGGGTAGGCAGAATAGCATCGATGCAAATTCATTTTATTTCATGGCACTACAGAACTGCCCTACTTATACATATATAGTTCCTTTCGAATAAAATATATCCAGCAACTGACTTTATAGACGCCCCGAACAGGTGAACTTACTTCTATTTTATCGTGTCCAAGTACTTAATGAAGATTTCATGCAATTCTGGCTATGCTTTTCAGGACCACAACCTGCTGGGGCGCGTCGCTCATCAAAAATGGTTGACCATTTAGAGCTAGATGCTGCTGCAGGAATGCCCGTAGTAGGTGCAAGCCCAGTGGATCCTCATCCTCCCCCACTCCAAGGTATAAGTTCATTCCATGGGCACTTTTGATCCAAAGCTAAGAAACTATTTCATCCCAAAAAGAAAATTAAAGTAGCTTTTTTACTGGGCTTATAGAATGTTCATGAATTATACTAACGAGATATATCATAGTTGGATGTATCTCATGGAACGATTTTATAGTCATAACTCCTGATCACTGAAAAACTAGCAAGGTGCCCTCTAGTTACACAGAGCTGGTTTATCTGACTTTATAACTACAGAACTGCCCTAGCTATATAGTTGCCTTCGAATAAAATATATCCAGCAACTGATTTCAAAGAAGCGCCAAACAGGTGAACTTACTTCAACTTTATCGTGTCCAAGTACTTAATGAAGATTTCATGAAATTTTGGCTATAATTTTCAGAACGACAACCTGCGTTGCCTCACTCACGAAAAATGGATGACCATTTAGAGCTACATGACGCTGCAAGAATGCCTGTTGGTGCACGCCCAGTGGTTCCTCATCCTCCTCCACTTCAAGGTATAAGTCATTCCATGGGCACTTTGATCGAAACTAGCTATTCCATCCCAAAAAGAAAATTAAAGTAGCTTTTTTACTGTCCTTATAGAATGTTCCTGAATTATTACTAGGGAGATATATTATAGTTGGATGTATCTCTTCAAACAATTTTATAGTAACTCCTGAGTACTGAAAAACTAGCAAGGTGCCCTAGTTACACAGAGCTGGTTTCTTTGACTTTATAACTAGAACTGCCCTTATTATATATTATATAGTTGCCTTCGAATAAAATATCTCCAGCAACTGACTTTATTGAAGCGCCGAACAGGTGAACTTACTTCAATTTTAACGTGTCCAAGTACTTAATGACAATTTCATGCAATTCTGTCTATGATTTTCAGAACGACAACCGGCGGTGTGGCCGTTTACTAGATCACGAAAAGTAGATGACCATTTAGAGCTAGATGACGCTGCAAGAATGCCCGTAGGTGCACGCACAGTGATTCCTCATCCTCCTCCACTCCAAGGTATAAGTCCTTCCATATTTCCATGGGAACTTTGATCCAAAGCTAGGAAACTAGCTATTCCATCCCAAAAAGAAAATTAAAGTAGCTTTTTTCTGTCCTTATAGAATGTTCCAGTGATTCCTCATCCTCCTCCGATCCACTCCAAGGTATAAGTCATTCCATATTTCCATTGGGCACTTTAATCCAAAGCTAGGAAACTAGCTATTCCATCCCAAAAAGAAAATTAAAGTAGCTTTTTTCTGTCCTTATAGAATGTTCCTAAATTATTACTAGGGGAATATCATATATAGTTGGATGTATCTCTTGGAATGATTTAATAGTAACTCTTGAGTACTGAAAAACTAGCAACGTGCCTTAGTTACACAAACTTTATAAAAGTGGCGAACAGGTGAACCTACTTTAATTTTATCGTGTCCAAGTACTTAATGAAGATTTCATGCAATTCTAGCTATGGTTTTTAGAACGACAACCGGCGATGCAGCCGGTGCCTTGCTCACAAAAAGTGGATGACCATTTATAGCTAGATGACGCTGCAAGAATGCCCGTAGGTGCACGCACAGTGATTCCTCATCCTCCACTCCAAGGTTAAGCCATTCCATGAGCACTTTGATGCAAACCTAGGAAACTATTCCATCCCAAAATGAAAATTAAAGTAGTTTTTTTACTGAAAGAATTTTACAATGGTTGAAACAAATAAGGATCGTCCATCAGGCTGAAATCGACAGCTAAGACATAAGGGTACCTACAAAAAGGTACCAATTGGTACCAAAATAGGAAAGGTACCTCTCGGTACCCCCTAGTACCTTACCAAAATAGGAAAGGTACCTCTCGGTACCACCTTGTACCTTTCCAACCACCGTAACAACCTTTTTTTTACTGTCCTTATAGAATGTTTCTGAATTATTATTACTAGGGAGATATATCATAGTTTGATGTATCTCTTGGAATGATTTTATAGTAACTCCTGAGTACAGGAAAACCAGCAAGGTGACCCACGCAAATAGGGTTGGCAGCTAGTTATTTTTACTATAATGTTTATATAGTTTTTTAAATGAATAATATTTTTTGCATAGTTTTTAATTGAATAATTTTTTTTGTTTGCCGATAGGTCATTTATATGTCTGGTTGTAATTGTTCTCTAGCTCTGCTCCCCATTTCACCACCCCCCCATTGCATTAACTGACATCCATAAAACTGTCGTTAACCATTTCTTTGACATGAAGCTATTGTCATCTCCATCTATTTTTCTGCTTTACTGCTCATATCCAATCTTTCCTACTAATTCTGGTGCATTTTCCTTGCACCGGAGGGTGGCCACATCACCCCAAATCACCTGAGCCGTCAGATCGGCCGATCCGACGGTTAGGAATAGTTGGGGACGTAAATTTTGCAAAAAAACGAACTTTAGTGAGATCAACCCACAGTCCATGAACGACAATTTTGCAAAAGAGACCCTAGACTTTGTCGATGTCAATTTTACAAAAGACCCCCTGAACTTCGACGAAATTAACACACACTTTATTGACGGCAATTTTATGAAAAACCCCTGGATTTGGGTAAAATCAGCCAGCACTCTGTCTACATCACTTTCACATAAAACCCCCTAAACTTTAGCGAAATCAATATGCACTCCACAGACATCAATTTCACAAAACCAACCTCCTTAATGTGTATCGGTGACGGGTTAAATCGCCTCCCACACTTGCACACTGCATATACCACAACATCAACACCTATGATGGACTGCCACATGCATGATTTCTCGCTACAGACGCATGGACGATCCATGGACACATTTCAACGCTCCACACCTCACACGTATACATTTAACAACCCAAGTCAAATTTGATTAAACCCGCAACAAAACTTTGTAAGTACTGATGTATACGTTCATGACGAGCCTCTCGAGGGCGCCAACGGCGCGGTATTTTTCTAGTGGCTCTATAATTTTTTATGAAGCCAAATTAAGATAGCTTTCGACTCTGTTCCTTACTAAATTGTTTTCCAATTACATTTACATAATTGTCTTGCGCATAAGCTCTCTTGAATGTTTAACTTTTCAATTATCATACTCATCTCTTTACTGAAAACACCAGGAACGTTGTCCATCGTCAGACTTTTTATTATTATAAAAGTTCCATCTTTGTCGGACTTTGATTTATTTATTTTCATAAACAAATTTTTATATCTTATTTATGTGCAATTTGATTTCTTATTTTCAGTCTTTATTTTTCTATTTTTATTATTTCATTGAATATTATTTTTTTGTATTCATATCTTTTTATTTACAAGTTATAGGTAGAATTTTGGTCCAGTGCTTGGTGAAGTACATCTGGCTAGCCAAACCATTTTAGAGTGAGACAGGTAGTGGCAGCTTTTGTTTTTATTATTTTTCCGAACCATCCTATGGGAAACATTGATGGTCAGCCCGTGTATCAGCCCTTCTTCAGCCCCGCTTTGTAATTTCGGCCCAGTTTGGTTTTTTAAGTTTAAGTCATAAGTCCCGTCACATCTCATATTTAAACACCAATTAGAAGTACTAAATATAAATTTATTGCAAAACTAATTTCATAAGTCGTGACTTAATTACGAGACGAATCTATTAAACCTAACTAGTCCATAATTTGACCACTAATTGCTATAGTAATTATCCGCTAATTGTGCATTAATTATACTTAATAGATTTGTCTAGAACCCTAATTGCAACTTATGCAATTAGTTTATATTAAGTTGGCATCCGAACATTCGAATTCACGTCCGAACATTCAACGTGACTGCTACTTAAAAAACCAAACAAGGCCTTAGGTTTCACCATGGTTGTCTTGTCCCCACGACTCCTCCAACTGCGCAGACTGTACAGCACGCCCATCGCTACTCTCCCGTCCTCTGCTTCCCTTGGGCCTTGTTTAGTTGCACCTCATAAAGTTTTTGAAAGGAAATTTTTGCACATTTGAAGTATTAAACATAGACTAATCACAAAACTAATTACAGAACTCGTCTATAAACTAATTACTGTAGCAATTTATTGTCTAATTATGGCCTAATTAGACTCATTAGATTTGTCTTGTAATTTACAAGCAAACTATGCAATTAATTTTTTATTTCGTCTAGATTTAATACTCCATGCATATATCGCAAGATAGTTTTAGAATTTTAAATTTTGCATCTAGACAAGGCGTTGATTGGAGTTCCGAACGGACATGACTGTTCCTACTCCCTAGGCGCTGCCCCTAGGCAGCGAGGCAGGCAACAGGCAAAAGCCCAGCTCCCCACTGCTGCTGGCTGCACTATGAGTCTCCTCTTTGTTGCTTGCTCTGCCCATTGTTGACCGATTGATTAATAAACTAATATTTAGTTTTTCATTTGGTTACCATGTTTTGGAGAAGGATTAAGGAATCGTTCCTTTTCTTTTCTCTGTTGCGTTCGACGTTCAGGTGGGCTTGTGAATACTTCTGTCAGTATTATGCAGTTTTCTTTTTATTCAAACTTGTTTTTCATTGTTTTAACATCTTCTAACTCTTACGATTCACTTCCT
Source organism: Panicum virgatum (assembly GCF_016808335.1). Taxonomy (NCBI): domain Eukaryota; kingdom Viridiplantae; phylum Streptophyta; class Magnoliopsida; order Poales; family Poaceae; genus Panicum; species Panicum virgatum. The sequence continues at coordinate 12,805,418 of NC_053141.1, read as the reverse complement.
TACCATTAGATCTTCATATCATTCAACTTTATTTATATATTCATTTCTCTTTTCCTGACTAATATCGATAATTTACTATAAATCAATCTGGGCCGTTCAGACGGTGCATATTCTTGTTTGTTTCCTTTTTTCGGTTAATCTTATTTTTCTATATCCTTTCACTAAATGTGAGGGCTCCTTTTAATATTATTGTACATAATTAGGAGATTTGAGAGTATATATATTATATATAATTATGTCTATACTCACTTGACTCAGGCATGGAGCATGTCTCGCAAGACTACGTGAAGCATGTGGAGATGCAGATTAACAGCGTGCTCCTTCCAAAATATGGCACTGATAAGTCAGAACACCCACCAACCATCTATAAGGTTCCCGAGGAGATCAAATATGGAAACATGCCTGCCTACCTCCCCATTGCCGTCGAGATCGGCCCATTTTGGCGCTATGGCAACGTATTTTGCCGGGTCGGCGACGCTGATAAGTTCCAACGACTTCAGGCCTACAAATGGTGTTGCATTCGCCGGCTCATCGGGAGGCACCACCTTCTCCACGAGCGCGAGAGGACGCCGGCTCTCCTTCACCGGTGCCTCAACTCTTTGAGGAGCCTAGAGCCACGCATCCGAGCATCCTACCAAATGGATTTGAAGTCATCATATGATGCCGACCTTGTTCTCAACATGTTGCTAGATGGATGCTTCATCCTTCAGCGCCTTCTCAAGTACGCGCACATAGCAAAAAGAGAAGCAAGTAGAAAAGAGGTCGAGATCGAGGACGAGGACGAGGATTGGACCCAGGTGTTCGGCAGGTGCTGGGTCTGGGGTTTTGTCACAAACGACCTGCTGCTGCTGGAGAACCAGATCCCTTTCTTCGTCGTGCAAAGCTTGTTCCATGACCTTCGGACCGACCCCGACGAGAGCAGCGACATCCTCGTAGCCGGCGCCCTGCGCCTCTTCCGCTCCCTCCGGCCACAGCCCCTGCCCTCTTTCCACATCGCCTGCCACGATGTGCACCACCTGCTACACCTCTTCTACCTCTCCGTCGTTGGCCTTCCAGCAGCCGGGACGCCATCGGGGCGTGACAACGACCTCCGCAGGTACGGGACGCCACCGTCGGAGCTCTCCCAGTGGATGCCATGCGCCAGGGAGCTGGAGGAGGCCGGCGTCAAGCTCCAGGCGAGAGAGGGCGGCGGTGCATCAATTAGCTTCCTCGACGTGAGGTTCAACGCCGGTGTCCTGGAGATCCCGGTGCTGCATCTGTACGACAACAGCGAGCATCTGCTGCGCAACCTGATCGCCTTCGAGCAGACCTACCCGCTCACGCCGGGCCGCGTCACTGCCTACGCCGTTTTCATGGACTGCCTCGTGGCCTCGCCGGAGGACATGCGGCTGCTGCAGCTCAGGGGCGTGCTGACCAACCAGATGAACGGTGTGCGGGACAAGGACCAGACAGGGTTCTTCAGCGACCTCTGCCATGGGGTCCACGTGTCCAGCGACCGCAACTACCTCGCCGGCGTGATCGCGGAGGTGAACAAGTACCGGCAGGCAAGGTGGCCACGCTGGCGCACGGCGCTGGTGCGCAGCTACTTCAGCAACCCATGGGTGGCCACGTCGCTTGCCGCCGCTGTGTTCCTGCTCGCCCTGACCTTTATTCAGGCCTTCTTTGCTGCCTACTCCTACTTCAAGCCGCCCCATTGAAGTGGATGCTGGAAGTATATATGTGCCCCATCGTCCTTATCAAACTGGATCACCAGCGCTGGCCCCCCTTCAATTTGCTCAATGTTTGTATTATTATTATTATTATTATCACGTCTTCTTGGCATTTGATTGGCAGACATACATACTAACCATATTTGAAAAGCTACTTGAGGTACCCTGCACCAAAATGTGCAACTTTCCCTGAAAATAATTCAGACAAAAAAAATCAGCAGAAGCGACATCAAGTGGTGGAATTCCTAACTTATTACAAATTATACGACAGTTTGGTAGGAGAACTAACCATAGAGTTCGATCCAGTAGGATGGTGCCAATTTAGACATCATGAAGCAGCCCATCAAGAGGACACCCTTTACTATCCACCACTGGGAGTGCCACGAGTTTCTGTGGTCATGTACCTTCCTTGTGTACATTGTGGAGAAGAACATGATTGAGAAAAAGAGCTGATGGACATTTTGTTAAGGACAACACAAAGAAATGGAAATAAATTGTTTCTTAGATGAAAGCTTTTCAGGATACGAAGGAGGTCAGACTTATAATTAAGACAGCCTCCGCTGCTAGGCAGTCTCTGTCGCCTAGACATCCATTCAGACGCTGTCCCTCAAAGAACGTCATGTGGTTTTCACGTACTGACCATGCGGACAGGTTGGCGAGAAGGAAGAGGATAGCATAGAAGTAACGGGCCACCATTGGCTGGAAAAAGCCCTTTCAACCGATGCGGTCGCTATTGGTAGTAGCAATGCCAACTCAATTAGGCGATAAACTAATGGGAACATCGTATGTCTGTTGAGCTCAACCATTTTTAGTGCTAGGCTTGCAAAATCTTGACAAACTCTGAGCTCTTCAGATCTGCAAACAAAAGATTGCATTGAAGTAAATCAAGCTCTTCACAGCAAACAAGAGATTGATTGATTGATTGAATAAAGATTGCAATTTGCAAACAAGAATATCTTTTTAGTACCTCTTCCATAGCCTACTGCTTTCCTTTTTCCCTTTCTGTTTATGCTGCTGTGCCGCTGCCGGAGCCCATTGGGACTTGGGAGCAGCAAGGGCGAGGGCCAAGGGGGCGGGCGCAGGGCCGACCGCGCAGGCGCAGGACGGCCAGTGGCCGCCGAGGGGCGAGTCCGTAAGTGGGCGGCAGGCGGCGGCGCGACTCGAGCGCTTGGCGAGAGAACGAGCGGAGGGGCCACGACGCTGCTCGGCCGCGCGGGGCGAGTGGACGATGGGCGCGCGACAGCTAGGGCTTCGGGGATCGGGGTCGAGTGGAGCTGCGGAGGGAGTGCCGGGAGCGCCAGGTGGAGCGCTGGAGGAGCCAAGGAGGCCGACGCCCTGCAGGTTCCTTGCTCTTTGCTTGTTGGGCTGGGCTGAAATGCAGGGGTACTAAAAATTTGTTTGGGCTTTAGGTATGGCGCAGGCCATAGTGGGCCATAACAGGCCCTCCGCCCCTGAGTTGTAAAGGCAGATCCGGCCAGTTGCCGGGTGTCCTTATTACGCATTGTCCCCGGCAGGCGGCAGTGACGCGTTACCCATCTTACATCAGTGACGCGTTTTGATTCCGCGTCGCTAAATGGAGTATCTTCTTTATTGCTGTCTTACATAGCGAGTAGCATAGGCGCGTCGTGGTCGTGCGGCTGCGGCTAAGGATGGATTCGGATGTTTATTTGAATGTCAGATTTTTGATCATTTTTCTTCGATTATGGACAAATAAGATATAGAATTTACTATGTAAATTCATAGTCTTGTATTTAACATTGATCTTGTAAAGATTCATAAAAACTAAACCTCAAATTTATCATATATATATTCTCAAATAATAGATATAAAAATTCGAATACGGATCGGATACGAATTCGAATCTTTTTTCGCCTTTTTAATTGTAGGGAGCAAATAATACATAAAAAAATCTATACAAAATTTTATTCTTATGTGTAATAATATGCTTGATAATATAAAAAAAGATTAGCATAAAATTTTAAACATATCTATTTTAAAATATTAAATTTGTTCTAAGAATTCGGATGTCTAGATCCATCCTTAGCCGCGGCCATAGCGCAGGCGGCAGGGCTTGATGATCCTCCTGCATGCATATGGGTGTCTGGCGGAGCGTCGTCGCTGCCGCTGCGGCTCAACTCGACGACGATTTCGATGGTGCTCGTCGTCAGTATCTCCTGCTGGTGGAGCTGATTGTGATTGGTGGTCTGCTGGGACACGGGCGAAGGTGGCGGCCCGGCGGCCTCGTTACTGCTTGGGATGTCCTCGAGCTCCACTGTGCTCTGCGACGATGGCAAAATGGGTGGCGGGCCGTTGTCGTCGTCGTCGATGCCGTCCGTCGTCTCACACTGCTGCTGCTGCTGGCCACCTATTCCAAAGATTCGTGCTAGCAGCTGCCGGAGCCAGTCTATTCCATATATTCGAGCAGCTAGAATCGCCACTGCAAATAAATGCAAGACCATTCATCTGTCATTATACTTTTCTACATTCATCTGTGAATATATTCGTGCTAAGGCAAAAGCTTACTTACTGATGAAGGATATTACTGCAAGACCCTCGTTAGCGATATGCACCCACACACTTGTCCAACTGACATCCATACTCCATCTGAGGTGAAATACGTGCAAAATATCAAGCATGCATACAAGAATAAACCAACATTGTTCCAATTTTTTTGTCACTGCAATCAGGTTTCTATGCATGTGAGCTTACTTTTCCATAATACGATGTGTGTCCCAGCCAACAAACAACACGCCAAAATACATGGAGCCCATAGCGAAGACAAAATGGAAAAACCCATAAGCATATGGTACGTCGTCTTCTGACTCTGCTACATTTCTGAGCTGCAAGTGTTTGAGGAATTCTTTTATTTAAGTGCTACATCCCATCACAAACTTTTATTGATTTGACCATTTGTTTGGTTGGATGAACCACATACATGTATACATTTGTAGTCCTTGCCCGTTGTAAAAGCAGATGCAGCAATGCTGATCAGCTCAGCCACAAAACTCTGCAAATGTTAAAATATCAATGAAATATTTAATGTATGTACATATATAGCAACCATGACGGAATAAAGAGTGTACTTACTATTCATGCATAATTCGACGACAATAGGGTCGTACCATAAATTACTGTCCAATCTAATAGCCAGCCACATTAATAGTAATTTAGTTTAAATATTTTACCTTCTAATTGCTGAGTAGCATAGGAACACGCTGTACGCCCCCACTAGTCTTGGCTCCATGTAGAATCCCTTGCCCTAATTTAGAGAACGTGTCACAAATTCACAAGAGTATCCATAATAAAAAATTAGTATCATTTCACTCATTTTCCAATTCTTAGTATATTTGATCTATAATTACCTTGGATTTTCGTGATATTAGAGGCATGAGGTACACCAGCAGTAGTGTGGTGCTAATGAACGCGATGTTCATCCAACAGGCGGTGTACCATAAAGTCATCAATATAATCCCTAACATAGAGCCACTATACGCTATGATAGAGACCGCAATCACCTCAAGGTAGCTGATGGAAACAATATATAATTTAATTATTATATTATATAATATATCATATAAATTCATGGTTGCCAGATGGAAACAATATATAATTACACTTGCAAATGATTTTATACAACTAAAATAAAATCAGCATGATAAAGAAGACCCACCGGTTTTCGAAATTTCTATGGCACCATTTGTAGTTCAAACGTGTGATGAATCTAATTACACATAGGAGCTGAATAAAAAGAAATACCCTGTTCAATTCTAAATACAAGATAATTACTTGTTATTTCCTGAAAAGGAGGGAAAGGAATAAATATTTGAAAAGCTACTTGAGGTACCCTTCTCCAAAATGTGCAACTTTCCCTGAAAATAATTCAGACAAAAAAAACCATCAGCAGCAGCAGCAACATCAAGTGGTGGAATTTCTAACTTCTACAAGTTATAGGACAGTTTGGTAGGAGAACTAACCATAGAGTTCGATCCAGTAAGATGGTGCCAATTTAGATATCATGAAGCAGCCCATCAAGAGGACACCTTTTACTATCCACCATTGGGAGTGCCATGAGTTTCTATGGTCATGTACCTTCCTTGTGTGCATTGTGGAGAAGAACATGATTGAGAAAAAGAGCTGATGGACATTTTGTTAAGGCCGGCCAACACAAAGAAAATAAATGGAAAAAAAATGTTTCTTAGATTAAAGCTTTTCAGGATACGAAGGAGGTCAGACTTATAATTAAGACAACCTCCGCTGCTAGGCAGTCTCTGTCGCCTAGACATCCATTGAGACGCTGTCCCTCAAAGAACGTCATGTGGTTTTCACGAACTGACCATGCGGAGAGGTTGGCGAGAAGGAAGAGGATAGCATAGAAGTAACGGGCCACCATTGGGCTAGGGCTCTGACAGAATCGATTGCAGCATGAGTCCTCTCTGTGCACATTATTGCCACGAGCAACATTCCTCTCGGCTCGCACCATGCTGGCGTCTACAATCTAACAACATAGCACATGAGAGGAGATGAAGAACAAATTAATTTTGCTAGTTCACAATCAATTTCAAATATTTTAGATTACTTTACACTAAAATCATGGTTTTAAATCGCCGGCTAAAGCATTTAGCGGCAAGACTGCCGTTACGGCGTTTAGCGGGCTATAGCCGTCTATAGAGAAAACTATAGCCGTCTATTTAGAACCTAATTAATAAACAAAATCAATGAACCACATTTGTACTAGCACAAATCATAACAGCGGGTGAAGGTACTTCTTAGAAAACAAAAGAAATACTTCTTTTTCTGAATCAAATGTTATTTTTATCACATATGTAGTCGTATGGTGAAGTTACTTCTTATAAAACAGAAATTAGTTATATGCATATCTAATGTATTTATGTATTTGTTTATTTTTGTACAATTTTGTAGTTTGGAATTAATAGGTAGCCATGATGATGCCATGTGAATCGTTTATTCTGCAAATTGTATAGTTTGCTTTACTTGGTTGTACAAGGAATAAGCCTAGTTATATATCTAACTGCGGATTAGTACCTTTTCTCTCACTGCTAAATGCTATAGTGGTTTACTGCAAAACGTGTCCGCTGAACAGTGGATGAGCCTTGAGCGTGACTACTCATGCACATCTAACTTTAGATATTGATTACAAGTTTACAACTAACAAACATGTTATAATTCAGACTACCCTTAATACTGGATGCTAGTCTGCTCGTGATGTGGATGAGATCTTTTTGAAAACATGTCTTATATCTATGGTTTTAAATCACCGGCTAAGGCATTTAGCGGCAAGGCTACCGTTACGGCGTTTAGCGGGCTAAATGCCATAGCGGTTCTCCTTCCTAGAAGCTATAGCCATCTAAGCGGAACCTATAGCCGGCTATTTAGAACCTTAGATCTTAATTGTGTAATCCAAACCAAGTAGATAGTACTTTATAGACCTACACTACCAAAAACAACTGACTAAAAATTGCTTTGAAATCCCATTAATGAATTATGTTTGCACAGAGATCATCTCTAGTCCATGCATGGTAAGTGTTCAATAATCTAGCTCCTATACTCTGCCTGTCCCAAAACGGTATCATCATGATCATCATATATCAAGGTATGAAAATTAGGGGAAGTACCTCACTAGACATACTATGGGATCAGTCTGTAGCACGGAGTTTCCTCCTGAAGTTGCGAGGTGGACTTGCATGTACTGCTAGTTGTCTGCACGCACCTGCGCGAAGGCGTCGTGCTGAGTGCCGCGTTAGTTCCTAGCCTGAAGCTCTCTGCGATGTACAAGTGTGTCTCTGCACCATTGATCTCTGGACGGCGACGCCTTCTTATAGGAGCAGGCCCGACATGCGATCGACACTCGACAAGGGCACACCAAGCTCGTTGATGCCGCGCTATACTATGTTTGGCACTGTGATCTCTCAACTGTGGTTTCTGTTCTTGTGTCTGATACATCTGACAGCACTAGCTAGCTCGACACTTGGCTTGGCTTGCTTCAAACCTCTGCACCGGCCTATTTAATTTATTGTGGCACTAGCTAGCTACTTATATTATGGTCAGCATTTTTGCCATCAGTGACCCGCCCAACGCATCCGGCGCCTGTTTCCGTTAATGTGCGGGGCAGAGAAGCGAGAGGCAGAACGGGAAGGTTGTTACAGAGTATTTTCGTCCATTCGATCGTTAACTGTACCTTTCACACGCAGCTGCTGCAAACGATCGAATACGTACATCTCCATTTCCTTGTCCGGTCCGGTCGATGCTCCACGAGTCAGTCAGATAGATGTGGTGTTCATCGTGTTTGGAATTAGATGGTTATCTATATATACTATAAGGATCCATAAAAATTGAAACACTTTTCACCAAGATTAGCCCTTATACCCACCTCACAAAACACCACTACCAGGCCCACATGTAAGTTAAAAAGTTTGACGAAGGAACATGGCAGACGGATTTCGTCGCCCCCTCCCGTTCAATCGGCGGGCGCGCTCCCCCCTCGCGTTGTTTTTTTCACCGCAGCCTTCTTTACCCACCCCTCCTACCCGCGATCCTATTGGCCCGGCAGCTTCGATTCCTGCCATAACAGCGCTTGCCTCCCAATCCGCCGTGAATCCCGCCTGAGCATCTCGGCCCCAGCATGATCCCATCCCAAACCCATCAAACTTCCTCCCCGTCCATAGGCCGCAGCGCCAACCCTCCTCCCCGTCCATAGGCCACAGCGCCGCCCACTCCCCTCCATCGCCCTCGTTCCTTCCGCGGACCGCCGCGCCGCTCCGCCCTCGTTCCTTCCACAGAGCGGCGGGCGGAGCGCCATGGCCGCGGCGGCGCGGAGGAGGAGCGCCCCTCCTCCCTGGGGGCTCGCCTCCCCATGGAGCCCTCCCCTCCCAGAGTCAAAGACCCATCGCCACCTCTCCGCCGCCTCCCCTCCTCCTCTCCCCCTCTCTCCCGCTGCCCTTCCACTCCCCTCCCCCTGTAGTCCCCCTTGGAGGCGACGTGACGTGCCCTGCCAGCAGCGCGGTAACGGCTTGGCGGCGCGCCTCACGCGGCCTGCGAGGCGCCCCCGTGCGCCCCCTACAACCGCGCTACTACTCCACCCCTGTGCCCTTGCCTTCCCCGCGGCGAGGGGGGGCGTGCAAGTGGAAGCGTCCGGCGTGGGCGGGCGGCGGGGGGGGGGGGGGGGGTTGTGGCGGGCAACGCGATCCTCGACCCTAATACGAGCCTCACGACCCTAGCCACATGGGTGTACAAGGCTATGGCGAAAGCCATGGCGAACAGTCCAAGATCTGCCCCGCTTTGCCCCGGGTGGCCGGGTGGGAAGAGGAATCCGCCCTCCTCACAGCGCTCGTCGTCGAGGACATCCCCGTCCACGAGTCCCGCCGCAAGAGACGGCAGTGAAGGATGCAAAGGAAGAGGAAGAGAAGGCTGTCGTTGTGGGTGAGAAGTAGGCGTTCGGATCTGGCAGCGGCAGGAGTCAACATACAGAGCGGCGAGGAGGTGGCTATCAAGTTGGTATGTGACAATCTGATCCTGTTTGTAGACCTTTTCCTCTTGGAAGCATGCATGGCATTAGGCAATAGTTAGTCCCGGATGCAAACGTATCGTTGATTTACTGTTGCTAGGAACGGTTTCACGAGGGGCTCGTGTAGATATTGTGGCACAACCTAATTGTAAATGTTATTCGCGTTCCGTGATTTCTTGCGAAAGGATTGACATGGCTTCTCACTTTGTGTCATGAATTTATAATGACAAGTACACTACTACAAAAATGTTGATTTGTCCCGGTTGGGAAACCGCTGTTGTCCCGGTTTCCCAACCGGGAACGCCAATCCGGGACAAAAGGGGGTGCCCTTTTGTCCCGGGTGTGGCAACCGGGACAAAAGAGGACCTTTTGTCCCGGTTGGTAACACCAACCGGGACAAAAGGTGCAGCCAGCGCCCACGTGGCTGGGGCACCCTTTTGTCCCGGTTGGTGTTACCAACCGGGACAAAAGGTCTCTTTTTTTTCATGTTTTTCTTTTCTCAATTCTTTTTCTATTTCAATTATACTTTTGCATTTCAATTAAACTTATGTATTGGAATTCAGTGTGTATGATCTCCACTAATATATACATATATATATAGTTACTTATATAATATTTGTCCTAGATAGTTTTCATATATAAATTAATTCACTTATATATATATGTATACACATATCTATACATGTGAATTCCTTTACATATGAAAATGTCTAGGACCAATATTATATAAATATATATATAAATATATATATATACACATATATATTATTGGAGTGCTTATATATATAATACATACATACTCCATCTTATTTGCATAGGTATATTCGTTCTTAATTACATAGTAGAATTCGCCTTTTGGAAATTTAATACATACATACATACTCATAAATAGAAATTTAATACATAGACACACATATATATTTACATAGTTATATTCGTTCTTAATTACATATATACGCGTATATTGTCATATTTGCTGTGATTGTCAATATTAGATATTCCATCATAGTAGAATTCGCCTTTTGGATCGAGGACTTGCTCAACAATAAATCCGGAGAATTGTTCTTGAATCACCATAATCTTTTCCTCCGGTATGAGTTTATCGCGCATCTCCCCGACCTATGGAAAAAGGGGATAATTAATTTCGACTAATTAAAATACGAGTTCAAATATTAACAAGTTTTTTTACTTACTTCCTCCTCCCAATCTGTCCAGCCCTTTGGAGGACCTACCAGACCATGGATGTTCTCGCATACATAGTATGCGCACAATACAGTGCCTGGTTTCTGCCTCATACACTTTAAGAGAGAAGAAATTATCAGGTATTTACATGAATATATAATAAAACTAATGAATCGTGCAACGAATCATCCAATTGTGTACCGGAAAATCTGTCTTGATCTTCAATTTCTTGTCAAATTTGCCTGGATGATTTTTAGCGAATTCTTTCCAAACCCTGTGCATGATTAGAACAATTATAGTCAAGTAACAAAGTGATTCAAATTATCGGTCATCGACGGAGTAGTGGTAGAATTACTTTTTCATCATGTTAAGAAGATTTTCGTATTGTTCTGGAGGTCTCCTCAATGAGTCCATAACCACGAGTAGGCTCTTCTCGGGAATTATGACAATTAGGACAAAGTGTTCACTGCAAGATTATACGGAGGCAGTTCTTGGTAGTTAAGGTTTAAACAATTCGATTACAGAATGGAAAGAGTTAGACGGAAGGAATCACTCACGCAAAGTTGTAAGGAAACAATATCATTTGCTTGTTGTGATGAACGCTTATGTACTTGAACAAGTTTTGGAATATCTCATCGGAATTGTCACGTAGAAGCCTCCAATTACAAGTAATTGGGTCGATGAAGCCGAGGTGAGAGTATCCCTTTCTTCTGCAAGTATGTATCTCCATTCTACATGATACCGAATAAATCAAGAGATCAGTATGTTGAGATCATGCAAAACAATACGTAAGGAGAGTAAAATACTTACAGAACCCACAAGCCGACCATAGAGATGTCGAGGGCCTCCTGATGGAATAGTTGGTAAATTTCTTCCAAGTTTATCCATATAATGGCCTCCCCCTGTAAGAAATCGTCATCTTTAATCTTTGCGCCCTGCATGAAGATGCAATCGGCCATCGCACGCATGTAGTGCTGGTGCAGCTTATACATTTGCGTTGGAAGCACATACACTATTTCGAGGGGGTACAAGAGTTTTGCCGATCTCAAACGTCCATTTGACGACCACATCGGCCTTTGGAATATCTTCTCCCCCTGCAATCTGAGCGGCCGTCAGGTTTGATTCTTTCAAAAATATAACAAAGTCTTGTTCTTGCATCGTCTGTCCCACTACGAGAGGCTCTATTGATTGTTTCTTTTAGGCTCCGAGCTGTGGAACGTCGGACGACGACGACTTTGATTGTCTCTTCTTTTTCTCATTAGTTTTGATAATTGTGCGTTCGTAGTCTGAAGGGGGTCTCTCGGAATGAATTTTCTCTTATTTGCTTCGCACATTCCCTTAAAAAATTTCAAATCTATCGGATTTATCACTTTCTCGGGCTCCGGCTTCGGCTTCGGCTTGAAGTGCTCTTTAACTCTTTCTTGAGTTATCCGATCGCATTCTTCAAGGCTCATGTCCCAGGGTTTAATAGGAGCCTCCTCGGTTTTCTTCTCCTTTTCCTTCTTCTTTGGAGGCTCCTTAGCCGGTGCAACTACCTTCTTTGCTGGCGGCCGTTTCTGCTTCTTTGCCGGCGGCGGAGGGGGTGACCATGGAGGCGACGGTGACGTTTGAGTGTTCATCGGCGCATGAGATGATGGTGATGGAGAATGTGCCGGTGAACCTTGCCGAGACAGTGCTGCCCTTGGGGAGTTTTGCGGAGATGCCGGTCTTGGAGAGGCATGCTGAGATGCCGGTCTTGGTGTTTGATCATCCGACTTTAGGACAATGTAGCGCTTATCCCATAGGATGTAGCCATGAATGGCTTCTGCTAGTGTCCTCTCCCCATCGCCTCCAGGAATATCAAGCTCGAGCGTCTCCCAACCCTGGCACACCTGCTCCACGCCAACTCTTGTGTATCTAGGCGGAATTTGCTGCCCGTGGTACACGTCGCCTGGTTCGGTTGGCATGGCGGTACCGTACGCAACAGTGAACATTAAGTTCTTAACGGCAGTCTGCAGGTCACAAGGTGTTCGGTGGGTGATCTCATCCACTAGAAATCGCTGCGGGGCCGATGCTTCAACTGCGGCCTGGATCCCCGTGGGCTCGGCGATGGCGACGTCTGTGGAAGCGCAGCTGCTTTTCCGCTGAGACAAGTGATCGGCTGCGACACTAGCCTCTGGAGGCACCGTTTGCGCTTGCTGTTGCTGGCTCATTGCTACGGCCACTTGGCATTGAACCTCTTCCTCCAATCTTTGATCGTGTGACATGAGCCGTTCCTCTAGCCTTCGCAAGTGCTCTCGCTCATCATTTTTTCTTCTTTGCCGGCTTCTATATGAATCAATGTAATCCCTGAACCCATACTTCCACGGAACCACGCCTTTGCCTCTTGTGCGGCCCGGATGCTCTGGATTCCCAAGGGCGTAAGTCAGCTCGTTCCTCTCTCTATCCGGCTGGAATGTTCCCTCGGCCGCTGCTTGTATGGCCTCCTGTAGTCTCTGGGCTACTCGCTGGATGTTTGGCCCATAGATGCAGTCACCAGTCAATGGGTCCAAGCTTCCCCCGTGACCATAAAACCAGGTCCTTGACCTTTCAGGCCAGTTCATGGTCGCAGGTTGGATGCCTCTGTCAAGCAGATCCTGCTCCATCTTCTCCCATTTGGGTACTGCAAGCTTGTAGCCTCCTTGGCCTAGAGTGTGATGGTACACTTTCTTCGAGGCGTTGTCTTTGGCCTTCTGCACCTTCTGAAGCCCAAGCTCTGAAGACTTGTATTCCACAAATGCATCCCAGTGACCCCTGAGCTTTTCGAGCTCGCCGGTAAATACGGGTGTGGTCCCGGTCTTGATATATTTCTTCGTCAAAATTTTCTTGAATGATCGCAGTCGTTCGGCCATCTTACTCAGGGTCCAGCGCTTGCATATCTCTTCGGATTCAGCTGGAACCGTGAAGGTTTTCTTAAGCTCCCGCCAGCACCATTCTTTTTCTCTTTCGGGTACCGCATCCCATTCCTCGCTTGGATTGGAAGCTTTCCAGAGCCTGAAGCTGATCGGGATGTGGTCCCTGACAATACATCCGGATTGTCTTATGAATTATTTGGCGGCAGCTTCTAGAGCGATCGGTTCGCCATCTGGACCAACTTCCGTTATAATGAACCGCCCTTCCAGTTTTTTTGTTGAGCCTCGCTTCGTCTTTTTCTGCTGCGACGATGATCCAGACGGCTATAAAAAAACATTCATAGTATTCATATAGATTCAGATGAAAATATGATTGTCACTACAAATGAGTATAGTTGTGATATGTACATTAGCACTTTGTTCAGCAGCAGCGTCATCCTGAATAGATGGTGCCTCAATTCCATCACCGGACATATTCAAATATATGTCAGTATTGCTGCCATCATCAGCTTGTTCAGCGACATCTCCTTGACCTTCGCCAATCATATTCAACAGGAACTGTTCGTCTTCCGCGTCTGTGTGTCGCGGGTCCATCGTAACTAAAATATGAATACAAATAAAACCCTTAAAAAAATTATCTAAATAATCCACATATTTAGATCGGTAACGATCGGAAACTATCGAAAATGATTCGGTCGGGATCGGTAACGATCGGAAACTATCGGAAACGATTCGGTCAGGATCGGTAACGATCGGAAACTATCGGAAACTATCGGAAATGTTTGTGTGTTAGCGCGAGTTTGCGAGCTCGAGACATAATTAAAGAATAAATACATGATAAATTGAACTCTTTGAATGACATAAAAAATAATAAATACATGATGAATTAAAGTCTTTGGATGACATAATTAAATAATGAATACATCATAATAGAAATTCTCTCTAATTCTATATTTCCTTCTCTATTTCTCTCGAAATTCTCTCTAATAATATATCCATAATTTGTTGCTAATAATATATCCAAAATTGAATTCTAATAATATATCCAAAATTGAATTCTAATAATATTTCCTTAATTAAATTCTAATAATATTTCCAAAATTGAATTCTAATAATATTTCCATAATTGAATTCTACTAATAAATCCATAATTGAATTCTAATAATATATCCAAAATTGAATTCTAATAACATTTGCACAAAATTTGCACCTAATTCTAATAATTGAATTCTACTTAATATATAATAAATTAAATTAACACTACTCATACATGATAATTGAATTCTAATAATTGAATTCTACATAAACATAAAATTTGAAAAGAAAAAAGAAAATGCGGCCGGCCACACTACTCACAGAGGGCGGCGGGGAAACCTAGCTAGGGGCGCGGCACGGCCCTGGACGACGAGGCGGGGAGCTGGCGGCGCGGTGGCGCGCAGCGGAGAGGGTGGCGGCGCGGCGGCGTGCAATGGAGGCCACCGGGGGCGGCGAAGACGAGGGCGTGCGCGCGGAGTGGAGACCGGGGCGGCGAAGCTGAGGTGGCACGGGGCCGGGGCCGGGATGGCGGATGTCAACAGCGGCGGCGCTCGTTGGGACGACGGCGCTTGGTGACGTTGGGCTCGCGCGGCAGGGCTCTGGGCGGCGACGTCGACGGCGGCAGTGCTCGGGAGCTCGAGCGGTGGGGGGAGCAGGGGAACGGACGGTGGCGGCACCAAAAGAAACAAGTGTTTGGGGGAAGGGCGAAGGAGGGAGGAAGGAAATATAGGGGGCGGGGCTTTTGTCCCGGGTGAAGCCACCACCCGGGACAAAAGGGGTTTTTGGGCGGGCCGGGAAAATTCCCAGCCCGCGGCCCACCTTTAGTCCCGGGTAGATCTACCACCCGGGACAAAAGGGGCCGTTTTCCCTCGTTCCCGCCTAATGTTATGTTTGTTTTTGTTTCTTTTTACTTCTGTTTTAAAATTGGCTTTCATTTGTTAATTCAGTTAATAAAATTATGATTCCAAAAATTATGGAACAAAATTTCTTATCTCTATATAAACTTGATACACGCCACAAAAATAATTAATTTTTATTCAAGTGATTGGGTCAATGAAATATCTAACTTTTTTGAAATCATATTTGTTATTTTGACCATTCAAAAATATATTAGGTGAATTTTTTTTTTCAAACTGTTGCTTTTCGATAGAAAGTGGATTCTATCACGATATTAATGTTTAAAAAGTGAATTTTAGATAAAATTAAGCAATTTCATGATATTAATGAGTAGTGTGTGAGTTTGAGAGATAATGTGTGTTAGTGAGATTGTGTGTGTTAGTGAGAGAGTATAGTGTGTTAATGTGAATGTAATTTCATGAAATAAATAAAATTTGTTGAGTAATCCATTATTGAATGAAAATTATAATTGAGTCTAGTAATTAAGTGAAAAATATATAAAATAATATATATAACACATAAAGTATAATTGTACAGTACATATATAATAAAAGTATTCGAATTGCGATTATGTTTTTATACAATAATATAAAATGATTCAAGTACATGAAGGATTAGCGGTAACAGACTTTCTCTTCACAAATGTCCCTTGATTATGATCACGGCGCAAGTATGGAGCATCATCATTGGCTAGCAGGATGCATGGATCAGCATTTACTTCGAAAGATGGAATGGCAACAAAATTATTATATTCTTCTGAAAAGTCTGTCTTGTCCTCCACTCCAACGATGTTTCTCTTTCCTGATAGAACTATGTGTCGCTTAGGCTCATCCTTTTGCTTGTTTATCCCCTTCTTTGGCTTGCTGGACATGTCCTTAATGTAGAAAACCTGAGCAACATCCTGGGCTAGGACAAATGGCTCGTCTCTATACCCAAGATTGTTGAGATCAACTATTGTCATCCCATACTCATCTTTTGTTACCCCTCCTCCAGATAGCTTAACCCATTGGCAACGAAATAGAGGCACCTTGAAATTGGGACCGTAATCCAGCTCCCATATCTCTTCAATGTAGCCGTAATATGTGTCCTTTTTTCCATTATTGTCCGTGGCATCCATACGAACACCTCTGTTTTGGTTGGTACTCTTTTTATCTTGGGCTATCGTATAAAATGTGTTTCCATTTATCTCGTACCCTTGGTATGTTAAGATATTCCAAGATGGTCCCCTAGCCAATAAGAACAGTTGTTCACTTATATCCATGTTATGCATTAGATGCTTCCGCAACCAGCTGCAGAAAGTGTTCATGTGCTCACGTGTAATCCATGCCTCAGACTTTTCCGGGAAATTGGAGAGCAGAATTTTCTTGTGTTCCTCGATATATGGGTCAACCAAGGATGATTGTTGAAGAACCGTATAATGCGCTTTCTTGAATGAGAAATCATCTGTGCAGACATAAGATTTATTTCCTAATGTACCCTTTCCAGTTAGTCTCCCCTCATATCGTGATTCAGGCACTCCAATCGGTTTAAGGTCATCAATAAAGTCAACACAAAAGTCAATGACCTCCTCAGTTCCATAGGCACTGGCGATGCTTCATTCTGGACGAGCTCTATTACGAACACATTTCTTGAGTACCCCCATGAACCTTTCGAATGGGAACATGTTGTGTAGAAATACTAGTCCGAGGATATCAATCTCTTTGACAAGGTGCACTAGAAGATGTGTCATGATGTTGAAGAAAGATGGTGGAAATATCAGCTCAAAGCCAACAAGACATTGCACCACATCGTTTTGCAGCTTTATCAAATTCTCCGGGTCAATTATCTTCTGAGAAATTGCATTGAGGAAGGCACATATCTTCACGATGGTTAACCGGACATTATCAGGCAGAATCCCCCGCAGCACAACCGGAAGAAGTTCGGTCATAAGCACATGGCAGTCATGGGACTTGAGATTTGTAAATTTCTTCTCTGCCAAATTTAAGATTCCTTTTATATTGGATGAGTAT
This sequence comes from Panicum virgatum, assembly GCF_016808335.1. Lineage (NCBI taxonomy): Eukaryota > Viridiplantae > Streptophyta > Magnoliopsida > Poales > Poaceae > Panicum > Panicum virgatum. Next base: position 12,788,194 of record NC_053141.1, on the reverse strand, counting down.
CCAGATGGAACCTTTATACTGCTCAAGCAGTCAAACATGGTTTCTTTCTCTTCCTTGCTAAGAGTATAGCTGGCAGGACTTAAGTATTGTCGTCCATTATCTCGCTGTTGTGGATGTAAGGCATCTCGTTCTTCCATACGTTGCAATTCTTGACGTGCTTCTACTGTATCTTTTGTCTTTTCGTACACTCCCAAGAATGCTATCAGGTTGACGCAAAAAATTTTCGTGAGGTGCATCACATCAATTGCATGACGAACATCTAAGACTTCCCAATATGGTAGCTCCCAAAATATAGATTTCTTCTTCCACATGGGCGCCATTCCATTTTCGTTCGGAACAGGTTGGCTACCAGACCCCTTTCCAAAAATAACTTCTAGATCTTTTACCATGTTGAAGACGTCTTTACCACTACGGTGCATCGGTTTTGTTCGGTGGTCCGCTTGGCCTTTGAAATGTTTGCCCTTCTTTCGTACTGCATGCCTGATGGGAAGAAACCGACGATGACCCATGTATACAACCTTCTTACAGTGAGTCAACCATATATTATCGGTATCATCTAAACAGTGTGTGCATGCTTTGTATCCCTTGTTCGAATGTCCTGACAAGTTACTAAGAGCAGGCCAGTCATTGATCGTTACGAACAGCAATGCTCGTAGGTTGAAGTTTTCCTGTTTGTATTCATCCCACATCCGTACACCTTCATCGCCCCAGAGCAATAAGAGTTCTTCGACCAATGGTCTTAGGTACACATCAATGTCATTTCCGGGCTGCTTTGGACCCGGGATAAGCACTGGCATAATGATGAACTTTCGTTTCATGCAGAGCCATGGTGGAAGATTGTAAAGACAAAGAGTCACAGGCCAAGTGTTATGACCACTGCTCATCTCACCAAAAGGATTCATGCCATCCGTACTCAAACCGAACCTTATGTTCCTCGCATCCAAATCAAATTTAGGGTACGTTCTATCTATTTTTCTCCACTGCAACCCATCAGCGGGGTGTCTCAACATCGAGTCTTTCTTGCGTTCCTCTTTGTGCCATCGCATCAACTTAGCATTATCTTTATTTCTAAACAGATGCTTCAAACGTGGTATTATAGGCGAATACCACATGACCTTCGCAGGAACTCTCTTCCGGGGAGGCTCCCCCTCGACATCTCCAGGATCATCTTTTCTAATCTTGTAACGCAATGCACTGCATACGGGACATGCATCCAAATTCTTGTACTCGCCTCGGTAGAGGATGCAGTCGTTGGGGCATGCATGTATCTTTTGCACTTCCAGTCCCAAAGGGCAAACAAGTTGTTTGGCTTCATATGTTGTGGCAGGCAATTCATTGTCCTTAGGAAGCATTTTTTAACAAGTTTGAGTAATTCACCAAATCCCTTGTCGGATACACCATTTGTCGCCTTCCATTGCAGCAACTCCAAGGTGGTGCCAAGTTTCTTAAATCCATTTTGACAATCTGGGTACAACAACTTATGGTGGTCCTCTAACAACTTCTAGAACTTCAACCTCTCCGTTTCACTCTCACAGTCTGCCTGCACATTGTGCAATGCCTGCCCCAGATCGTCGCTGGGATCATTTTCTGCTACATCTACTTCAGACTCTTCCATGGGAATATCGTCATCGAATGCACCGATTCCAGCATTCCCGGGAAAGTGGTCGTCAAAATCTTCTTCTTCATTGTCTTCCATGGTAACCCCCTGTTCTCCGTCCTTCGTCCAACAAACATACTTCTCCATGAAACCATTTGCGAAAATGTGGCTGTGTAGGATTCTTGAAGATGAGTAATCCTTGTTATTGTTGCAATGAACACACGGGCAGCACATAAAACCATTCTGCTTGTTTGCCTCAGCCACAGACAAAAAATAATGCAGGCCATCAATGAATTCTTTCGAACGTCGGTCAGCATTGTACATCCATTGCCGGTCCATCTGCATTTTAAATAAATCGATTTGAATTCTTTACACGTATCGAATAAATAAAATATATCAAACCTAAATTAAACTAAATGTAACATAACATGAATAATTAAAAGATATGCAATATCCATCATACATCTTGATTAATTAAAAGGAGTACTTAATCCATTACAGAACTTAACAAAGGAGTACTATACATGAAATTTAAAAATTCGGTCAACAACACATAGGTTTTCAACCGTCCTTGCGTTGGAACGCAGAATGTTCTAACGGATTTCTTGCTGGCGCAGAAGAAGATGGCGGAGCTGAAACCTCCGAGTTTGGTGGTGACGAACCGTAACGCCGCAATAAATCCTCAAGATCAAACGGAGGTTCCTCGCCCCTTGCCATGCATTCTCTATATTCTTTTTCCAAATAACGGAGCGCTGCCCTATGAAAAGCACTAGATTTTTTGGACCGACGACCTACTCGAGTTGTGCCCTTCTCTCCAGAAGGACAACGATCACCCCCACCGGCGCCACTCTCTCCAGCTGCTGAAGCCATATTTTACTGAAAAATACCTTTATTTTCCACATAATTATAAATTCTTACCATTACAATGCAAAAATTATTTACTATTACAATTACAATGATCAGATTAATAACTCTTGCAAATAACAATGAAATCATATAAAAAAGACGAAATGTATCATTAATCCTAAAGAAATCTCTAATTAATTGAAAGAATTCTCTATAACTTCTAATTACTTTGACACCCTTCAGTTCCAGGAGTACACTAGAGTACTGAATAAATACATTCATGAATAATTCATTCATATTACAAAAAATTCTAATATACTCATTTCATTAATTCATTCATGAATACAAAAATCAACTATCCACAATATGGTCATGTATACAAGTACATCACATGAAGTGTCTACACTCATTCTAAAAATTTCTACTATCCACATACTCATCTAAATCTAAAAGAAAATCACACCTACATATGCAATCTAGCTAAATGTCCAAGAAATGAGCTAGCTTCACATTTTCTCTATTTCTAAAGCATGAAATGAGCTATACAAGCCAAGGAAGAAGAGAAAAACAAGCCCCAAACCTTTAGCGCCGATGGATGGACGGGGAATCAAAGATCTTCACAAATGTGGTGAAGAAATGAGCAAGAACTCCTCCCTCCCGAGCCGAGAACAGCATGAAACAAGTGAGCTGAATGGCTCGAGCGGGGGGAGAGGGAATTAAGGGGATAAGGAGGCCAAGGCCTTTTGTCCCGGTTGGAGACACCAACCGGGACAAAATGGGGGCCTTTTGTCCCGGTTGGTGGTTCCAACCGGAACAAAAGGGTACGCGGGCCTTTTGTCCCGGTTGGATCCACCAACCGGGACAAAAGGGCCCCATTTTGTCCCGGTTGGTGGATCCAACCGGGACAAAAGGCCTTGCCCCCCCCCCCCCCCCCGCTGACCCGGCTAGCCGTTGGACCTGGGACAAAAGCCACCTATTGTCCCGGGCCCAAAGGCCGCCGGGACAAATGTCCTGGAACGAAGGCCTATTCTGTAGTAGTGGTAACAAGCAAATTTCCAAAATCCAGATGTTAGTCTTTGGAACATCTAGGTTTAGATCGAGCGGTTAAATTAGACTTCTTTACATAGATGAATACCTTTCTATGACCTCCGTTACCGCCTGCCATGGCGCCGCTGTAGAAGAGTGACGGAGTCGCGGTGCAGAGGCTGATGTAGCAGTTGCGATGGCGAGATGCGCAGGGGTGGTGGCGGTGGCGCGGTGCAGAAGCAGCGTCGCCGGTGGACGAGCGTCGCTGGTCAGGGACGTCGGTGATTGCGTGGTGGCGCTTCCCGCCGCTGCAGCCCACCCTCTCTAATCGGGTTTTGGTTTTGAGATGGGGAATAGTGGCGGCAGCGAACCTCGTGTCATGAGCTGCCAGTCTCAACCTCCTCTTTATAGGGCTGCGCGACGGGGGCCCACTAGCCTCATCTTGTTCTGGGCCCCCGGTCAGGGCACTTGGTCAAGGGATTAGTTGGCCGTTGGGCCAACTGGCGGAGATCAATTCTAACATTCTTCCCCTTGATCTCACCTTATACTTTTAGCATTATACTTTTTACTTCTTTTCATATTTCGTCGCAAATTAATGCATAGAGCAGCCTCATCATCATGGTCAGTTGCCGATGGATTCAACAGCTACAATACATGTTTCTGCTCTGAAACAGATCCTTTAACTTTGGGCCCTTTATTGTCCGGAAGATATAGGCTATATCATAGACCTATGTCGACTGTGTGTTCTCTATACACACTGGGCGGTAAGCCTTTAATAAGCGGATACGCGAATACTTTCTGTCATCTATACTCACAATGCATTTCATCATGATTCTGGATTTTCTCCTTTACAACGTATAACTTTGTGTCAACGTGTTTGGCACCACAGTTGACTCGTTGTCATAGGAGCAAACTACTTTAATGGTTATTGCAGCTGTCAACCATTATCAACTCCGGGTACAGATTCTCTTAACCATTTTGCCTGTCCCTTGGCCTCGTATCATGCTATACTATGTCTTTGCATTACATTGATGTTAATTGTTTTATTTTGGAGATTTTCCACACAAAAATTCTAAGTGTGAAAGTTAGCGACAATTGTGGATTTCGCTACATATTTCACAAGCTCTACTTTCGTACACACAACCCTTTGAGAGCACTAGTTATTTCTTTCTTAGCATGAGGCCGATATTCTCAATTTCATTCCAGTGATCTATATCTGGATCGAGCTTTTGCCAAAATAACCCGGATACATGAACTATGTCAGGGTAAATTCTTTACTTGCGCGCTCATAAAGTTTCCAACAGCTAAAGCTTATGGAACCATTTCAATCTCTCATTGGTTCCTGGAACACTAATGTTTCCAAAACTATTACCGTTGACGATAGGAACATGCGTAGGTTTACTCATATGCATACTTCATCTCTTTAGAATCTTTTCTAAGTATGCCTTTGTTGTAACCATAATACCCCTTTCTTTTTATCTCAATGAGTTTCAATTCTTAGAACGAAAATCAACCACCGAGATCAAAAACTTGAGGACAAGAATTCTTTATCTGAAATAGCATATTAACACCACCACTAGTGGGTAGGGTGTTATCTTTAAGTTGTGGAAATAAAATTTCCCATTCTTTAACTTTCTTTTAAAACTTTCCTTAAAAACTATTGTCCTCCTCAATCTCTTTAAACCCAAATTTTTTCTTACTATTTCTATGAACTTTAGATACCACCATCTCAAGGCTTGAAATGGGTTTCTTCTTGTGGTATCTTTCCATGACAAAACATCAAGTAGTGTCATGTAAATATTTCTTCACTTTGTGTGAAACTTTTGTCACAAGCCTTGCGTTATATCTTTCACCATTCCCTCTAGAGTCACATTTTTCTTTGTAGGTCCATTACAACCTACTGTGGTGAATCTTTTAGGAATTATTTTCCTTTTCCACGGACTTAGCCCATGGAATTCTCGTGACTTCTTCAAATGAGGTGGAATCAACCTCCATTTCTTTTCTTGGTACATCGTTTTCTATATAGGGCTGTTGTTGCTCTTTGCCAAAAGGCAATAGACTCTATAGGCTCTTGCATAACAAGACCCTTCTTTACATTATTCATCTTCTTTGAAAAGCTAACAATAGGTGTTGTAAGCTGAAAGTGATCGGGTGCTCTAGCCTAAGAGGGGGAGGGGGTGAATTAGGCACTAATAAAAACGTAGACCTATGGCTCCAACTAGTTTGCACAAAGCTTAAACTAAAACAAGCTATCTAGATGTGCAACTAGGTTGTTCTAGTGTAAAACCCCTATCCCAAAAGAGTTTAGCAACCTATAGCCTTTCCTATCAAGAAACTATTCTATGAAAGTAAAGGCATACAAATTACTAGAATGAAATGCGGAAGCTTAAAGAGCGGGATAGGAGATAGCAAACTCTTGACGCGGGTGTTTATCCCGTGGTTCGGTTAGCCACAAAGGCACACCTACATCCACGTTGTTGTAGCACTCACTAAGAGTATTGCTACTCGGCCACCAAGTCTCTTCCGTGAACACAATCACGGTCACCTTGGCCCCGGGTTCCACTAAGGAGCTTCTCCACAAAGGATGGGGGTCTCCACGTCCCCCGCACAAAGGTGTCGTCGCCGCTCCACACCAAGTCGGAGGGTCAATGACGTTGCCGGCGAGCTCCACGCTCCAAGGTGCCGGCGCACCAAGCTCTTGTTTTGGTTCACTAATGAACCACAGCACAAAGGCTCTAAGCCTTGCAAACTCACTCACTAAGAGCTAATCCTTTACACAACACTCTCAAAGTGTGCTAAGGGCTAAGGATATGATCTTGATGCTTTTGTATGGCTTGGAGATGTTCTTGGGTGTGTGTGGGATGTCCAGCAACTCCAGCAAGCTTCAAATGGCCGGGGTGAGGCGTATATATAGGCCACCAAGTCTTGTAGCCGTTGCTCCAACGGTTAGCTGAAAATCTGCGTACCACCGGAAGAACCGATGCCTCTTGGCAGGGTAGCGTCGGTTCATCCGGTCACTCATAACACGAAGTAGCCGTTGGACTCCTGATGGCTGACGCAGAGACCACCGGTTGAACCGATGCTTTGCACCGATGCCTCACCGGTTCAACCGGTGCTGAAGGAATCTTCTCTTGGACGCTGACGTCATTACACCGGTGGTATGCACCGATGCCCCATCGGTTGAACCGGTGCTGAAGACACTTCTCCTGGGCACCTGACATCGTCTCTGGTACAAAGGACGGCCAATGCACCGATGCCCCTTTTTGACCCGTCGGTTCAACCGGTGCCTATAGGCTGACTTGGCTTCGATTTCCTCCTGCACCAAACATCGTAGCGTCGGTTCTTCCGACAAGCGTCGGATGCACCGGTGCCCTTCGGGCCTTGCTACGCCTATTTTCTCTTTCTCTTTGTCATCACTTGAACCTAAAAGTCTGAGAATGATCATCTTAACAATCATATTAGTCCAAGTGTTGTGTTGTCATTCGATCACCAAAATCACTCGAAATGGCATAAATGGTGCCATGTTCGTTACATAAGCAACATCAACAAGTATGAGAAACTTATTGCTCCTAAATCATCGAAGTGGACACGCATTTCTACTTCTCTTCAAGGCTTAGGTCTCTACAAACCATGCTCCCCCAAATTATTCCATCTTCTGTAAAGATGGCATATCAGTAAATCTCTTGTTTGAGTTCAATCTGTTACAAACTTTATATCTATTAAAAACTTTATATGTGCTCTGTAAGCACCATCTTACTATCTTGGAGGGTCGTCCAGCATGAATGCCGGAATTTAGCCATTTCTTTACATAGGGGTATCAATATAGTGACCGTTGTACTCCCCCTAACGGTCACATTCATTCTTTAATAGATCATCTCTTGCTTTCAATGCACATTACAGGGGAGTACCTTTCTTAACTGTCTCATATTTCTCCCCCTCGAAATGTGGCTTGAACTTTTCTGCCACAATTTCGAAAACTATTCACAACTTTGTGAATGAGAAAACTTTTATTACTTCATCCACATGATTATGTCATGCAGAACAAATTATTTTCTTAATTCGTATGGGAGTACCTTTCATTCACTTTATTTTGATAACTCAATAGAGTCCTTTATTCGATATGACATTACTTTTTCCTCATTTCACTTCACAAACTCAACAAAGTCTATTACCAGTACTTTAGCAAGTCACGCTCGCAAATCTTTCTTATCTTGAGGTTCATATGTAACTTTCCATTCTTCATTAAACTCAATGAGTGCTTAATCTATGTGACACAATAGAAGTGCCCGATCAATTCTAGAATAGCAAAGCTACTCCAAACTTTTCTCCCAGTGTGGGATAAACCGGTACATAAGTCATCACAACTTTCTCCCGCCATGCAGGATTAGCACTATGCCAACTTTATCCCGTCATGCGGGTTATTTCATACTTTTTCAAACAAAAATGTAAGGATCGGTGCATATCAAATTCAGAAATAAATCTGAATATTCTATGACACACATGCTTAATCCGATGTTGGTCAAATTAAACATGTATTGACTTATCACAACTTTGACTGAACTCAAAATGAATTCTTCTTGATAGAGAGTACATAAGAGACATTTCTCAAAATGAACTCTTATTGCTTTATCTACACTTCTTGGATAAATATCCTGAGTACTTTTCCTGTCAAACCGTTCTTTACAGAGAATATATTCTCTTATGTAATGATCTTCTTTCTTTCTAAGTCACAAGTACCCAGTTCATTGTCTTTCATCCTTCAAGGACAACATAGAACTCTTTGTCTGAAAAGTCAATAATCAATACTTTAAATTCTATTCTATATCACCGTTGGGCAGAAATAGAATAATCTTTTACATTAATTCTGTACCGTTGGGCAGAAACAGAATTAATGTATGGAAAACTCAATAAACTTTAAAACTATATATCTGCTCCTCAAAATTAAATCCTCCCGTTGGTTCGAATTTAATTAGAGGACAATCAATTCTATTGCAGCGCAAACTAGAAAATACATTTATCTAGTTTGAGAGCAGTTCTAGAAATGATCACTTTGATGCAAAATTTACCAGAGACTTTAAATTTTAAGCTATGACTCATAAGAATTATAATATTGTTATCATCAACATTGGTTGGAAAATAACAATACCATAATTAACTTTAATTTCTTTTTCTTTGAGAATTATATTTTTGAGTCTAGTAAAGCTCAACTTTGAGACTTGAAATGGCAGAATAAAGCCAAAACTGAACTTTGACTTTAAACAGCGGAAATTTTTTCTATCTTTTACCCACAGGTTTTAGATCATTCTTTCAATTAAATCTTCTTGTTGGTTCCGACTTAATTGAAAGATAGCATCAACATAACAGCGGAAATCTTTTCTTTACAGATACAGTACTTTGTACTCTTTAATTGTACTTTGTACTCATTTTCTCTCTAAACAATTTATCTCGTTGGTTCAAAATTGAATAGAGATAAAACTGTACAAAACTTACTCAAATTATACTCTTTAACCATGCTCTTAAAATTTAATTGTCTCGTTGGTTCGAATTAAATTAAAGAGCAACAATATAAACTTTGTAGCGGAAACTTTGACAAATAAAATTCTATATTCAGAAGCATTACTGTTCTCATTTTTCTCTCTAAACAAAATACACGTTGGTGCAAATTTGTATAGAGATCAAATCCATCAAAAATAGTATTCAAAATTGCTTCTGAAAAATAGAAAAACAAAAACCTTTCTTTAGTGCGCTTTACAAAAACCTTTCTTTAGTGCGCTTTTGGCCCGGCACAGCAGCATGGAAGTAGCCCAACCGCTCCTCTACCGGCCTCCTCAGCGCGATTCGGCCCAGCTTCTTGCGCTCCCGCCTGGGCCTGCGGATCCGGCCCGTCGACTACCGGCCGAACCTGACCGTCTATCACGATCGGACGGCTGTCCGGTGATCTCGCCGGGACAAAACTCGACACGGCGCGGCTGCCCTCAAAACCCTAGCACATTCCTTCTTCTCTTCGCTTCTTGAGCCGCACGGCGGCGGCCGCCCATGGCGACCGGCCACCTTTGCCGTCGGCGCCGGCAAGGGACACCCCCGCCGGATCCAGTCCATCCGCCCGCGCGCCTTTTCTTTCTCTCTTTACTTTTCCTCGGCCGACACAGGCCTGTGCACCGCCGGCTTCTCTCTTGCCGGCGTGCCGTTGGGTTAGGCGGCGGCGCCATGTCCGTGCCGTGGTCGCGCGGCCCCGATCCCAACTCTTTCTCTCCTCCCCTTTCTTTCTCAGTGATGCGCGACGGCGACGAAACGGCGACCGCCGTGGCGGCCGGAGGAGGAATGGCGGCGCCACCGCGGGCCCCCTTGCCAGCCAGAGCGTCCACCAGAGGGTGAGCGCACCGCCGTCGAGTGAAATGGACCATCATTACTGACTAAATACCATATCCTAATACACCCTAACTTCAGTATACACCTTGTCCTTTTTTCGATCACACCGGCTAGTAAATTTGCGTCGTGCTTCTTCATAGCTCGATGTCTAACACTCAAAAACAAGGGATTAGACTAGTTCCGGCAACTGCCCACTACTACAGAAGGAGTGTTTGATCCTTTACATTTGTCCCGGCTGGTATTGTGCCCAGAACTAATATGGCATTAGTCCTGGTTCCAAAGGCTAGGGACAAAAAAGCTCTTTATTAGTCCCGGTTGGTGGTACCACCCGGGACAAAAGGACCTTTTAATCCCAAAGAGATCTCCACGGGCTAGTTCAAAAGAAAGACATCTCATGTATAGTCACATGTGTTGCATAGGTGGGATGGTAAAGTAGTTGGGTGTGAGGCAAGAGATCTTGGGTACAATACCCATGGGGTGCAACATTTTTTTAGCATCGCGTACCCTTTAGTCCCAGTTGTGGCAATCCTTCTACAAAAATCATTAACTGAGGCGGGCAAAAATGAGGCATTTTTTGCAACCGCCTTAAACAGGGTCACGGTAAATAACCCATTTTCTGAGGCGGTTATCTGCCAGTCTCAATTAATCGAATGAAAAAATAGAAAGCCCATGGATAGGTCCGCCAAGCCCATCCACAGGGAGATCGCCGCCGCCGAATCCGCCCCGCACGCCGCCGGATCCGCCCCCGGTGCCACCAGATTTGCCCTGCTCGCTACCGGATCCGCTCCCCACACCACCAGATCTGCCCCGCCCGCCACCGAATCCGCCCCTAGTGCCACCGGATCCGCCCCGCCCGCCGACCGCTTGGAGTAGGAGCGCAATGGAGGGAGGGGGTACCTCCGGAGTCGTGGGATGAAGGTAGGCGGCGTCGGTGGCCAGAGGTGCTTCGGGCCGCCATGCTCACCGCAGCACTGTGGCATCGCGCTGGCCGCCGAGTCCGCCGCCGCTCCGTATTTTTTGCAACCACCTTGGACAGGGTCACAGTAAATAACCCATTTTCTGAGGCGGTTGCTTGCCCACCTCGGTTAATCAAATGAAAAAAAAGAAAGCATGTGGATAGGTTCGCCAAGACCATCCACGGGCCCACCGAGCCCATCCACGGAGAGATCGCCGCCGCCGGGTCCTCCCCGCGCACCACCGGATCCGCCACGCGGGCCGCTGGGTCCACCCCGCGCGCCACCAGATTTGCCCTGCTCGCTACCGGATCTGCTCCCCACGCCACCAGATCCGCCCCGCCCGCCACCGAATCCGCCCCTAGCACCACTGGATCTGCCCCGCCCGTCGACCGCTTGGAGCAGGAGCGCGATGGAGGGAGGGGGCGCGGCCGGCATCGTGGGACGAAGGTAGGGTGGCGCCGGTGGCCGAAGGTGCTTCGGGCCGCCATGCTCACCGCAGCATGGTGGCATCGCGTCGGCCGCCGCGTCCGCCACCGCTCCGCACCCCACAGCATCCCGGGCCGCGCCGTTCCGCCACCGCTCCGCGTCCCACCGCGGCTCCGGGTCGCTCTGCCGCCGCCGCCAGGAAGAGAGTGTGAGGAGAAAAGAAAAGAGACGAGAGTTCCAAACCCTAACTCGGCTATATATACGGAATCTGGTAATGGGCTTTCTGGGCCTCTTTGGGCTGCAGATATTTTCCGAAGCGGATCCTATTGGGTGGACGCCTCGGTTAATCGATTAACGGAGGCGTTTGCATTAGAACAACTGTCTTGATTAATTACTATTAACCGAGGCAAATATATTAAAAATGTCCGCCTCGGTTAATCAATTTTGCGAGGCAGTTTTCTATAACCGACTCGGTTAATAAAAAGTGTTTGCCTCGGTTAATGCTGACCATTAACCGAGGTAGTTTTTTTTTGCCCGCCTTCAAGGGCTTTTCTAAATATCACGGTTAATGTTTTTTGTAGTAGTGTAAATCTCGAGATCTAGAACCTGCCTTCGTAGTCCTAGTTGCTACAACCAAGACTAAATGGGGTTAGGACCTGGGATAACATGCATGTTGTGTAGTAGTGGCCCTACGACGTCCAATATGGCATGGCTGTTGCTTCATGTTCCTTGCGTTCGATTATATATAAGGTGCTTAGAATGGGTGCTTACAAGCATGTGAGTGTACGTGTGAGTCTAAAGTATGTTCAGATCGTCCGAAAGAAGGCCTAGCTCCACCTTATATATCTCAGTGGGCTGGGCGACAATGCAAGAAGAAGGGGTGCCTCGTCCCCACGCCTCCCCGGGTTTGACATCCTATAGTGGGGAGGTCGGGACCCCTAAACGTGTCCTAACTAGGGCTCTCGATTGGTTGTGCGATGTGTCCCGAACTAGAATAATATACTCCCTAGAACTATGGTGGAACTTATCTGGACTGTCCATCCATGTATGAGGATGAGTGTTGTGCACAAGCTGGGTTGGTTATGTCCCATCAGTATACACATTTTTTTATGCGTGCGATACGTATATGTATTCACAGAATCTGATGTGTACACCTGAGCTGGTGTGGTGTAATACCTGTCTTATAAATGGGAGGAGGTTGTAATGGATTTTGAAAACCAGATCTAGAGAGGGGGGAGGGGGTGCCGGATCGCCGGAGCTGTGGCGAGATCCTGTTGGCCTCCGTCTTGGCCATCGTGCAGGTGCGCAAGGAGCTGCTGGCCTCGGGAGCCATCGTACCACATGCCCCGGCCACGACAACCGTGGGACCCGGCCTCGTCAGCGCCGGATCTAGGGCTGAGAGGCAAGCGCCACCGGCCACGGCAAGCACCAGATCTCACCACGCTGTCGACGGATCCACCCTTTCCTGCACTGGATCTGGACATGTGAGGCAAGAGCACGGGTGCCACGCCGTGGTGTGTCCCGGCCTCCGTGGCATCGTACCACGCAGATCTGGCGGCGGCGGTTGTGCCCTTGCCGCCATGCTCGGCCCCCCACATAGCTCCACCACGCCCCTCCGCTGCGCGCGGCCGCCTACGCCCCTCCGCCAACCGTGGACGCGTCAACCCGCCACGCGCAGCTGCCTGCGCCCCTCCGCCGGCCATGGGAGAGCGTTCGCTGCCGCGAGCGCACCCCACCGCCCTGCGTGGTCGCATGTGCACCTCCGATGGCCAAGATTCTTGCTTGTGGAGTTCAAAGGCAGATCTCGTGTATGTTCCTGCCGTTCCCGGTGGCCAAGATCGGCGAGGTTATGGCTTCATGTTTGATTTTCCATTTCTTTTTTGGTTGAGAATGGGTTCCCTGCTGTTGTTGTGAGTAGTATGTAATCTATAGGTGGTAGGAACAATCTCTGGCCACAAAGGTACTATTTTCACCTTGGGGAATCAGAAGCATATCTGTGTTTTTTTTTGCTTAGTGTTGACAGTCGTTAAGTGCAAAATATAACCATCAACTATACTCACAAGAAAAGGAAAACCAAGCCTCTTACTAACATATTTGTATCCCTAACCTAGCTCCACAGTTGTTTTGGAGAATTTATGTTTTCAGGAGCACAAGTCCGTTATAAGAAGAAAACACGAAGAATACGCAGAAGAATTCACAGAAGATCGCGTCCTACGTAACACAAGCAAAAGAGGCCCACCTGACAGACCAAACCGACCAACCAAGCCCCGGCACTGACCATCTGACATCAGGACCCACCAAGCAGTGACCCAGAGAAAGACGGTAGCCAGAGGCGGTGAAGTGGGGCCGGCCGACCCACTGGTTCGGCCGAACCAGGCCGAGCTCCCGTCCAGGTTGACTTTGGCGGGAAGCTTGATCTGATCCTCCTGAAGGCGGTTTGGCATGTTTCCATGTATAGAGATGGCGGGAACCGACCTCTCCAAGCTATATAAGGGGCCTCTCGCCACTCCCACCACACACACCACTTGGAAAAGCCTCTCTCTCTCTCATTGTGACTTGTACTCTTTAGGGTAGTGGAGCTAGGCTAGTACTTCAATTCCTTAGTGAATCCAGTCGTCTCGGGGTCGGAGAGCAATCCTCGGCCTCTGGTATGGCTTTGTATTCCGACTATCATTATGCTATTCATAAAGAGTTCATTCTTGGTTATCTTGCTATGTTCTTAGCCTACGTAGCCAAGTTCTATTCTTATTCAAGTTGTATTAGTTGCCTGCTTAGACCAGATGATCTGGGTAAGGATATCGGTTCGTTGTGCTTTTGGACTTGCCTTAGCGTCTTGTCTGTCCATCCGAAGGGTGGGGGACCCGAGGGCGCTAGGGTAGTGACCTCGTATGCGAGCATGGGGCTCGAGTATGCGGGATCCTTCGGATATGACGGTGCTCCACGGTTTGACTGGGGTAGACCGCAGGTGGTGACAGTCCTGTCGGTCCACTGGGAAGCTGCTTCTCGGTTAGTGTACTCCCCGACGTTCAAGTATTCGTGTAGGAGTTCATGCAAAGATGAAACGGTTTGGACGTTCTCCAGAACGGGTCATTCTCCCTGATGTCTCTAATTTTCTGGCACCTGCAGCTCTAAGTGACTAACATAGTTTCTCTGCTGACATGAATAGTATACCAGGATCTTGTTTGCCTATGCTCCCACTAACCTTAGGTGTATTTGTTTATTCTTTATTCATGAGAGTTGGCTGATCTTGTGTGTGTCGCATTACCCTCGATTATTTTTATTATCACTTACCCCTGTATGATCTGCAGTTCACTCCTTATCTCGTAATTGTTATGGTTATGTATCTGGTAAACATCTTTACACACCATAGCCATCCCTTGGGAAAATATAAAAAATGATACCCTGAATACTTCCGGGTGAAATGCTACAATGGTATATCTGTGCACTTGCAGATCCTTCTGTAATCGTTAAGACATACCTCATGCCGCCCCATGGCGTCACCGCTGTGGGGCGACCGACCCATCGTTTCTTGGCGCCGTTGCTGGGAACTAACCATTCCTAGTGATTGCATTAAGAAATGACAACAAGCATTTCTGGCGCCGTTGTCGGGGATGGCACTAGGTGTAAAAGATCTTTACTAGTGCATAAATATGGCATTATGAATAAGAGGTAGCTACTGCTCATACAGGCTAATATCATCTTTTGTTTTCTCCTGATTGGTTGAAAACAGGGTAGTGTATGACTAGTTTCTCCTTGCCGACAAACTTTGTTGAAAATCCCGAGAAGCTCGTGAGAAGGGTCCGACCGCGCGTCGTCCCTCCTCAGCTCTTGTTGTCGACAAGCGAGCCAGCTTTTCAGGCACCAGCAACAATAATCGAACCCATGGCTGAGAAGACTCTCCGCGACTTCTCTGTCCCCTCAGCTACCAATGTGGCGACTAGACCCAATGCTGATGTTGGGGAAGTGAACTTCGAGCTGAAGTCCAGCCTCATAAACATGGTGCAAGCTAGGCGATTCTGTGGCAAGCCAAATGAGGATGCCAACGCCCACCTCCAGAACTTTCTTGAGCTCTGCAAGACTGTAACCATACGGGGTGTTACGGCTGACATCATCAGGCTTTGCTTGTTTCCTTTCTCCCTCCTGGGGAAAGCGAAACAATGGTTTTATTAGAATACTGAAGCTGTCAACACGTGGGACAAATGTTCCGCGGTGTTCCTCGGCAAGTTCTTCCCGCTAGGCAAAACAAATGCCTTGCGATGAAGAATATCAAGTTTCCAGCAGACATGGATGGAATCCATCCCAAAATCTTGCGAGAGACTCTAAGAGTACATACTCGCCTGTCCTCATCATGGGATGGACGAGTGGCTCGTACTCCAAAGCTTCTACAACGGGCTAACGACAACATCAAGAGCCCACTTGGACGCTGCTGCTGGAGGTGCCTATCTCGATCTCACCACCGCCAATGCCAAAGCCTTGATCGAAAAGATGGTCGCCAACCAAGGCTGGAACGAGGAGCGTTCCCAGCCCCGAACCAAAGGTGGAATGCATACCGTCAAGGAGACGGATATGCTTGTCGCCAAGATGGACCTCCTACTCAAACAACTTCAAGAAAGGGCAGAATTCAAAGAGCACAGGAACAATTACGCCCAAGCTATGAACTAGTACATGACGTGCGAGGTTTGTGGTAATAGTGGACACTCGGGGAATGACTGCCCCGAGACCCGTGAAGATGCGGCCTATATCAATAACAACAACGGGTTCCGTCCACAAGGAGGCCAAGGGTGGGGACAAGCACGCCCACCATTCCAAGGAGGAGGTAACAACTTCAACTCAAATTTCAATTCGAATTTTAATTCAAACCAACCCTCCTTGAGAGATCTTGTCTTTGGCCAAGCTAAAATCAATGAGTCTTTAAATAAAAAGCTTGCTGCCAATGACAAAGTTTTGGAAAATATAAATGCAAAAGTTGAAACTCTTTCTTCTGCCTTGAAAAATCAGTTACGTTTCAACAAAATGATAGAAACACAGTTGGCTCAAATTGTTGTTGCCGTACCTGCTGCTGAGTTTGGGAAGATTCCGGGGCAACCCGAATCTCCCGTTGAAAACGTAAACATGGTGTCTACTGGGTGGGGCAACCTTCCTCGGCGGGCCCCATGTACTAACCATGCAGGTAGGTACAAATACAATCCCCCAAGGAACGACATTTGGGATGGCATGGTGGCAGCAGTGCAAAAGGATCCAGGGGTCCCCATGATCAGCTGCTCGATCTACGTCAAGCACTTCGAGCAATGTCTATGCGATCTTGGGGCAAGCGTGAATATAATGCCCAAGGTAATATACGAAGAACTCGATTATCCTACTCTTTCCCCCACAACTATGCTCGTACAGCTTGCAGATTCGACAGTTCGATATCCCGAAGGGATAGCCGAACACGTCTTCGTACGTGTATGAGACTCCTTCATCATTGCCGATTTCGTGGTAATGGACATGGAAGGCGACCTTGGAGTCGACCTCGTACTTGGTTGACCCTTCCTAAGGTCCGCCAAGGCAAGAATCGACGTCGGAAGGGGAGAAATCTATTTCCGCGTCGGAAAGGAGGACATGTTTTTCAAGTTCTAGCAAAGGGAAGAGCAGCGCTTCATGATACAACAAGACAGTGAAGGGCAAGCGCTCTGGGGTTCACCCGAACCCTAGCCTGAAGAACCTATGACCACCGATCCAAAAGAAGACGATCAAAGAAGGTGTGGCGTAAGGTTGAGAGTTCGTCCTCGTCCACTTCTCTAGGACGAGCCGAACAATGGTAAGTCAGTGCAGGAGAAGGGTCCCACTCGTCAGACTCAAAACGACGAGCCCTTGCCGAAGGTAAATCGGTACTTATCTCATATTTAATTTTCTGCCAAATTTGCTTTTCTTGACTTTTGAAATTTTCCCACTGCATATTTGAATTTTCAAAACACCATTGCATGCTGCAACTTTTTCTAGCACCTTTTTTTGTTTTTACAAAAATCCAAAAATATTTTCTGAGCATTGAAATCCTGTGAAGAAAAAAATGCTTTTGAAAAATCTTTCGAGGCAAAGTTTGGCCTGGCACCCAAGTGTTCAAAGTTTGTTACCGTTGGAGAGCACCTGGGCCCTGGCTGTCAGCCAGAGGGCCCACAGAGGGGCCGGCCGCCGACCCCACCTGGCAACGGCTCACTGCCAGCTTTTGCCAACGGCTACTAGCCGTTGTGCCTAGCTCCTCCCAACGGTGCCCGGCCATTCTCTCTTTAAATAGAGGCCGAGAGGTGGGTGTTGAGCTCTCCCACTCAACTCTCATTCACTCACTCCCTCTCAAACTTTTCTCTCGGGTTTTTATTGGATTTCGGCTCAAGTTTTATTGCAAGAACACTCACTCTCTCATTTCTTTGCTGCAAGATTGCCTACACACTTGGAGGAACAAGATTCGGGTAAGAGTTTCATTTTCATTTCATTAACGTAACCCGAATCGAGTTGTTCTCGTTCGTTCTTGTTCGCTCTTGTTGCAAGCATGAAGGGTGCAGGTCGGAAGATAACTGGAGCCATCAAGAGGGTGACAAGGTTAGGCTCATCCCGTTCGCGGGATGAGTCAAGCTCTTGCCATTCCCCCAAACCAACACCAACACCGACCACGATGGATTACGAACAAGACGAACAAGAAGAACAATACGAGGAGGTGCAAGCCGAGCCGCAAGCTGAGGCTATGGAAATTGATGAAGATGACGCTCCCTACCTCGACTTGCGCGACGCCCATGAGCGACAAGCCTACGCCATCATCAAAGACCGAAGCTTCGTCCACACCCGTGTAGGAATACGGGGTAGCAAAAACAAAAATTTTCTATCGCATAAACCAGGATTATTGCAGTTATAGATCACGGGATTCCCACTAGACGCGCGGTTGCGGAACTTTTGTAGCACGTCGGTGTAGTGCAGATGAAGTCGGCAGTGCAGTTGTGTGAACCACCTCACGAACGGCTCATTCTTTTGCAGCAAGCGCAGCACCTCCACGAAGTCCACACGTACGGGAAGAGTCGTCGTGATCCGGACTGCTAGGTCCGCGAGGGCGACCTAGGGCTTGGCGCACATGAGGGAGGGGGAGGTACTGCAGTAGAGATTCCGTGTGAGAAAAGGCTAGGGCTGGCCTTGGGTGCCCCCCTTCCCTTTGCTTTTATAGCCTCTGAGCGCTCCCTTAGGTGGGCTCCTCTTGGGGCCCACCTTGGGTGCCCCCTTTGGGCTCCTCTTTCTCGATCCAGTGATTCAGAATTCTTGGTTATCTCTTAACCCTAGTATGGCCATGCATTTCCTGATCTGAATCACTCGAGGGGCCCAGAGATATCTCTGTCTTGTAGAGAGGGGAAAATCCCGTCTTGACCGACCATGTCTCACAGCATGCTTCTTGACAGACCCGAAAGCCACCTTTATAACTACCCAGTTACGCTGCAGCGTTTGATGGCTCCTAAGTAAGTCGGTTCACATCTTGAGTACATACGACGATCTCAGGTCTTAGGACACAGCGTACATATTGTGTAATGACAAGTCATCATCTCGTGTTGGGTCAGTTCAATCTCATGTCTCACATGAGCCCACATTATTAGTTTGACATCCCCATGTCCATGACTTGTGAAACGTAGTCAATCAACTAATACATGTGCTAGTCTAATATTCATGTGTGTACTCACATGAACTCCGACTAGGAACACTTTAGAATATCCATACAAGTAAAGAGTTTCACAAATACTTCACATAAGCATTAATCAATACAAGTTGTCATCCATGGATATTCAAGGAACACTTTATTAATCATGAATACAAGGAAATATGATTGCCTCTAGAGCATATTTCCAACATTCTCC
Organism: Panicum virgatum; assembly: GCF_016808335.1. Classification (NCBI taxonomy): domain Eukaryota; kingdom Viridiplantae; phylum Streptophyta; class Magnoliopsida; order Poales; family Poaceae; genus Panicum; species Panicum virgatum. Next base: position 12,769,106 of record NC_053141.1, on the reverse strand, counting down.
CACTTGCACTAGAGTCAATCCAGAATGTATCTAATACCCATTGCTCTTGTGTGCCTCTCATGCTTGGGCTGTGGAAGGGGTTTTGTCAACGGATCTGAAATGTTCAGGTCCGTGTGTATTTTGCATATCTTGATCTCACCCCGATCGATGAACTCTCGAATGAGATGAAATCGCCGCATAACGTGTTTGCTCTTCTGGTGATTCCTTGGCTCCTTGGCTTGCGTAATGGCTCCACTGCTATCACAGTAGAGACCCAGTGGGCTAGAGGCATTAGGAAACACACCAAGCTCAATAAGGAACTTCCTTATCCAAACACCTTCCTTCGCAGCTTCCGAAGCTGCGACGTACTCGACCTCTGTCGTAGAATCGGCCACCGTCTCCTGCTTGGAACTCTTCCAGCTAACAACACCACCATTTATTGTGAACACATAACCTGATTGGGACTTTGAATCATCTTTGTCAGTTTGGAAGCTAGCGTCGGTGTAACCCGTTACAACGAGCTCTTCCTCACCTCCATAGACCAAAAACGCATTCTTAGTTTTTCTTAAGTACTTAAGAATGTTCTTCACAGCTGTCCAGTGACTCTCACCGGGATCAGACTGGTATCTGCTCGTAACACTTAGAGCATAAGAAACATCTGGGCGTGTATTTATCATTGCATACATGATAGATCCAATTGCTGAGGCATATGGAACTTTGCTCATGCGCTCTCGCTCATCAGTCGTCGTAGGACACTGAGTCTTGCTAAGATGTATGCCATGTGACCTAGGCAAGAACCATTTCTTTGCCTCTTCCATGTTAAACCGCTTCAACACTTTGTCAATGTAAGTATCTTGGCTTAATCCTATAAGCCTCTTTGATCTATCTCTATAGATCTTGATGCCCAGTATGTATGCTGCTTCTCCTAAATCCTTCATCGAAAAACTATTTTTCAATGAAGTCTTTACGGACTCAAGCATAGGAATATTATTTCCAATCAGCAGTATGTCATCTACATACAGGATTAGAAATGCAACATAGCTCCCACTTTCCTTCTTATAAACACAAGCTTCTTTGTTTTTAATGAAGCCAAACCCTTTGACTACTTCATCAAAATGAATATTCCAACTCCGAGATGTTTGCTTTAATCCATAAATGGATTTTTGAAGCTTGCATATCTTTCCAGCATTGGTCGGATCGACAAAACCATCGGGCTGCATCATATACACATCCTCAGTCAGATTTCCATTAAGGAAAGCTGTTTTGACATCCATCTACCATATTTCATAATCGAAATATGCAGCAATAGCTAGAATAATCCGAACAGATTTAAGCATCGCCACAGGCAAAAAAAGTCTCATCGTAGTCAACTCCTTGAACTTGTCGAGAACCTTTTGCGACAAGTCGAGCTTTATAGATGTGAACATTTCCATCTATATCTTTCTTCTTCTTATAGATCCATTTGCACTCGATGGTTCTCACACCATCAGGCGGGTCTATCAAGTTCCAAACTTGATTTTCCTTCATGGATTCTATTTTGGATTTCATGGCATCTTGCCATTTCTCAGAGTCAGGGTCTGCCATCACCTCTGCGTATGTTGCAGGCTCATCATTGTCTAACAAATATAATTCCCGCACTGCGCAGAGCCTTGCTGACCTTCGTGGTTGCGTTGGTGCTTCTGTTGCCATAGGCATCTCAACTTGTTCAGCTACATTAGCGTCACTTGTAGAGTCTTGTCCTATTGGCTCATCGTGAACTTCTTCGAGTTGCACCGTTCTTCCACTTTTCTCTCCTTTGAGAAACTCTTTCTCTAGGAAAACTCCGTTCCAAGCGACAAACACTTTGCCCTCAGATCGATTGTAGAAGTAATACCCTAAGGTTTCCTTTGGGTATCCCACGAATATGCACTTATCCGATTTGGGTGCAAACTTGTCAGACTGGAGTCGTTTGATAAATGCTTCACAACCCCAAATCTTTAGAAAAGATAAACTGGGAGTCTTGCCAGTCCATATCTCATATGGTGTCTTATCTATGGATTTTGATGGCACCCTATTTAATGTGAAAGCTATTGTTTCTAGAGCGTAACCCCAAAACGATAACGGTAGGTCCAACTGGCTCATCATTGATCGAACCATGTCCAACAGAGTTCGATTACGTCGCTCAGACACACCGTTTCTCTGAGGTGTTCCTAGCGGCGTAAGTTGTGGAACAATTCCGCAACTCTTTAGATGATTGCTAAACTCATGGCTCAGATATTCACCTCCACGATCAGATCGTAAAGCTTTAATTTTCTTACCACACTGATTTTCAACTTCACTCTGAAATTCTTTGAACTTTTCAAAAGTTTCAGACTTATGCTTCATCAAGTAGACATAGCCATATCTACTCCAGTCATCAGTGAAAGTTATGAAGTATTGGAATCCACCTCTAGCAATCGAGCTCATTGGTCCACATACATCAGTATGTATGAGTTCTAGTAAATCCGATGCTCTCTCTGGAAAACCTATGAATGGAGTCTTGGTCATCTTGCCTAGCAAACAAGCTTCGCATGTCTCATATGACTCAAAATCAAACGAAGTTAGAAGTCCATCCGAATGGAGCTTCTTCATGCGTTTCTCGCTTATATGACCAAGACGACAATGCCACATGTAGGTAGGATCCAAATCAGCAAGCCGAGGCCTTTTAGCATTAATATTACAGATAGGTGAATCATCAAGATTTAAAACAAATAGCCCATTCACAATGGACACAAAAGCTACAAATATATTATTCTTAGAGATAGCACAACCATTGTTTTCACTCGCAAAAGAATAACCATCCTTCATCAAACATGAAGGAGACAGAATGTTTCGACTCAAACTAGGAACAAAATAACAATTACTAAGCTCCAAGACAAATCCTGACGGTAGGTGAAGTTGTATCGTCCCGACGGCCACAGCAGCAACTCTTGCATTATTGCCGACGCGGAAGTCAACTTCTCCTCTTTCAACGCTCCTACTCTTTTTCATTCCCTGCATCGAATTGCATATATGAGCAACCGATCCGGTATCAAATACCCAAGAATTAACATAAGAGTCAGCGAGAAATATTTTTGTAATATGAACAACAAGCGTACCCGAGGTGGAAGAACGATTCTTCTGTGTGGCTAGGTACAGCTTGCAGTTCCTCTTCCAGTGTCCTGGCTGGTAACAATGAAAGCACTCCTTGTCTGCTGCTAGTCCAGGTTTAGCCTTGGGTGTAGGGTTTGGCTTGGGGTTCGCAACTTTAGCCTTGCCCTTCTTCTTCTTCCAAGAAGAACCTTTCTTCTTGAAAGTAAGCTTATTCTGGACAGCCATCACATGGCCACCACTTGTGCTTTTCTTGATGTCACTCTCTGCCGTCTTGATCATGCCACACAGCTCATTCAAGCCCTTCTCAGCCCCGTGCATGTGGTAGTTCGAGATGAAGTTCCCATAGCTTAGCGGTAAAGAGGCGAGAATAAAATCAGTGGCCAACTCTTGGCCAAGTGGGAAGCCCAGCTTCTCCAACCTCTGTGTGTAACCAACCATCTTGATTACATGCGGGCCCACTACAGCGCCTTCTGCCAGCTTGCTCTCGACAAAGGCCTTGGACACATTGAACCTTTCAGTCCTGGCCTGAGTTTGAAACATGTCCTGAAGCGCCACGATCATATCGTGTGCCTCATGGTTTGTCTCGAACTGCATCTGTATGTCAGGTTCCATGCAAGTGAGCATAAGGCAGCTTACTTCAAGGTTGTTGTCACAAGCCTTTCTGTAAGCAGTCTTTTCCTCAGCAGGTGCATCATCAGCAGGCTCTTCTGGTAATGGGGTATCTAGAACATTTTCCTTTTTCTCTGCCCTGAGAACGATTCTCAGGTTGCGGATCCAATCCTCATAGTTAGTCCCATTCAGTTTGTCCTTCTCAAGGACCGAACTCAATGAAAAGGATTGGGTGTTATTGCGGAACATGATCTACAACAAAATAATAATGCAAAATACTAAGACAAACATATTCATGATGGAGTGAACGATATTAAGAAATTAACAGAATTTACTCCCACTAAAATCAATATCCCTCTATTGATTCTTAGCGATTCAAGACCCACAACTATCAAGTCGACTAGTGAGCTTTAGCATCACCGCTAGAAGACTAGATAGATCGGTAAGCAACTCTTTGCTAATCATATCACATATGACTCTTGTTGTTGGGTGACATCTCCATGTCTCGCTCCCAACCTTTATGCCCCTAGGTCCTTAACCGTTAAGATGACCTTGTCAAGCTAACCAACCCTTTATGCGTGCATGTATCCGATACAGCCTGTCTAGTCAAGGAAAACCAGTGCGCCCTAATTTCATAGACCCACCACCAATCGTACAAGACATGTGACACTGCAAGGTTTAGTTGGTAGGGCATGATAGCTCGAAGTTTGTGAGGGATCGTTCTACTTCTACTATGACACACGTAGTAGTAAAACGTCAAGAACATCAAGCACATAATTGTGAATCAGTATGGCCCTTGTTCTTCTGGTGATCTCCATCTCCATAGAACTTGTTCGCCATGTAGATCTCCATCTTCATGGAACTTGTTCACCATGTTGATCTCCATCTCCATGTACATGTGCACCATCCTTCATGTGATGAAAACTCCAAGAACTAGAACTTGCTATTACACCTAATAGCTAGTAAATAAAATTACATTCACGACTTGGATCATCACAGGTTGGCACGCAAGCCATTACATCAAATGCAACAATTCATATGGCTCCGGCCGAATTGTCATAATCACAATACGCGGGTCATGAAACAATTACACAAATGCATCACATACACATAGAGGCCATACCGATCACAAAACCTGCAAAACAGAGTTATGCGATTCCGACGTCTGAACATAAAATGCAGAAAACTCTATCTTCTGGGCTGAATTTCGCAAATCTAAATTTCGCAAGAACAACGTTTCTGTTCTGAACCAAGTCTAACTTTTTCTGTAGATACAAATCGATATAAAGTTCGCCTAAATCCGAGTTCGTATGCAAAAGTTATGACTGTTTTACTGTAAAACACGTTTTTGCAACAAAACGGAATTCGCAGTAGATCCAATCTACTGCCCTATGCATCTCATGCATCTGGCCTATGCTCAAAGTTTCGATTAGACCAATCACATTTATCTCCAACCACAGCGACCGGGTTTATGTGCATCACTTAACTCCGATGGCGGAAAACCGACCGGTAGGAGTATGTCGTCGCACAACCTTCGTAGCTAGTTTACGAAACTGGGTCATAGATCAATCTGAAACTACGCATATCTCCATATGAACATATCCGAATCTATAACGAGACAGCACTGGCTCTGATACCATTGTAGGAATACGGGTAGCAAAAACAAAAATTTTCTACCGCATAAACCAGGATTACTGTAGTTATAGATCACGGAATTACCACTAGACGCACGGTTGCAGAGCTTCTGTAGCGCGCCAATGTAGTGCAGATGAAGCCGGCAGTGCAGTTGCGTGAACCACCTCACGAACGGCTCGTTCTTTTGCAGCAAGCGCAGTACCTCCACGAAGTCCACACGTACGGGAAGAGTCGTCGTGATCCGGACTGCTAGGTCCGCGAGGGCGACCTAGGGCTTGGCGCACAGGAGGGAGGCGGCGGTACTGTAGTAGTGATACTGTTCACGAGCTAGTACTGTAGCAGCGCTACTGTTCGTGTGCGAGGAAAGGCTAGGGCTGGCCTTGGGTGCCCCCCTTCCCCTTGCTTTTATAGCCCTTGGGCGCTCCCTTAGGTGGGCTCCTCTTGGGCCCCACCTTGGGCGCCCCCTTTGGGCCCCATTATTGCACCTAAGCCCAGTCTAATTTGGATCTCATCCTTATCAGGTTTATTTCCCTTAAGTGTGTGACTCTATGGGCTTATATGCAAATAGACATGGCCCAACTACTCTTACTCGGCCCAACAATAGACAGTGGCCTCTAGCAAGACATGTCAACTGCTATACGCACACAAAGATCATATCAGATGAGCCGCCACAATATCATATACATGTTGTTCCCTTTGCCTCATGATATTTGGTCTAGCTTGAAGCTGACCACTCTTTCTCGATCCAGTGATTCGGAATTCTTGGTTAACTCTTAACCCTAGCATGGCCATGCATTTCCTGATCCGAATCACTCGAGGGGCCCAGAGATATCTCTCTCTTGTAGAGAGGGGCAAATCCCGTCTTGACCGACCATATCTCACAGTATGCTTCTTGACAGACCCGAAAGCCACCTTTATAACTACCCAGTTACGGTGCAGCGTTTGATGGCTCCTAAGTAAGTCGGTTCACATCTTGAGTACATACGACGATCTCAGGTCTTAGGACACAGCGTACATATTGTGTAATGAGAAGTCATCATCTCATGTTGGGTCAGTTCAATCTCATTTCTCATATGAGCCCACATTATTAGTTTGACATCCCCATGTCCATGACTTGTGAAACATAGTCAATCAACTAATACATGTGCTAGTCTAATATTCATGTGTGTCCTCACATGAACTCCGACTAGGAACACTTTAGAATATCCATACAAATAAAGAGTTTAACAAATACTTCACATAAGCATTAATCAATACAAGTTGTCATCCATGGATATTCAAGGAACACTTTATTAATCATGAATACAAGGAAATATGATTGCCTCTAGGGCATATTTCCAACAACCCGAGCCCTCGATCTGGAACTCCTAATCAAAAGTGGTATGTACGAAGACTTCGCTAATGTTTGGCACACAATTGGATGGGGCAACTTCGTTCCCGTTGTGGAGTATGGTTCTCGGCGCCTCACCATCCAATTCCTTTGCACTCTTCGGGAGGTGGAAAATGAGGTTTATTTTCGACTTTTCGGGAAGGAATATTTGCTTTCTTGGAAAACTTTTGCTAGCCACCTCGATTTCCACAAACGCTGGCCAATTTCCTTTGAGCAAGCTTGCCGCGGTTTTAATCGTCATGAGTTTTGGGGACAGATTTTGGGTCAAGTTGTCCACGGCAAATTTGCACCACCGTGCAATGACATTCATAATCCAACTCTTCGGTTGATGCACAAGTGGTTAGCCATCACTCTCTTTTCAAGAGATGATGTCCGACCCGTGCACAATGATGAGTTGCTCATTTTATATGCCATGGTCAACAAGATCAAAATCTCCCCCGCACAAGCTTTGGTTAAGCAATGGCTTTCGAATTTCAAGATGACGGGTCCTATTTAGTGTACTTCTTTGATTACTCGTATCGCTACCAGGGTTAACGTATCCGACCGGTGACCGGTAACCGCCGGCCTCCGGTTCCGGTATACCGGTCCGGTTTGGCCGGTTACCGGTCGGAACCGGTGGAATTCAAATTTGAATTCAAACTTCCCCGTTCAACCGGTTCCTACCGGTATACCGGTCGGTTTGGCCGGTATACCGGCCGGTTTGGATGATAACCGGCCGGTTTGACTGGTAACCGGTCAAATTCAAATTTTTTTCTTTTTTTGTTTAAATTCAAATGCCCACAAAGTATACTAAATAAATGTTTGTACAACATATTTTAGTCTAAATGAACCCTCCAACTCTTTTTTATACTACTTTTACATTGTATTTGTATACTTTCGTATGCACATTTGTTTTATTTAACTTATAAATTCCGCAAACCATACTAAATAAACGAATTTTTGAGAAAATTTGACACCATTAGATTCTTTGCACCTTGAAATATTTTTAGGAATTTTTTGGGAATTTTTTATTTTTTGAATTTAAATTTAAATTTTGAATTTGGACCGGTTTCATACCGGACCGAACCGGAACCGGTCCGGACCGGTTTGACCGGTAACCGGTCAAACCGGACCGGTTACCGACGGTTCGGTTAACCCTGATCGCTACACGTGTCGGTGCCTTAGAGGGGAATTCCATTCCTTTCATTGAGGGTGACCGTGCATATATCGACGAATCTTATTTGATTCAAGGTCACATACTCAAAAAAGGTCTGAATGACTCTTTGATTTTCTTCTTCATGGGCTATACAAATGAGATTTCGCTGCCCATTGCGGACTTCCATTTGTATAATTGTCGTTTGCTAACCATCCCTCTTGTTCAACGAGAAGGGGGCCGTAGGCATAGTGCTTCTGGTTTACCTGGCAGGATGACAAGGAGCAGGACCAGAAGGGAAGAAACACCGCCTCAGCATACTCAAACCTCACACCACCATGAGGCGGGTGGTTCATCATGGCACAGCACAAGTACAGAAGAGTGGGCACGGCAGGCCCAAGGGCGCCGGTCCACTAGTTCCAGCTCCAGTGGACCCCCGATCTCCGCCAGACGTTCAGCCTCATCCAGGAGTTTCGCCACTCTGACTCGACAGATGGGCGAGCTGAATGTGTGCACCAACAACATCGACGAGTCGCTGGGCCAGCACATCGAGTCAACTCAGAACTGGCAGCGACACACAGGCGAGAGGATCCACAACTTGGAGCGACAACAGCAGCAGACCCAGGAGGAGTGGAGGGCCTACTACTGTTGGGCTGGGTTCAACCCCAACCAACAGCAGTGAGCCTGAAGCTAGTTTGGGGGAGGGCCCCCACGAGAGGTAACTTGTATCAAACTCTACCCTTTACCGCTTTCAAAATCTTGCATGAAACCAAATAAAAATTTGTATAACTAAAATCAAACAAAAATCTGCAAAACTTAGAAAAAACCAAAAAAATATTTTCCTTGCTTTAATATGTGTAGTAAGCATGGTGTGAGTTTTTCTTGTTGAAATGATGAATAGTTGCTCTATTAATTTTCTTCATATGCTTAGTTACAACTTTTTGCTCTACCTAGTTTTGGGTTCGTTGGCTTTAAGTTCAAACCTTAAATCTTGAAACTTGTGGGTAGCAAAAGCATGATCCAAGTCTAAGTTGTTGTGAGCTATGATATGGTTAAATAGAGTTGCTATGATCTTTTCCTATGTGATGCTTGATATCCGGAGTATTTCATTTTGAAAACACAAAAAATATAATAAAATTCCTCGATGCTTTGAAATTCCTATCCAAAGCCATATGTTGATTCCATTGCAAACTATCCACATATGCAACTTGCTATCTCATTGAGTTTTGTCAAATTGTTGTGACCCTTAGTGAGATTCATTTCATACTCCCATGATAAAGATCACGTACATGTTCACCCCATATGCTATGCTTCTACACGAGGAGCAAGCACTCCACTTATCCATCCACAAAATAAAACTCCATGCTTATGTATGACACCTATCTCTGAAAATTGCATCAAAGATATGGGGCTATGCAAAAAAAAAGTAATAAAAGATGCATACCCAAAGAAGGTATGCCACATGCCTCGGTATGTCAAAAAGAAAAAAAAAGAAAAAAAAAGAGAAAGATGCATACCCAAAGAAGGTATGCCACATGCCTCGGCATGTCAAAAAAAAAGAAAAGAGAGATAGCCCCTATCCAAAAGAAAGAATGAGAGATGGTTCATACTAAGGAGTTCAGACACCATCCACCAAAAATATACACACACTTGCACATCTTGATCAAGGTTTATGACTTGTCTCTCCTTTGGATCTGGTCTTTGACTTAGCAAAATATGAGAAGCAAGTATGCCTTCAAATCCTCCATACCTACAGCTCCACCACAAATAACCATTAGAAGTAGGGTGAGGAAGAAAGGCTCAATAAAAAGCCTTGGTAAGGAATTATATACATCCAGCAATCCGAGAGATCATCCGAGGAACTTTATAAAATTCTTTTGAAAAACTTAACAAAAACTCCGGATTGATGGTTGAACTAAGGGGAGAAATACAAGCACTCTATGATGCCATTCTGACTCGCAACAGCCAAAGATTAGGTGAAGCTAAAAACCCACAGGAGTAAAGGTAAGAGGTAAGGACAAAAGGCCAACTATACAAAATCAAGGTAAGAAGCATTCGGTTGTGCCTAAAGTATAAGTTGGAAATGCAGCATCGCAGCAACTCCTGATCAACAAACATCAGCCATATTTTGCTCGGGACGAGCAAAAAGCTAGCTTGGGGGTGTTGTTGACGGTCGTTAAGTGCAAAATATAACCGTCAACTATACTCACAAGAAAAGGAAAACCATGCCTCTTACTAACATATTTGTATCCCTAACCTAGCTCCACAGTTGTTTTGGAGAATTTATGTTTTCAGGAGCACAAGTCCGGAATAAGAAGAAAACACGAAGAATACGCAGAAGAAACCACAAAAGATCGCGTCCTGCGTAACACAAGCAAAAGAGGCCCACCTGACAGACCAAACCGACCAACCAAGCCCCGGCACCGACCATCTGACATCAGGACCCACCAAGCAGTGACCCAGAGAAAGACGGTGGCTAGAGGCGGTGAAGTGGGGCCGGCCGACCCACTGGTTCGGCCGAACCAGGCCGAGCTCCCGTCCAGGTGCACTTTGGCGGGAAGCTTGATCTGATCCTCCTGAAGGCAGTTTGGCATGTTTCCATGTATAGAGATGGCGGGAACCGACCTCTCCAAGCTATATAAGGGGCCTCTCACCACTGTCACCACACACACTGTTGGGTATTTTAGCGTCACGAATAAATCCGCAAGCGCACGGATACCATTGTAGCTTTCACCTCAGAGTATTCCAAGGGTTATCGAATCCACAGGGAACGTGTGTGCACTCTCCTCTATTCTAACCGGTCCAAGAACACACCAAGATAGGTAGAAGGGTAGAGAGAATTCCTAAGATAGCGCTATTGTTGAGTTAAAGGTCGATCTCTCGGGCACAAGACTCGCTTCGGGCACCGGCTTATAATTGGTCTACCAGTCGACTCCGGCCAACAGCTCTACGCTATATCCGAACGTGGAGGGTTAGGAAGGACCAATAGGGCTGTCACCACCTACGGCCTACCTCTACTAAACTGTGGGATATAAGGCAAACGAAGGATAACCCTTAGCCTAGACACCATGCCTACGCTACTGATTACTACTGTAGTCTAACTATGTATGATATCCCATAGCAAACTACAGCACTCTGTAAGAATACAGAGCGACAAACCCGCAAGTAAGAAAACTGATATCACTCAACTACAAGCACTACTAGCATACACTAAACTAAGTATAATACTAGAGATAGGAACCACGAATACTTACTAAAACCCGAAGAATGTAGCAGCATCCGTAGAGGTACAAGCTGGGAGTAGAAAGCAGATACCCTGGCACTTCTCCCGAACTACTCCCTCACTCCCGTAGAGGTACAATTTGGAGAAGAGCGCCAAAGACCAGGGCACCTCCTAAGTACCTCTACCCTCTCCCTAAGCTAATACAACTCTAAACACAAGAGGAGGCTTGAAGTTTAGCACTTGGTGGATGTCTTCATTTAGAGCCCCTCCCCTCATATATATATAGGAGGGAGCCATGGCCAGCAAGGTCGGTTTCAGCAGGTGATCCTCCCAGAACTGACTTCTAGGACCAATGGAGAGCTGCCATGTCGAAGGCTGAGGTCGGTTGGTGCTGTGGGCAGGTCGGCCGACCTACGGCCGGCTCCGAATCGGCCCAACTTCGGCTGGGTGACTGCTAGGTGGGCCCCCATCACTAATCCACTGGTAATAGCTCTTGTCTAAGTCGGTAGCTTGCTCAAGTGGGCCCAAGAATCCATGTGAGGCTGAATATTGCGCTCTGATTGGTCGACGCCTTTTGCCTTGGATTGAGGAGTGTGTTTCCATGCTCTTGAAGTGTGTTTTCACCCTTATTTCACCTGCATACAAATATTTACCAACACTCATGGAAATGGTTAGTAATAAACCCCTATCACTATGTTGATGTTTACATTTTATGTATTTATGCAGGAGTTAACGGCCTAGATTTGGTACTTAAGAACCGTCAACAATTCCCCCACACTTAGCCTTTGCTCGTCCTCGAGTAAAGCAGAAAGGACTAAGGTGGAACATGACTTCCAAAGGTATGAAGCGAGCCTAAACGATATTCCGACTCATACCTTGTACTTGTGAACTTTTGAAGTGTCTATCATGCCATCTTAGGTAGTTGAGGCATGGAACGGTATTGAATCAAGTCACTTCTGCTCCTCATATCAAGTAGCTTTGGATTTTTCAATAAGTTTTCAAAACAAACCTTGCTTAGCTCCTCATTTAATTCTCTTAGGTCGCTCAATGTGTATGTGTCCTCACCAAGGCATTTGACTTGCCTTTCCTTCATCCTAGCTCTAATAATATGTGGAGCTCAAGGTAGAGTTTGGAGGATAAGGCATACTTGTATCACATGTATTGCAAAGTCAAAAACCGGATCCAAAGAGGAAAACAAATCATACAATCAGATCAAGATGTGCACGTGTATGGATTGTGGTGGATGGAATGGAAACTCCTTTAGTATGATCTCTCTCCCAATATAAATTCTTTTGAGAGCATGGCTATCTTCTTTTTTTTCATGGACCTTCATGTGCCCACATTTTTTTTCAACATTTGGACCTTCATGTGTCCATATATTTTTTTTCTCGATAGCCCATGGCTCTCTTCTTTTCTTTTTTTTCTTCTTTTTTTTTGATAGAAATTGGAGAGAGAGACCAACACATATAGTGGAGCATTTATTTTGTAGAGTGAATGGATGGTACAATGCTATCTCCTCATAGAAGCATAGCAAGGGGGTATGTGGTGTGCACGTGAATCTTGATCATGAAAGCATGAAAAGAATTCTCTCAAGGGTCACAACAATTTGACAAAGCTCAATGCAAAAACAAGCAGCATATGTGTATATGGTTCTCAAGAAGTATCATCATATGGCTTTAGTAGGACATTGGCATATCAAAGAGGAGCTTCGCCAAGGGGTTTCCAAATTTTCAAATAAATTTCTCAAGCGCTTAAACAATAAAGAGTGAAGATCATATCATTCAAACCATATCTCAAACATCAACTACTTAGATAAGTATGGTTTCCTAAGGATTTTTATTCACAAGAATCAAGGTGATAAGCATGGAATAAAACATATGCAAGCCAACCATAGAAAACATGTAGAGCAGGAGCAACACACTGATTCTTGAGTTTGATTTTAGTGAGTAAGATTTAAAAACTATTCAAACTCATGAATCAAGAGAGTTGAGAGGTAGAGGACGCACATACTATCGCTCTTTAAAAAGGTGGGGATCAAGGCAATGGTGATTTAGCTAAACCACTAGGTGGCTTGCTGAATTTGGTGTCCTTGCCTTGTCTCTTGTCATGTTGGTGCAGTCGATGTTGTGCGATAACTTTGTGGGAGATCTCGAATGTGTAGGGCATTGATGAGCTTGCGAGATCTCCCCCACACTTGTGCTTGTACCTGGTGCTGTATTCAACAAGATGGTGGAAACAAAATAATGGCTCTGCCGGTTTTAAGAACCAGGGAGCCCTACAATTTATTGAAACTAAACTTTACTCTCACCATGAGACTTACTCTGGCGATCCTCGGGCGACCTCCCGGTAGGGCTTTGTTTAATGTCAAAAGTAGGACATTGAGAGCACTTACCATGGTGTCTTGTTGATGAAGACTCAATATTGTCGCCATGGCAATTCCTCTCTTTTTTTTCTTTTTCTTTCTTTTTTCTATATGGAGCAAGATGCGAGGACTAGCACCAATTCAAAGACAAGATATGGATTGAGAAAGAACTTACTTCGGGACACTCATATACCTCCCCCACACTTGGAGTTTGCAAAACTTCAATTGTATGGAGTTCAAGTCTCCTTCTGTAGTTGTTCCTTCATCAAGGCCTATCGAGGGGTTGTAGTTGGTGTAGCTCTCATGTTCGTAGGTGTTGCTTGTCCGTCATTCTTCTTGATCTTCCCCTGGAAAGGTTAGCGACCAAAAAATACCCGAAGGAAAAATACATCCTAGAACATGCTCTTGCTTTTATTGAAGGGAAATAAATAAGTAAATAAATAAATGATAATCCAGGCTATCTCTCGGTAGTGCTTTGTTTTTATGGTCATAAGCTTGACCATGGGAACATCCTCTTGCAGCTATTGTTGATGATGTGTTCCCCTTTTCATCACCAATTGTCGATGTGTCATGAAGGTTTAGCTGCAAGGTTAGCACCACAGAGCATCCACAAATTTTGCAATGTTTACTGTAAACATATGTATCTACAACTAGCCTTCTAAAGGTTTTGCAAGAGAGGACCTTAAGGCAGTTATAGTCCTTGTGTGTGCTCTGGGCACAATGCATGCCTGACTCTGGAGAGGTATTGAAAGAGCATGGTTTTTGAGGTATCACTAGGATGAAGCTCCCATGCTCATATATGGAATCCTTTTCTATGGACTCCAGAGTCGGCACCTCATAACATTCCGTGGCCCGTCGGTTCTTTATATCAAGAGATTCATCATGGGAAATCATAGTTGAATCTCGATCGTGGTCGGGAACAACTTCCTTGGGGCTAGAGGAAAGAGGCTCAAACTCACTCAAGAGGGATAATGATCGTTCATCTTCACAAAAGCGAAGGATTTCTTCCGAGTTGTTCTCTTCGGAAGTGGCAGATTTTGCAACCTCGAAGGGAATGGGCTCAGATGGTATGAATGGAGATTCATGCATCATTTCCTCGAGCGGATTTGGCTCAGAAAAATGCTTCGCCATAGAATTTTCTAAGTAAGAGGTAGCAGTGGCAGAAGCGGTTTTCCTAATCTTTTTGTCTAGACTCCCTTGAGATGTGAGAAGTTTTTCAAACGGGAAGCCTAGGAGAAGATCAAAATCGAGGATATCGAAGATATGGAAATCTAAGTTGACCTCGATTTTGTCTAGTATGAGTGGCACGGCACTTACGACCCCCCGACATTCAAGGATGTGTCCTGAGGGACAACTCTTTAAGAGCGTGTCGGATGGTCTTAGCATAATATTGCCTAGAAGAGTGTACGCTAAGTGCCATGGCAAAACATTAACCTCCATGATGGGGTTAATGTGGGCTTCTACGGTAGTTCCCCTTATAGAACAAGGAGTGATCATGGAGGGTGAACTGATCCAAATTTCTTCAGAAAAGCATTTCTCTCCACTTAACCATTCCTCCTTCATGGCTTCCTCGAGTGGTGCTTCATTACGGGGATCAGGAGGAGAAGGAGGTACCGTAGGCCTAAGGGAAGGTTCTGTCAAGAGATTTCTAGATTGATCGGTGTGGACAGAGGAAGGTTCCTTCCCTGAATGGGCATCTATGAGATTCGAGGTGTTTCTATGATTTCCCATTGATTCATCCTTGAATCTAGAAGAGAACTTCGGGGGGTGAATCTCTTCTCCCTCCGATGTTCCTGGTTCGGGCGAGGTTTCTAGAGCTGAATCTAAGGATGTGGAAGATGAAAGATTGGGTTCAGCCACTAGAAGATCCTCATGGGTCAACTCACACTCCTCTTGGAGAAGATCATACTCGGCTGACAAGGAGGTATACTCGGCAATATAATCTATGATTTTATTAGCCTCAGCCGGAAACATATGGAGGGGTACTCCTACAGTGATTGAGTTGAGATGATCGGCGGATTCCTTATCGAGACTCCTCTTAAATTTCCAAAGGACTAAAGGATTGAGTGTCGACATGGTAGGGTCGGACTTCACTAGGAACAAAAATCTGGCCCAGGTTGCGCATAAAGTTTCCTTCTCATTCTGCTGGAAGAAGATGACAGAGAATGTCTTCTTCATGGAGTCCCAGCTGCCCTTTCCGGTATATGTATAAGACGTGTACAATTGCTTTGCCCTCCCTTTAAGAGAGAAGGGAAACAACATCCACCGGAGGACATCTTATTTCATGCTTGCAGAGGCAAAACATGAACAAAGCTGCTCGAAGTCCCGCATATGGTGGTCTGGGTTCTCGCTACTTAACCCAGAGAAGGAAAGCTCCTGAACCATAGCGATAAGGTCGGGACAAGGTTCATAGCCGGATGTGGAAGAGGATGGTGGCTCATTGAACTCGCCCCTTGAGGCAGAGAGGCTGTGAAAGGATGGCTTCTCCACGGGTAGCGGGGATAAAGATAGCAGGAAGAAAAATAAAAATGATATGGGATAAATCCCGTGGGGTAGAGAAGCTGTTAAAGGATAGCTCCTCTATGTGTAGCGGGGGTCAAGGTAGAAGGAAAGAAAAGCAAAGGATATGAGGACGACTAGGTTCGAAGAAAGATACAGCAACCGTTCCCCGGCAACGGCACCAAAAAACTTGTTGGGTATTTTAGCGTCACGAATAAATCTGCAAGCGCACGGATACCGTTGCAGCATTCACCTCAGAGTATTTCAAGGGTTATCAAATCCACAGGGAACGTGTGTGCACTCTCTTCTATTCTAACCGGTCCGAGGACACACCAAGATAGGTAGGAGGGTAGAGAGGATTCCTAAGATAGCGCTACTGCTGAGTTAAAAGTCGATCTCTCGGGCACAATACTCGCTTCGGGCTCCGGCTTACAACTGGTCTACCAGTCGACTCCGGCCAACAGCTCTACGCTGTCACACCCTGAAATTTTTGAATTTCAGGATGTGATTAAAATTAAAAATAAAACAACAATTTTCTCACAATTTTAAAATTTTCTCAACATTTTTTTTTCTCTTCACAGAGAATTTAGTGTAAAAGAAAATAAATATTGGTTGTTTTTCAAATTAAATGATGTTGTTCTTCTGGTGATGCATTCATGTCACATGCATAGTGTTGTTGAGTGTGAAAACCTTTCCAAACGTGTTCTATCATCAAAAATTCTTCCCGGGAATTTTTCGGATTTTTCTGGATTCTTTTCCTATTTTCCCTAGAGCAAACTCTAATTTTTCGAGGCTCTTCCTAATCTTCTCATGAGCTCCAAATATTTTATTTGAGTTCGTTAGGTCCCAATATATTTCTAGGATTTTTCCTAGAATTTTCGGGCCATTTGGAATATTTTTCGGACTTTAAATATGAATTCTAGATTTTTCTAGAATTATTTTAATTTCGAAAATAATTAATTCCGAAATTTTAAATGGGCTAAGTCTATCAAAAGTGCATAAATCCCTAATGGACCTCAAGGGCCCATTCATGTGTTCCCTAATGGGCTAAAGGCACGTAAAGCCCATTAGCATGGGAGGGAGGTTTAGTACCACATTGCTAGTTGATGTGGGATGACGAGACTTTTCTCTCTATATATTAAGCCAACCTCTCATGGCAACTCCACACAAAAATATAGACTACCCGTAGGGAGGCTCCTTGTTTGGGAATCCCTAAAATAATCTTTTCCCCAGAATCCCACCATCCTCCGCATCCGTGCATCTCCGGTGAAATCCGACGCCACCCCAGTGCTCAGCTCGTTGTCCTCTTCGTCGTGGTGTCTTCCTTCTCGTGAGTCATCGCCATTTCATCGTCGACCCCATGCCTTCTTCCTCGACTCCGACGATTTCCTTCTTCTCCGGTGAGCAACTTCCTCCGTCTTTTCTTCCCTCTCTCTTGCTCTGCTCCGCTCGGTCTTGTTCGCCGTCGCCGCCATCCGCCATGCGCCGCCGCGAGCTCCGCTCCGCCCGCTCTAGCTCTGCGCCGCCGCCAGACCACCCCAATCCACTCCCGCCGTCCGATTTAGATCTAGCGGCCCAGATCTAATATGACCCGAGTCAACTAAACCAAATACCGTTCAACCGTGGTCATTTTTGCAAATAAACCCCTCCGTTTTTCCAAAATCAACCCTCCGTCCATCGCAGTTCAAAACTATTTCTGTTTTAGTCCAAATCTTTACGGAAAACACCCTGAGTTTTTCCAAAATAGAACCCGCCATCCTTAGTGCGTAGTTTTGCAAGCTAGCCCCTGAAGTTTAGGTTTAATTATGTTTAGGTCCCTGGTTTCTTCAGATCTAGCCCCTGGAAGCCCTGTTTCTTCACAAATAAGCCCCTAGAATCTTGTTTTAGCCATATCTTTCACGTTTCAACTCCGTTTTCAGCGATTCTTGCGCTCACGTGATCCTTGCAACGTGTGCGATAGATTTATAACCTTTTTATCCTCTGTGAGCACACTTTGTTGTGTCTTACAAATCTTTTCTGTTAGTCCTTAATCTTTTTAGTTAATCACGATTAGATCTCTGAAGCACCGTTTAGTCTATAGAATCGCCGTTTTAGCTCTGTTTTCCGCATTTCTTGCGCTCTCGTAACCGTAGCAGCGAGCCCTATCCTTTAGTGCGTTCTTTTAAAGCTTTTTATCTTGTTTGGTGTATTGTTCTTAGTTGTACTTGTTGTTTGCTTGTATGTTTGCTCGATGTTTGCTCCGAGTAGAAGGATCGCCGTTCGAAGATTGAAAATCAAGAATCCCAAGTGAGCAAGAGCTGAAGAGCAGTGAAGAGCAGTAAGAGTAGCTTTTCGTTGGAGAAAGGCAAGTGACCCTAACCATCTTTCTATCTATGCTTATTTACAAGAGTATTATGATGATTTAATTGGAACATGGAGAACCACCCAAGAAAACAGTACAACCACAATACTATATGGCTCTGGTCTTGGCTGATTAATTAGAGACTCTAGCTTGTGACAGTCTTACCGAAAGGGCAAGAGGGGATGCATCGACGGGGTATAGCTCGGTCCTCTTGGGGCAATTGGTATTGTTTAATGGTCCTTTGGCAAGGTACCACCTCATTAGGACAGTGTTATGACCGCTTTGACTTGAAACCTTAGCGGATTGTCATGGGTTAGGGAATCTTTGTAAAGGCCTCGTAGCGTCCCTATGCAATCACACCTCGGAAGTGTGGTATTGTGCCTAGCTAGCACATTGCGTGGTTGGGTTCAAAGTTCTTCGGAACTTTTACGCGAATTGTGGTGAAAGTGTACAACCTCTGCAGAGTTAAAACTAACCGGTTAGCCGTGCTCACGGTCAAGAGCGGCTTGGACCCTCACATGATTAATAAACTTAAAGATGGATTTAAATCACATTCTGGTTATTTCTTGTGGCCTTGCTGAGTACCAACCATAAGTGTACTCACCCTTGCTTACTGCTGCTCAGAAGGAGAAGGTGTATAAAGATTTTGAAGATGTTGCTGAGTTCTAGGCGTACGCAACCCCCAGTTGATTGCCTGTGAAGTTTGAAGCCTCCGTTTCCAGAATAAGCTGTATAACTCTGATAGTCTTTTATTTGTTTTAGTTCTTTTTTTCGTGATACTGTACTGATTATTCACTTATGATGTCTCTATATGTATGAAACTTGATCCTGGCATACATATAGTTATGCATTCGGTTTTCTTCTTAAAACCGGGTGTGACAGAAGTGGTATCAGAGCTGTATCGACTGTAGGACGTAAGCCTAGATAGCAATGGTCGCTTCCTAAGGCCTTTTATGTCACCAAAACAATTCCTACCTTATCCTTGACCTCTTTGGTGAATATTCTCACTCCTTAACTATTTTTCTTTCCTCAGTCAACCTTGACTCTCTCTTCATTTGCATTTCATTGTTTTGCAAATGTTAGATCCTCAACACTGTCTATTTATTTATTTTCCTGGATCACTCCTTGATTTTGATCATACCTCCCCTTTGATGTATGATTTTCCAATTTCATCCAGCTCACCTCCTTTTGATATGCTGGTGAAATTGCTCCTTAAAATTCTTGTAACTCATTTTTTTGGATCTATCTTTCCTTTGCTTTATTCACAATGTTCTTAGTGCCTCTCCTTTCTTTCTAAATAAATGCCGCTTTGGATTCATCCCTTGATTCTTGATTCCAAAGTATCTCTTCTGATTCAAAAAAAAAGATGATTCGCGCCATTTATCCTAATGTTTGTCAATCCAAATCATCTGAAGAATGTGACTGCTAGTTCATCATGTGGAGCCAAGCCGAAGCAATTGGATACTATACCACCTGCTCATATTTCTGTTCATGTTGGATGGAAAATTCAAATCACTACCAAAGAATCAAGCTTGAGCCACATGGTGACGCTATCACTACTACTGCAATCACAATGGAGAAGTCAACGCTGGACAAGTTGAAGGAGACACGTGTCATCAACAACGAAGCTGGAAGATATAACCATGCTTAGGAGTACCCCTTCTAACTCTATTAACAACGTTTAGCATCGTCTTTGATTATGTTGACTGGTGGAATTCAGTGTTTGCATGATGATGTTTGTTTTTATGACCTTGTCTGATTCGCTCCTTCGTAATGATTGTTGGTGTATTGTGGGTCTTCTACCTACAATGACATCAGTTGCCTAGATGGGTTCTTCTTTTATACCTCCCCCTCCTTGTTATCCTCTGTCTTTCTACCTAATCCTTTAATGGATGTCAAGAAGGAAGCTTATGGCAACACTCATCTACAATGATCAACAAATGAAGGGAACTGAAGATGGCGAGTCCCAGCAGAAAGGAGAAAGAAGACATCAACATTCTAGCACAAACTCAAGGAGTACAAGCAATGGTTCCAATCAGGGTCAACAACCAACAGCATGTTACAGAGCAAGCCTCCTCTCGTAGGAGCCACAACCCTGTTAGCAGTGATAATCAAGTCCCAACCGGTCTGCCAGCGTTTGATAAAGAGAAGCTATTAGCTATGCAAGTTCGTGTCCTACAAGGAAGGTTGCAATCTACAACAACATCCTCGAATAACATGGAGATGACCAAGATAGAAGTCCCCACTGGACCAGTGAAGAGGCAAGTTGCTGAAGCATGGAACAATGAAAAGCGCAAGAGGAACTATGAAGCACCAAAGCCACTGATAGAGGAACAACATGAGATTAGTAAGACTTCAGAAAAGTGCCAATGTTGTGAGCATCATGGCCGTCGGTGTCTACAAGAAGATAGCTTAATGACAGCAGAAGCAAGGCAACGTTATCATTCAGATATCAATAGAAAGTTATCTATGCACGTTCCAAACCTAGAAGGAGTTACTCAAGCTAAAGATAGAAATCCGACTATAAACCTCGAGGATTGGACTATCACTTTCAAAGAGTTTCAGCCTAAAAGAAGCAAGCAGTCCAAGAAACAAATTGGTAAAGCAAGCCAAGAGAAGATGGAGTTACCACAACCATTGGCAGATAATGGTACTCAACTTAGTTTCAATCAACCACATCCAGAAGTTGTTCGACCTCCATGTGACCCCTCTGCCAAAAAGGATCCTGATGTACAAGCCATTCCACCGAGAGTTGTGGAGGAGCAGAAAAGTAGTCGGGATGGATGTATTAAAAGAGTAATGTGCTATAAATGTGGTGAAAAGGGCCATTATGCCAATAGATGTCCCACAAAACGAGAAAGTCGAAATGGGTATGCTAGATGGGCCAACAGAGCTAAGGAGAGAATGGATAGCTAAAGAATGAGTATCCATGAAGTGTTTGGTGTGAGTTGCAAAAAAAAAATGCATGTTTGAGGACATATTGTAAGAAGGAATGATCAGGAAGACAGTTAATGTGTCGGATGCTACCCACCTAAACCTTTGTCTCTTGCTAACCTTGTGAATCTCGGGACGAGATTCCTTTTAAGGGGGGTAGTTCTGTCACACCCTGAAATTTTTGAATTTCAGGATGTGATTAAAATTAAAAATAAAACAACAATTTTCTCACAATTTTAAAATTTTCTCAACATTTTTTTTTCTCTTCACAGAGAATTTAGTGTAAAAGAAAATAAATATTGGTTGTTTTTCAAATTAAATGATGTTGTTCTTCTGGTGATGCATTCATGTCACATGCATAGTGTTGTTAAGTGTGAAAACCTTTCCAAACGTGTTCTATCATCAAAAATTCTTCCCGGGAATTTTTCGGATTTTTCTGGATTCTTTTCCTATTTTCCCTAGAGCAAACTCTAATTTTTCGAGGCTCTTCCTAATCTTCTCATGAGCTCCAAATATTTTATTTGAGTTCGTTAGGTCCCAATATATTTCTAGGATTTTTCCTAGAATTTTCGGGCCATTTGGAATATTTTTCGGACTTTAAATATGAATTCTAGATTTTTCTAGAATTATTTTAATTTCGAAAATAATTAATTCCGAAATTTTAAATGGGCTAAGTCTATCAAAAGTGCATAAATCCCTAATGGACCTCAAGGGCCCATTCATGTGTTCCCTAATGGGCTAAAGGCACGTAAAGCCCATTAGCATGGGAGGGAGGTTTAGTACCACATTGCTAGTTGATGTGGGATGACGAGACTTTTCTCTCTATATATTAAGCCAACCTCTCATGGCAACTCCACACAAAAATATAGACTACCCGTAGGGAGGCTCCTTGTTTGGGAATCCCTAAAATAATCTTTTCCCCAGAATCCCACCATCCTCCGCATCCGTGCATCTCCGGTGAAATCCGACGCCACCCCAGTGCTCAGCTCGTTGTCCTCTTCGTCGTGGTGTCTTCCTTCTCGTGAGTCATCGCCATTTCATCGTCGACCCCATGCCTTCTTCCTCGACTCCGACGATTTCCTTCTTCTCCGGTGAGCAACTTCCTCCGTCTTTTCTTCCCTCTCTCTTGCTCTGCTCCGCTCGGTCTTGTTCGCCGTCGCCGCCATCCGCCATGCGCCGCCGCGAGCTCCGCTCCGCCCGCTCTAGCTCTGCGCCGCCGCCAGACCACCCCAATCCACTCCCGCCGTCCGATTTAGATCTAGCGGCCCAGATCTAATATGACCCGAGTCAACTAAACCAAATACCGTTCAACCGTGGTCATTTTTGCAAATAAACCCCTCCGTTTTTCCAAAATCAACCCTCCGTCCATCGCAGTTCAAAACTATTTCTGTTTTAGTCCAAATCTTTACGGAAAACACCCTGAGTTTTTCCAAAATAGAACCCGCCATCCTTAGTGCGTAGTTTTGCAAGCTAGCCCCTGAAGTTTAGGTTTAATTATGTTTAGGTCCCTGGTTTCTTCAGATCTAGCCCCTGGAAGCCCTGTTTCTTCACAAATAAGCCCCTAGAATCTTGTTTTAGCCATATCTTTCACGTTTCAACTCCGTTTTCAGCGATTCTTGCGCTCACGTGATCCTTGCAACGTGTGCGATAGATTTATAACCTTTTTATCCTCTGTGAGCACACTTTGTTGTGTCTTACAAATCTTTTCTGTTAGTCCTTAATCTTTTTAGTTAATCACGATTAGATCTCTGAAGCACCGTTTAGTCTATAGAATCGCCGTTTTAGCTCTGTTTTCCGCATTTCTTGCGCTCTCGTAACCGTAGCAGCGAGCCCTATCCTTTAGTGCGTTCTTTTAAAGCTTTTTATCTTGTTTGGTGTATTGTTCTTAGTTGTACTTGTTGTTTGCTTGTATGTTTGCTCGATGTTTGCTCCGAGTAGAAGGATCGCCGTTCGAAGATTGAAAATCAAGAATCCCAAGTGAGCAAGAGCTGAAGAGCAGTGAAGAGCAGTAAGAGTAGCTTTTCGTTGGAGAAAGGCAAGTGACCCTAACCATCTTTCTATCTATGCTTATTTACAAGAGTATTATGATGATTTAATTGGAACATGGAGAACCACCCAAGAAAACAGTACAACCACAATACTATATGGCTCTGGTCTTGGCTGATTAATTAGAGACTCTAGCTTGTGACAGTCTTACCGAAAGGGCAAGAGGGGATGCATCGACGGGGTATAGCTCGGTCCTCTTGGGGCAATTGGTATTGTTTAATGGTCCTTTGGCAAGGTACCACCTCATTAGGACAGTGTTATGACCGCTTTGACTTGAAACCTTAGCGGATTGTCATGGGTTAGGGAATCTTTGTAAAGGCCTCGTAGCGTCCCTATGCAATCACACCTCGGAAGTGTGGTATTGTGCCTAGCTAGCACATTGCGTGGTTGGGTTCAAAGTTCTTCGGAACTTTTACGCGAATTGTGGTGAAAGTGTACAACCTCTGCAGAGTTAAAACTAACCGGTTAGCCGTGCTCACGGTCAAGAGCGGCTTGGACCCTCACATGATTAATAAACTTAAAGATGGATTTAAATCACATTCTGGTTATTTCTTGTGGCCTTGCTGAGTACCAACCATAAGTGTACTCACCCTTGCTTACTGCTGCTCAGAAGGAGAAGGTGTATAAAGATTTTGAAGATGTTGCTGAGTTCTAGGCGTACGCAACCCCCAGTTGATTGCCTGTGAAGTTTGAAGCCTCCGTTTCCAGAATAAGCTGTATAACTCTGATAGTCTTTTATTTGTTTTAGTTCTTTTTTTCGTGATACTGTACTGATTATTCACTTATGATGTCTCTATATGTATGAAACTTGATCCTGGCATACATATAGTTATGCATTCGGTTTTCTTCTTAAAACCGGGTGTGACATACGCTATATCCGAACATGGAGGGTTACGAAGGACCAATAGGGTTGTCACCACCTACGGCCTACCTCTACTAAACCGTGGGATATAAGGCAAACGAAGGATAACCCTCAGCCTAGACACCACGCCTACGCTACTGATTACTACTGTAGTCTAACTACGTGTGATATCCCGTAGCAAACTACAGCACTCTGTAAGAATACAGAGCGACAAACCCGCGAGTAAGAGAATTGATCTCACTCAACTACAAGCACTACTAGCATATACTAAACTAAGTTTAATACTAGAGATAGGAACCATGAATACTTACTAAAACCCAAAGAATGTAGCAGCATCCGTAGAGGTACAAGCTGGGAGTAGAAAGCCGACACCCCGGCACTTCTCCCGAACTACTCCCTCACTCCCGTAGAGGTACAATTTGGAGAAGAGCGCCGAAGACCGGCGCCCCTCCTGAGTACATCTACCCTCTCCCTAAGCTAAGAAAACTCTAAACACAAGAGGAGGCTTGAAGTTGAGCACTTGGTGGATGTCTTCATTTGGAGCCCCTCCCCTCATATATATATAGGAGGGAGCCACGGCCAGCAGGGTCAGTTTCAGTAGGTGATCCTCCCAGAACCGACTTCTATGTCCAATGGGGAGCTGCCATGTCGAAGGCTGAGGTCGGTTGGTACTGTGGGCAGGTCGGCCGACCTACGGCCAGCTCCGAATCGGCCCAACTTTGGCTGGGTGACTGCTAGGTAGTCCCTCATCACTAATCCACTGGTAATAGCTCTTGTCTAAGTCGGTAACTTGCTCAAGTGGGCCCAAGAATCCATGTGAGGCTGAATATTGCGCTCTGATTGGTCGACGCCTTTTGCCTTGGATTGAGGAGTGTGTTTCCATGCTCTTGAAGTGTGTTTTCACCCTTATTTCACCTGCATACAAATATTTACCAACACTCGTGGAAATAGTTAGTAATAAACCCCTACCACTATGTTGATGTTTACATTTTATGTATTTATGCAGGAGTTGACGGTCTAGATTTGGTATTTAAGAGCCGTCAACACACACCACTTGGAAAAGCCTCTCTCTCTCTCTCCCTCATTGTGACTTGTACTCTTTAGGGTAGTGGAGCCAGGCTAGTACTTCAATTCCTTAGCGAATCCAGTTGTCTCGGGGTCGGAGAGCAATCCTCGGCCTCTGGTATGGCTTTGTATTCCGATTATCATTATGCTATTCATAAAGAGTTTGTTCTTGGTTATCTTGCTATGTTCTTAGCCTGCGTAGCCAAGTTCTATTCTTATTCAAGTTGTATTAGTTGCCTGCTTAGACCAGATGATCTGGGTAAGGATATCGGTTCGTTGTGCTTTCGGGCTTGCTTTAGCGTCTTACCTGTCCATCCGAAGGGTGAGGGACCCGGGCGCGCTAGGGTAGTGACCTCGTATGCGAGCATGGGGCTCGGGTATACGGGATCCTTCAGATATGACGGTGCTCCACGGTTTGACGGGTATATCCTCTATTTCCAAACCTTCTAGCCCATACTTTGCATATCAAAGGGAAATCTTATTACCCTCCTTGCTCGTATAACTCTCCTTGAAACCTAAAAAGTGCGGTAATCAAGAATACTAGAATAACACGCAGGATCATTACTTGCATGGTTGTTGCATGGCCATTACTTAAACATGTGCATCATGGGGCTCAATTACAATTAACATCATATACATCTGGGAAGGGTTTTGCATTTATCACCTAGCCCTCCGTCTTTCTTTCTAACCATGCACATTATTTAGTTGCTATATTTTTACCTTGTGGTGTCTGTCACTGACCAATGGTGCCGCGACGGGACCTATGGCCTCGTGTGTGCTGCAGCCATACGTTTGTGCCACTAGGAGCGCGCTGGTATCTTGGTACATGTAAGCAATACCACGACAATCCATTTTTCGCGACCTGAATATTGTGTTGACTTGGGGTTCTGATTCGGCAAAAAAACCGTGAGTTTTTGGTATATCCTTCTGGGTCACTAACCTGCATTGCAACATGTGCACCATATGCCCATATGCACACCAAACACATAACCATGAGCATTATCATTATTCAACGGGCATCATGACAAATGCATCACGCCATATGCATCATTTATCAATGCATGGATCTTCTCATCCGCGTATTGCATCATCGCAGATATACATCCAATTGGTGCATTAACTAAATGCAACAACACATCTGCACCATAAGTCGTTACATTACATCATCAGTCTCGTGACACGAATGCATTTCCATAATACATCATGGCATTGAACAAGTGTGCATCTTTCAAATACCAACTTCTTCAAATAAAAGCAATCTTGAGCAAGAATATCTTGAGAAAACTTTGTTGTGCCAAAGAATAAGATCTCAAGCCTAGAAAAGAAAAAAAACCTCCTGTTGTAGTAAATTTGATCCTACCATTTTCCATACTATGCATGTGCCAGTGTAACTATTCATTTGAGTACCTCATATTGATGATTCCCACCGAGATCGTTGAACAAACGGAAATATTAGTAGAACCGGACCTCACTTGTGCCAATTTTAAGGTACCCCTTCATCGGAATCTCGGGACGAGATTATTTTTAAGGGGGGTAGGCTGTGACATCCCAGAGTTTTAAAATGCTAAGCAAGAAAAATTAGATATGATAACATGCAAAATCAACTAAGAAAAACTGAATCGAATACATTTATGTGTGCATGCATGTGTATGTGTATATGTGCATAGGTCAGAAACCTTAAATAATTTTTAATCCAATGCAAGTATACATATGAAATTGAATAGGCGTCTCATTAAAGTCATGTTAAACCAAAGTCTTGTTTAAGTCAAAGAGAGAAAATAAAGTTTTGAACATAAAATGAAAGGTCATTTGAACCGTAGTATTCAAAGATTTAAATTATCTTTCAAATCGTAACGAACAGGTTTTAAAAATAAATTTTAAACTATTGCTCAACTGAATTTTTGCCGGAAACCAATTTTATAGGTTTTCGAATGACGAACAACTTTTGTGTTCAAAGTTTTTCGAGTTGCTACACGAAAATAGGAGGAAAAGTTGATTTCCGAAGTGTATACGACATTTTCAAATGCATTCAAGTTTTAATTTTTATCTTTAAAACCTTTATTCAAATGAAAAAGTTCCTAAAACAAAAGTTGTAGATCTCGAAATTTTAAGCAAGTTTGGTATTCAAAAGTTTTTCATTTGACCTTTACAATAGGGATAAAAATTGAGTTTATAAACTGGAGTTTTGAAACTTCGTTTTAATTACGAAATTGCCCTCACTCCCACTCCCTTCTCTGTTTCCCGCCATGACGGCGTCGCCGTCTCGCCGTCGGCCACGCTCCACGCCCCCGGCCAAAGCCACCTCGCGCTCCCTCGAGTTCGCTCGAAACCGCTCGCCCTGGCGCCCTCCCGCGCTCGCCACGCGCCCCGCCAGCCTCTCTGCTCGACACGCCGATGAAGCCGTCGCCGTTCCCGGCCACAGCGCCGTTGCTCTCGCTGCCGCTTAAGCCGTCTCCAGTCCGCTTGAGAGCAAAGTCCGACTTCCCCGCTTCCTCTCCTCGTGCTAGAGCCAGAGCTCAAGCTCCCCTGCGCCCAGAGCATCTCCCGCCGCTAGCCATGGCCGCCGCCCCTTAGCAGCTCGCCGTGGCGCCGCCCGTACGCTCACCCATGGCCCAAATCGAGTACCCCAATACCTTCTTAGCCTCTCCGTGAAGCTTCTCAGCCCAGCCAAGCCGCCTCCCCCTCGCCGGAGCGGTGCAGCCGCAACGCAGGGCCGCCGCCGGCCGCCGGCCACCGCGGGGAGCCCTCCTACAGCCCTCTCCCGACGAGCTACGACCACCGTTAG
Source organism: Panicum virgatum (assembly GCF_016808335.1). NCBI lineage: Eukaryota > Viridiplantae > Streptophyta > Magnoliopsida > Poales > Poaceae > Panicum > Panicum virgatum. The sequence continues at coordinate 12,741,133 of NC_053141.1, read as the reverse complement.
GTGCGCCTTGAGCCCCTCTCTATTCCCCCTAACTTTCCCCTCGCCTCCAGGGCCGGACTTTGCCGGAAACGGCGCCTCCCATCCCTCCCTTGTACTGAAACCCGACCAGGGACCTCCTATGAGAAGAAACGAAACTTCGAGGTCTAATCTGTAAAAACACCCTTAAGACAAAAAACTTGTAAATTCCATATAAAATCGTATAAAAATCATAAAAATGCAAACTAAAATGTTTTGGAATACTTAGATCAAAACCTACATCTTTTGTTACAGACACATGTTCGTATTATGCTTCTATTTTAATCTAGGATAAAGATTATATTTAGTAGCACACAAATGTATCTCCTGTTGTTGTCATGAATTAAGGCTAGTTTTTGGACAGTATGCTACACCCTAGATGAATAGCTTACTGTAAAATTTTGAGGGCATTTTGACAAATCTAGCTATAGGTTTCATTAGATCTTGGTTTATGCCTTTGTTAAATAGAATTAAATTCACAGGGCTATATACTAGTTTTGTTGAGCTGAAATTCTTACAACAGCCTTATATTTGTTTATCGATGCTATATAAAAAATTTGGAAATTTTTAGTAATGTATAACTAGTCCTTTTGATTTATTCATGAATAAACTTTGTAAATCGAAAGCTCAAGTTTCCTTCATTAGAAAAATCTCATATTTTTTACTAGAGCTTGGATTTCAGTACATGAACATGCCTGTAAAATTTTATCCACTGAAACTTAGTAGTTTACTCTGTAGATTTTTAGTTAGATATATGCCTAGAAAAAGAATCTTAATTCTCATGCTTGCTGTGTAGCTCTTTTAATCCTGAAAAATTTACCACAAGCTCATCTTAAGGAATCCAATCCTCAGTTAAAAGATCATTACTAGCACTTACATTCCCTAGCCTGGAGAATTATTTTTAGGTAGAAATGCTTTTTTCTGTACTTATATAAAAGAAAAACAACACACCCAGCTCTTTTATGAGTTAGTATAGATAAAATTCCTACTCTATAAATGACTGCCCAACTGGATAAAAAAGAAAGTAGTAGCACCCTCCAACTTGAGTTTGGTTGATCTCCATCTATGTCAAGAAATAAATGCTTTATCTTCATTTCATACATATGCATTCATATAGAGCCGACGAACATACCAGATGGAACGTACGAGCTGGTGCCTGAAGCCGAAGAAGGTCCAGGAGAAGCTCGAGTGAACTTCGCATATGCCGTGGAGAACCCGAACCCGACTCCAGAAGCCTCTAACTAACAATGACCTAGTGTTAATTCCAGGCAAGCCCCGGAGCATGTCCTATCTATTTGAAATTTATGCAACTTATTACTGTTTCTATCTATTTGCGCATTTAAGTTTACAGGAGTTGCTTGGAACCTTAGCTACATAATCCTAGGTACCTATGCTTGAATACTAGTATGTGTAGGTCGCTAGATGGCTAGGCTAATGGTTCGGTAGAAGTCGAGTGATTTCCTGTCACTCGCGAGAACTATAGGAGTTGAATATCTACTACATACTGCACTATAAGGCTCACGGGCGGGGTTGTGGTACTTGTGATACCCCGTCTGTTTAGTGAAAGATGATAAGGCCGCAGTGTGTGGTAGTGGTGGTTAAGCTTTTGAACGTACTAACCACATGCCGAGAAATATGGTAATTGGTAAGATTAAGTACTAGATTGCACCGAGGCCGGAACATACTCCCCACCGTCTTTGAACGTTGTTCTCATGCGGCCACATGCGGGTGCAAGAAGGCTCACGACTCGGCGTCGTACCGTGGCGTGGATTCTTGTAGTCGAGGGCGGTAGGCCTGTTCCGTGCAGCGGGAATTGAAGGGAAAAGTCGCGTGGGCGAAGCGAGACGTCGGTCCCCATGCGTGTGTGTTAGATCTGCCTGGCCAGGTTAACAAATTCGATTCGAATCGTCCGCTTCTCACGGTTTGGGACTGCTTAACCCTTTTGCCACATAGAGTAAGAAGTGAAAGATGATGATGATGATGAATATGGTTGGTTGGATGATAAAAGATAATTGTTTCCCACCATGTATGCTATTGGATAGATGCTCACATAGAATGGTTAATTGAACTAGAATTTGGAAGCTAAAAACTGAAATTAAGGATCTACTCTTTACTGCTTTTCGGCAAACCAAACCCCTCCAGCCAAAAGCCTTACATGTCTAGATAAAGGGCTAAGTATACCCTTAGTCGGGTAAACCTTGCTGAGTATTATTATACTCAGCCTTGCTTGTGGCTTTGTTTTTCAGGTGGTACATCTGGGGATGTGGCTGACGTCATGTACAGGCTTCATCATGACGTCTTGTTTCGTCGCTAGACTATCGTTCGTTTTCCGTCAAACTTAAACTCTGTTGTACTTTTATCAATTCAAATTTTGTTTGTAATAATAATTCAGTTCCATACTCTGTACAGTAAAATTTGCATAATGTTGTATTCTCTGAACTGCTTTGTCGATCCTGTTTCTATTGGTTTAATAGGGATTTTACCCGACAGCACTGCCGGATTACTCCGTTTTAAGTGCGTGTTAACACTGGGTGCTGTTTCGGTGATGGTTAGCGCACTTATGCCGGATTAATTTTGGCGGGACTATCACAGCTGGTATCAGAGCTGCAAAGCATACTCCAGAGAGTACTACAAACCTTAAAAACCTGTTTTCTTAAAACTCGATCACCAAAAATTGTGTTTGCAAATGCGTTGGTTCGCTAAGGATTGTGCATAGTTCGTAAAGCCCTAGGGAAAATTATGAGAGTTTTGCTAGGTGGCTATCTATTTATGGTTTATTTATTTCTGACTTCCAGCACTTTATATTTTTGTCAAACCTTACTTTTGTGCACAATCAATCCTTAAATTCTGTAACTACGCACCTACGCTAAGGTAAGAAGGTAAGGATCCTCAGTCAGCTGAGAGGGTCTGACCTTCCCGTCGGTGATGCGAGCCGAACGCTGCCCTCAAGCAGTGACTTACTTGAGGTGCTGCCAATATACCAACTATCGGTTGACTATATTGGGAGTAAAGTATACTCAGTCAGCTGAGGGAGTCTGACCTTCCCGTCGGTGATGCGAACCGAACGATGTGCTCAAGCAGTGGCCTACTTGAGCTGCTGCCAATATACCGACCATCAGTCGATTATATTGGGAGTAAAAGAACTCGTGAATACACTATTTTGATGTCGTATGTTAATGTTGGCCATACGGCGGATATTGTATGGCTGCCGTTTCTATAGTGAACGGCAATGTATAGGTGAATATGTGGGCAACTGCATATGCGTTAACCATGTGGCGTAGGACACATAGGGGCCGTTCGTGAGTGCTGGCACGAAGGGTCCAGTCGTGAATATTTATATATCTATATGTTGTCAATTTCCTGCAGGTACGCTAACTCCGATTGCGATAGGTTAAGAACGAGTAGCATTCGGCTAGTTATATATAGGGAGAGACGTAATTTATGCCATGCCACCGGCGCTAACCCCGTAAGTCCAAAGCTATTTGGCAATTGTTTGTTTGTGAGGACGAATAGGACATGCATGCATCATGATCATAAACTGAAACTAAACCAAAAATTGAGTACGGATAGTTGGAAATTCTAGGGTTGCACAAGAGCACTGTCCATTCGATCGCCTAAGATCTATCTAGAAATCTGTCTTTCTGTTGTATCTAGGAAAAACAAAATTTATTGGCCTAGTATGTGACCTGATCTATAGTTGATCCTGTGGAAAGTTTTGTTCGAAAACGTGTTCTCTAGCTACTATTAAATTTCCCTAGTTAATTAAAGAATTACACAATGCAGATGGTGCAAGGGACACACAATGCTCCTGCAGGGTTGGGAAGTGCTAGTGATAGCGGACAGCCACTACTGTCCAACCTGGCTGAACTCGTGGCTGCCCAGACCGAACTACTCCAGCAACTTGCTTAGAGACAGCAAGAGATTTATCAACTCCTACAGCAGCAACACCAGCTAGGGGATGGGTATAATGCCCCCCAACCTCGGGTTGCGGAATATCAAGAGCTCAATGAAGAAATAAAGGAGACGAGTGATGTTTACTTAGACTCCCTAACGCCACCATCGTGACCTCCGATGAAACTTAAGGCTCACCAAGCAAAGCATCGGACTCTCAAGCATGACCCAAGCGACATAGACTTGACTGGATGGGAAATTACCTGCACAGAATTCGTCCCACGTGATAGAGGGCAAACTAGCAAAACTATCAATGCCAATACAGTCTTACGAGCAAGAACTCGCTCGCCTGTCCGGGAACCGATGAACCCTGGTAGATGCACTACACCCACGAAAGTTTCAGTAGGTGTGCCAGTCATTGCACCCTTAGTTATTAAACCGCCCGGTGGTTCAGGCAAAATAAAACGTTGCTTCAATTGTGGGAATCCTAACCACTTCGCTCGAGACTGCTCCCAGCCTAGACAACCAAAACAGGGTCAAGATTCTATACAGAACAACAAAAATAAGGGCAAGAGACAGGTTAGTTTACAAGGAAGGGTTGGAAGCACCCCACTTGCCGATCTTCCTGAAGGTGCACCAGATATGACGGGTATATCCTCTATTTCCAAACCGTCTAGCCCATACTTTGCATATCAAAGGGAAATCTTATTACCCTCCTTGCTCGTATAACTCTCCTTGAAACCTAAAAAGTGCGGCAATCAAGAATACTAGAATAACACGCAGGATCATTACTTGCATGGTTGTTGCATGGCCATTACTTAAACATGTGCATCATGGGGCTCAATTACAATTAACATCATATGCATCTGGGAAGGGTTTTGCGTTTATCACCTAGCCCTCCGTCTTTCTTTCTAACCATGCACATTATTTAGTTGCTATATTTTTACCTTGTGGTGTCTGTCACTGACCAATGGTGCCGCGACGGGACCTATGGCCTCGTGTGTGCTGCAGCCATACGTTTGTGCCACTAGGAGCGCGCTGGTATCTTGGTACATGTAAGCAATACCACGACAATCCATTTTTCGCGACCTGAATATTGTGTTGACTTGGGGTTCTGATTCGGCAAAAAAACCGTGAGTTTTTGGTATATCCTTCTGGGTCACTAACCTGCATTGCAACATGTGCACCATATGCCCATATGCACACCAAACACATAACCATGAGCATTATCATTATTCAACGGGCATCATGACAAATGCATCACGCCATATGCATCATTTATCAATGCATGGATCTTCTCATCCGCGTATTGCATCATCGCAGATATACATCCAATTGGTGCATTAACTAAATGCAACAACACATCTGCACCATAAGTCGTTACATTACATCATCAGTCTCGTGACACGAATGCATTTCCATAATACATCATGGCATTGAACAAGTGTGCATCTTTCAAATACCAACTTCTTCAAATAAAAGCAATCTTGAGCAAGAATATCTTGAGAAAACTTTGTTGTGCCAAAGAATAAGATCTCAAGCCTAGAAAAGAAAAAAAAACCTCCTGTTGTAGTAAATTTGATCCTACCATTTTCCATACTATGCATGTGCCAGTGTAACTATTCATTTGAGTACCTCATATTGATGATTCCCACCGAGATCGTTGAACAAACGGAAATATTAGTAGAACCGGACCTCACTTGTGCCAATTTTAAGGTACCCCTTCATCGGAATCTCGGGACGAGATTATTTTTAAGGGGGGTAGGCTGTGACATCCCAGAGTTTTAAAATGCTAAGCAAGAAAAATTAGATATGATAACATGCAAAATCAACTAAGAAAAACTGAATCGAAAACATTTATGTGTGCATGCATGTGTATGTGTATATGTGCATAGGTCAGAAACCTTAAATAATTTTTAATCCAATGCAAGTATACATATGAAATTGAATAGGCGTCTCATTAAAGTCATGTTAAACCAAAGTCTTGTTTAAGTCAAAGAGAGAAAATAAAGTTTTGAACATAAAATGAAAGGTCATTTGAACCGTAGTATTCAAAGATTTAAATTATCTTTCAAATCGTAATGAACAGGTTTTAAAAATGAATTTTAAACTATTGCTCAAATGAATTTTTGCCCGAAACCAATTTTATAGGTTTTCGAATGACGAACAACTTTTGTGTTCAAAGTTTTTCGAGTTGCTACACGAAAATAGGAGGAAAAGTTGATTTCCGAAGTGTATACGACATTTTCAAATGCATTCAAGTTTTAATTTTAATCTTTCAAATCTTTGTTCAAATGAAAAAATGCCTAAAACGAAAGTTGTAGATATCGAAATTTTAAGCAAGTTTGGTATTCAAAAGTTTTTCATTTGACCTTTAGAATAGGGATAAAAATTGAGTTTATAAACTGGAGTTTTGAAACTTCATTTTAATTACGAAATTGCCCTCACTCCATCACCCTTCTCTGTTTCCCGCCGTGACGGCATCACCGTCTCGCCGTCGGCCACGCGCCGCGCCCCTGGCCAAAGCCACCTCGCGCCCCCTCGAGTTTGCTCGATACCGCTCGCCCTGGCGCCCTCCCGCGCTCGCCACGCGCCCCGCCAGCCTCTCTGCTCGACACGCCGACGAAGCCGTCGACGTTCCCGGCCACTGCGCCGTTGCTCTCGCCGCCGCTTAAGCCGTCTCCAGTCCGCTTGAGAGCAAAGTCCGACTTCCTCGCTTCCTCTCCTCGCGCTGGAGCCAGAGCTCAAGCTCCCCTACGCTCAGAGCATCTCCCGCCCATAGCCATGGCCGCTGCCCCTTAGCAGCTCGCCGTGGCGCCGCCCGTACGCTCACCCATGGCCCAAATCGAGTACCCCAATACCTTCCTAGCCTCTCCGTGAAGCTTCTCAGCCCAGCCAAGCTGCCTCCCCCTCGCCGGAGTGGTGCAGCCGCAACGCAGGGCCGCCGCCGGCCGCCGGCCACCGCGGGGAGCCCTCCTACAGCCCTCTCCCGACGAGCTACGACCACCGTTAGGTGCGCCTTGAGCCCCTCTCTATTTCCCTTAACTTTTCCCTCGCCTCCCTCACCTGTACTGAAACCCGACCAGGGACCTCCTATGAGAAGAAACAAAACTTCGAGGTCTAATCTGTAAAAACACCCTTAAGAAAGAAAACTTGTAAATTCCATATAAAATCGTACAAAAATCATAAAAATGCAAACTAAAATGTTTTGGAATCCTTAGATCAAAACCTACACAAATGTATTTAGTAGCAACAAATGTATCTCCTGTTGTAGTCATGAATTAAGACTAGTTTTTGGAAATTGTTCTGCACCCTAGATTAATAGCTTACTGTAAAAATTTGAGGGCATTTTGACAAATCTAGCTATAGGTTTCATTAGATCTTAGTTTATGCCTTTGTTAAATAGAATTAAATTCACAGGGTTCTATACTAGTTTTCTTGAGCTGAAATTTTTACAACAGCCTTACATTTGTTTCTAGATGGTATAGAAAAATTTTGGGAATTTTTATTAATGCATAACTAGTCCTTTTGATTTATTCATGAATAAACTTTGTAAATCGAAAGCTCAAGTTTCCTTCATTAGAAAAATCTCATATTTTTTACTAGAGCTTGGATTTCAGTACATGAACATGCTTGTAAAATTTTAGCCACTGAAACTTAGTAGTTTACTCTGTATATTTTTAGTTAGATATATGCCTAGAAAAAGAATCTTAATTCTCATGCTTGCTGTGTAGCTCTTTTAATCCTGAAAAATTTACCACAAGCTCATCTTAAGGAATCCAATCCTCAGTTAAAAGATCATTACTAGCACTTACATTCCCTAGCCTGGAGAATTATTTTTATGTAGAAATGCTTTTTTGTACTTATATAAAAGAAAAATAACACACCCAGCTCTTTTATGAGTTAGTATAGATAAAATTCCTACTCTATAAATGACTGCCCAACTGGATGAAAAAGAAAGTAGTAGCACCCTCCAACTTGAGTTTGGTTGATCTCCATCTATGTCAAGAAATAAATGCTTTATCTTCATTTCATACATATGCATTCATATAGAGCCGATGAACATACCAGACGGAACGTACGAGCTGGTGCCTGAAGCCGAAGAAGGTCCAGGAGAAGCTCAAGTGAACTTCGCAGACGCCGTGGAGAACCCGAACCCGACTCCAGAAGCCTCTAACTAACAATGACCTAGTGTTAATTCCAGGCAAGCCCCGGAGCATGTCCTATCTATTTTAAATTTATGCAACTTATTACTGTTTCTATCTACTTGTGCATTTAAGTTTACAGGAGTTGCTTGGAACCTTAGCTGCATAATCCTAGGTACCTATGCTTGAACACTAGTATGTGTAGGTCGCTAGATGGCTAGGCTAATGGTTCGGTAGAAGTCGAGTGATTTCCTGTCACTCGCAAGAACTATAGGAGTTGAATACCTACTACATACTGGACTATAAGGCTCACGGGCGGGGTTGTGGTACTTGTGATACCCCGTCTGTTTAGTGAAAGATGATAAGGCCGCAGTGTGTGGTAGTGGTGGTTAAGCTTTTGAACGTACTAACCACATGCCGAGAAATATGGTAATCGGTAAGCTTAAGTACTGGATTGCACCGAGGCCCGAACATACTCCCCACCGTCTTTGAACGTTGTTCTCATGCGGCCACATGCGGGTGCAAGAAGGCTCACGGCCCGGCATCGTACCGTGGCGTGGATTCTTGTAGTCGAGGGAGGTGGGCCTGTTCCGTGCAGCGGGAATTGAAGGGAAAAGTCGCATGGGTGAAGCGAGACGTCGATCCCCATGCGTGTGTGTTAGGTCTGCCTGGCCAGGTTAACAAATTCGATTCGAATCGTCCGCTTCTCACAGTTTGGGACTGCTTAACCCTTTTGCCACATAGAGTAAGAAGTGAAAGATGATGATGATGATGATGGTTGGTTGGATGATAAAAAGATAATTGTTTTCCACCATGTATGCTATTGGATAGATGCTCACATAGAATGGTTAATTGAACTAGAATTTGGAATCTAAAACCTGAAATTAAGGATCTACTCTTTACTGCTTTTCGGCAAACCAAACCCCTCCAGTCAAAAGCCTTGCATTTCTAGATAAAGGGCTAAGTATACCCTTAGTCGGGCAAGCCTTGCTGAGTATTAGTATACTCAGCCTTGCTTGTGGCTTTATTTTTCAGGTGGTACATCTGGGGATGTGGCTGACGTCATGTACGGGCTTCATCATGACGTCTTGTTTCGTCGCTAGACTATCGTTCGTTTTCCGTCAAACTTAAACTCTGTTGTACTTTTATCAATTCAAACTTGGTTTGTAATAATAATTCAGTTTCATACTCTGTACAGTAAAATTTGCGGAATGTTGTATTCTCTGAACTGCTTTGTCGATCCTGTTTCAAGTGGTTTAATCGGGATTTTACCCGACAGCACTGCCGGATTACTCCATTTTAAGTGCGTGTTAACCCTGGGTGCCGTTTCGGTGATGGTTAGCGCACTTAATCCGGATTAATTTTGGCGGGACTGCCACAGCTGGGAAGCTGCTTCTCGGTTAGTGTACTCCCCGACGTTCGGGTATTCGTGTTGGAGTTCATGGAAAGATGAAACGGTCTGGACGTTCTCCAGAACGGGTCATTCTCTCCGATGTCCCTAATTTCCCGGCACCTGCAGCTCTAAGCGTGTGACTAACATAGCTTCTCTACTGACATGAATAGTATACTAGGATCTTGTTTGCCTATGCTCCTACTAACCTTAGGTGTATTTGTTTATTCTTTATTCATGAGAGTTGGTTGATCTTGTGTGTGTCGTGTTACCCTCGATTATCTTTATTATCACTTACCCTTGTATAATCAGCACTTCACTCCTTATCTCGTAATTGTTATGGTTATGTATCTGGTAAACATCTTTACGCACCATAGCCATCCCTTGGGAAAATATAAATAATGATACCCTGAATACTTCCGGGTGAAATGCTACAACGGTATATCCGTGCGCTTGCGGATCCTTATGCAATCGTTAAGACATACCGCACGCCGCCCCATGGAGTCACCGCTGTGGGGCGACCGACCCGGTGTTTCTTGGCGCCGTTGCTGGGAACTAACCATTCCTAGTGATTGCGTTAAGAAATGCCAACACTTAGCAAGCTGCAGTTCTTGATGATTGCTTTCATAGGTTTGGCACTTCCCTTTGAACTTAGACATTGATTCTTTTTTTATGTTCTTTTGTTGCTTTATACAGGGTTGTAATCACTCTAAAGTTCTCTATGAGTTTTTTCTCCTTGAATTCTTCAAATTCCAGTGCGATGTACAAGTTAAACTTATTTTTGCCATGGGCACACATAAAAGGGTTGTGGTGCCTTGGCATGTTTATGGGTACATCATGTGCCGAACCATATATATATTACTGGTCAAATTTATAGTTTATATTAGTGATGGATTCATGGTACATCATATACAGTACTGCAGTGTATGTTGAATGAAATTTGTATTTAATTTATTTTATATATATAAGAAGAATTAATGGGTACATGTGTGGTACCGCTATGTATATTAAAATAGATGTTGTACCTATATTTGTATGGTATCACTATGTATATTGAAGTTGATGTGGTACCTATGTATATTGACGAAGGATCATTCTAACACTGAACATAGATTAAAAAATAGAATAAGCAGCTAAGAGAAAAATTAGCCATGTGTATCGGATAACTTTTAAATTTTAAAACTCAGAAGCACAGGAGATAGGCAACGTGCCATGGTCGTCGAGTTAAACAACTATGCACCGGTGCATGAAGACAGCTTTTACACATGGATCGAGGCACTTTATGTCAACATTGGGCACTTTATGTCAGCATTGGTATGGTAAAAAATAACTTTATGTTCCATCATTTTGAACGGGTGCAGCCCAAAGAAGACTTACGTTACATAAAAAAAATAAAAATACATATGCTATACGGTGTCAGGAGAAAGCAGATCTCACGCATGCTTGGTGCCCAGATGGATGGACTAGATAATAAGTTCCATCACATTTGCACGGTGTACCGATTATTTTTCGCCGTGTCCTGTCCCAAAGCCAAGTCATGTTTGCTCATCCCGCAATGCCGCCTTTCAAGGCCTCGATCATGTCTGCAATCCCTATGGTAGGGCATACTCCTGGGATTGGATTGACATCCAAAATCCAATCAGAGGAATCCAATTGAGGTCCAACAAAAATAAACATCCATCCAATCCAATCCTAATAATTAGTCTCCAACATCCCATTCAGTCCAATCCAACTCCATTTAATCCTAACCCATCCTGTATAATCCAAATTCAAGCAAGCATGTAGTGGAACCACACAATCAGCCACTTGATTAGTCTTCGATGCCATGCTCGCCGTCCAATTCGTTGGTCACGGCTTGCTGCTAATCGCCGGCTCCAAGGCGCTGCTCGAGAAGGTGACCTTCGGCTCCCAGGCGGCCAAGCCGCCGCCGTCCTCGTCCTACGTCGCGGCGGCCGGCACGGACGAACTGTATCGAGGGCCCTCCTCCTCCTCGCCGCGCTGCTCCTCACCTGCACATCAGCCACAAGGCGCGGCGGAGCCAGGCGCTGATGCTGGCGCGCTCGCTGCTCGAGTCGTGGCGCGTGTCAGCGAACTGAAAGGTGCACGTGCATATCTTCGAAGTGCCTCTGGCCTCGTTCGCTCTCGCCGCCACGCTGAATGGGAAGGCCTTGTCCGTCGAGTAGCTCGTCACACTGGTGCAGGACTTGTTCTGCTCTCGCAGGTGATCGGCAATGCGCTGTGGCGCGTCAATTGCAAGCACCTCGCGGAGAGCTACTACCTGGGCGTCACCACCACGATGCTAGGGGCTCATATGGTGGAAGCAGCAGGGTGGTGAAGGCGTCGGTCCAGGTGCAGACGAGCGCTGCGGGTCTGAGAGCGGGGCCCAGCATCGGCGGCGAGGCATAGGGACGCGTAGGACTAGCTATCCCCCTCCCCGTTTCCCCAACCACTCGTCAGCGGCGACGCCGGAGAGCTGTGCGCGATGGCGGGGGAAGAGACGTGCGCGCCTGTAGTGGTAGCGCTCCACCACTCCCCTAGTCCAACAGGATTTGGATTGTTCTCCTTTTTTTCTATCCAATACAATCCAATCCTATTTGATCTAAAGCAAATGGATATTGATATCCAAGCAGGTCCAAATCCAGTTGAGTCTAAGGGCCAAAGTTCAATTATATTTGGATTAGCCCAATCCATTCTCAGGAGTAGTAGAGCATGACACGTGTGTGATCATTGCACAGCCGCCCCGGTCCACTAGGGTAGGCATCTTTGTCTCGTGGCGTGGTCAACCCTCCTTATGAAGGTCACAAGGTCAAGCCACCTTTCTCCCGGTCCTGGTGGCACGTGGCGAGCTCTGCCAGCTCAGCGCGCGTATCTCACCCTACGCCTAATAGCTAAGAATGACCGGTTATGGCCATCCCATCAGGGCAGCCGCAATGATTATAGAGAGCAACTCTCTACCGCATGTTCCATGTCATCTATAGATAGTATTATAGTAAACCATTCGAATAGAGTATTTATGTAGATGTCTATAACTGCTTTTAATGCTTGTATGTCCATGTGACTAACCCACCTCGTTTTTTGTTATAGCATCTCTCCAGGTCCGTAGATAGTTAGGCTCTCTATCCTCATTTAGTCTCTTCTACGTAGGATAGATGTTGATATGGACTCTCTTATAGAGAGCAGCTATAGACCCGTTGGACGTGCCCTCAGTCCATGGTGTCGTGATGGCCGGGCTAACCAGGGTGCGCCTTTCAGACCCTTGATCTGTGGGCGGAGCCTCTATCCCTTTTGTCAGGTGTGGTGTGTGAGCGCGTGTGCGCACCACGGTATCGGTCCAGCACATTTAGGCCTCGTTCGGCAAGGCCCGGAACGGCCTCCAATCCGGCCGGAACGAAGTGGCCCGGTTCGAAATCAGGTCCGGCCCTGAATCATCGTTCGTTTAGGCTCGGTCCGGAACGAAAACAGGCCATTCCAGGCCGTTCCACCCCATTCTCAGCCCGGAATGGATCCAGACCTCGACCCTCCAGGAATGGTTCCGCGTCGTGGAGGCGGCCTAGCGGTGCGAGAAGCGGAGGCGGCCTGGCGTCGCGAGTCCGGCGGCGGCGGCTGGCGGATTCAACTCCCTGGCGATGGCTCGGTCGCGAGGTGACGACGACGCGACCTCCTTCTCTCCGGTGATCCCTGGCTCTCCCCTTCATCCTCCTCTTCTCTCCCTCCTCTAGGGTTTCTTGGATCTTGCCGTGTCGGCGGTCTCCTCAGACGGCACCGGCGGCGGTGGAGGCGTTGAGGATGGGGCCGCGGCGCAGCAGATGTGGAGGCCGCGGCGTCACCACTGGGCGATGGGCACTTGGGCAGTTGGGCGGTGGGCGGGCCGAGGGGGCAGGTGCGCGGGTTCCGGATGTCGCTGTGGCACGAGCACCTCGGCGCGGTGGTCGACGCCTTCACCCGGCCGGACAACCTCGCTCGAGTGCGTGCGCAAGGTGAACGCCATGGCGGACAGGTACTGGGACCTGTACGCCGGCGACGGGCCCGAGCGCGACCTGCCAGGCGCCTGCTCACCTACCCGATTCAGAGTCTGTAGTAGTTCAGAGTCGATTGGATTTCATTGAGCTTGGATCCTCTGTTTGAGTTTTGAAATCTCGATTCTGAAGAAAAACATGTGCCCATACATGTTTTTGCAGAATCATAACGATGAAAAGGAAAGGGCTTTTTCACAAGAAAGGGAAAGCTTTCAGTATACTAGTACTTCTACATTCAAACTCGTCCAGTTGGATACAACTGAACATTATGCTGGCTGGTAGAATTCAGAACATTACCATTTACCAGTATTTAGGTTCAAGACAAAATTATTGCAATCAGTACTTTGTTGGATCAAACTTGAAAATATAACATGAATCAACTTGAGAGGTGGGCTTGGTACTAGTTCTGCAATATATACGAATTATATGAATCAACTTGAAAATAATACTTGCATGTGTATATGTTGTAGCAATCACTCCTATATGTAGAAGATTTTTCACGGCATTATGCTTGTATACTTGTTAAAGTTTTCATAACTGTAGATGAAATCAGAATGGAGGCCCTACTGTTTTCATATATGTTGTAGCAATGTCGCTGTTTTCACTTGGGAAAATATCAGCTCGAGTTGCCTGTTCTATTAAGTGATATTATTTCTTTCTTAGGTGCTATCACATCTGAAAATATTTCTTTCTTAGGTACTTCACCCATTGCTTTACTTGATTTCACTGCATATTCATTGAGGTTGGACTCATTTGCTCTACATTATTGTAATCTGATGAGTCATTTGCTCTATATTAATATATACTGCATGGTTTTGGTTTGTTCATGCAGGTTGAGACCTAAGTTTGAGATGGTGGACGGCATGCAAGCTTCAAGACCTAAGTTTGAGATGTTTGAGAGTTTGCTCATGCACTATATACATTTCTCTTGCCCCTCTTTCTCCTTTAGATCTCTATGTCTAGCTTCTTGATTGAGTGATGATTGATTTGGAGCTGTTATCTACCACTGTTGTGAAAGTTTCAGATAATATCCTCTTGTAATTTAAGTGTGAAGAGCTCTATTACTTATGAATTCCTTCAGTACAAGTAGTTACTGCATTTTTCTTATTTACTATTTTATTTACTGATGGATGAAAGCCTGTCTGATGGATTAAAGCCTGTATGATGAATGGATGGATAGAACGCTGTATATATGTGTTATATACTCAATGCAATAGCCACCCGTATTAGTTCCTGTCCAACCGAATGATTTAAAATAGGCAAGGAATAGTTCCTATCCGGAGGCAAGGAATGGTTCCTGTCCAGGGAAGGATTGAGTGAACCGGCTGGATCCACTCAATCCTGTCCAGGAACCATTCCTGCCAGGAATAGTTCCTCGTGCAACCGAACAAGGCCTTATTGGTCCCAGCGGCCTATCTTCTTCCTGACCCCCAAGCGGTGGGGGTGTCGGACTAGGCCGTTGGGCCATCGCTGGTTCCCGACCCCACCGAGATCGCAGGGAGTCAGGTGCGATTAAGGGCCTACTGTGTCTTTTTGGGGGTACCTGTGATAATTGACCAGAATAAACCCACGCTCAGGCTATATATCGCCGGAGTAGTTTGCATTTGCATGCGTGCATGCAACCTATGCTTGGATCACGAGAGTAGTTTTTTCTTCTCATTTCTTTTCTTTATTTATTCTTTTATATTTATTTCCTTCCACTATGTAAGAAAGTGTTATAGGAGACGCGGATTAACTCACATAAGAGACGCGGTTTATTTGCGTCTCTAAATTTGTGTCTCCGATGTGAAGTCCGCGTCTCCTATGTGAGGGGTCATTGGAGACGCGTTTTTACAACCCGCGTCTCCAATGACCTCTCACATAGGAGACCAGGGTTGTTAGTCCGCGTCTCCAATAACCCTCACATAAGAGACGCAAGTTGCTAACCCGCGTCTCCTATGACTTCACATAGGAGATGCGGTTTGCCAACTAGTGTCTCCAATGACTCTCTCATAGGAGACTTGTTTTCCCAACCCACGTCTCCAATGATAAAATAAAAAAATAAAAAAAATAGAAAACAAAAATTAACATCAAATAGGTCATATATACATTAGAGTGCAACCTCTGATCACACATACATACATCTGCTCATACACACATCTGTATCAACGCTGAATGTAAGGATCGATGGACCAAGAGGGGGGGTAAATTGGTCCTTTTTCAAATTTCTAAAACAAATTAAAACAACCTTAACCTATGCAATGCTATTAAGGCTCAATTCACCAACCGGCTAACTAAGCAAACTACACAAGCTATAAAGAATACAACAAGATATGAAACTAAGCAAGGTAGAGCTAAGTTATGATCTCTAAGGTCAAGCACATGAATAATTGCATGAAAGTAAGTGCTTGAAAGTAAAGAGTGGGCAAGAGACGACCGGATTTTTTTTCCCGTGGTGTCGATCTGTTGGCACACACCCCTAATCCACGTTGTGACACTCACTAAGAGTCTTGTCACCTCCCATGTCACCGAGACGAGGGCGCTCACTAAGTGTCTCCGTTCACCATCCCGGCGTGGTGGAGCTCAAGCCACGTACAAACTTCTTCGGGCTCCCACAATCAACTTGGCAAGCTCCGGAAGAAACACCTCAATCACCAAGATCGCCTAGGTGCTGCCAATCACCAAGAGTAACAAGCTAGGGCCTTCACTTGAGCAAGAACCGATCACCAAGAACGGATGCACACAAGCTTCTCTCTACTCAAGTCCTTAGTCTTGCTTCTTCAATGATTGAATGATCAAATGTGTGGAATATGAAGCTCAAGGTGGCTCTCAACAATAGTATGAGTGTATGAATGTTGCCGGGTGTCAAGAGACTTCAAAATGACCCATTGGAGGGGTATATATAGGCAGCTCACGCGGATAGAGCCGTTGGAGAAAAGCTGCCAGAAAAATATGCAATGCCGGTTAATCCGACGGTCCTCCAAAAATCATCGTCGGTTTAACCGATGAATGTAAACTGCCCATTTGGAAAACTAACTGTTATAACTCGGGCAGATTAACCGACGTATCATCGGTTTAACCGGTGAGTGTAGTTGTCCAATGATCAACTGAAAAACCAACTCGCTTGACAACTGCACCGACGCTAACTCAAATCCATCGTCGGTTTAACCAGTAAGTATAACCTTAGAAATCCCTGGAAAAAACCAACTCTCTGGACAATTGCACCGACGTTGATTTCAAATATCGTCGGTTTAACCAGTGACTATAACCTTGAAACACCCTGGAAAACCAACGTTCTTGACAACTGCACTGACGTTAATTTCAAATATCGTCGGTTTAACCGGTGATGTACTTGTCCAGACTCTGATAACTGTGTTTAACCGACGTATAGAAAATTGGAGTCGTCGGTTAAACCGGTGTATAGACTTTTTCTGATTTGAGTCTTGAATGAAATCCAAATATTCTTGAGATATAAGTTGAAAACCCACTTATTTGAACTTCTAGGAACCTGAGTGACCATAGTGTGCATCCATTTTTTAATTGACCATGTTCATGCTCAAGTTACTTGACCTTAACCCTTCTTAATAGTGCGACCTCTACAAAACTATAAAACCTATACTAACCTAAGTGTTCTTCTCAACCTTGCAACACTTAGAACTAGAAAGATCCTTAGTCTTGTTATAAGCTTGAGTTTGAATACCGAGATCGCCTTTTTGAATAATGAAATTGAGTGACCTTTTAACACATGATCCACTGAGCGATAATATTTTATTAAGCTGCACAAACTCATTAGTCACAATAATGTTTGTCATTAATCACCGAAACATACCTAGAGGGACTAGATGCTTACACTGAATTTAGTTGAGTCATGTTACAAGCTCAACGCTGAATCAAAATACAAGTTAAAGCCATAATCGGTCCATATTAACAAATAAATCCTCATTAACTGAGTGCAAAGGAAATAACAAGAATCAAAGTATCTAATGGTTAATCCTAGAACCAACTAGACATTTAAAGTGAATGCTATAATAGGTTCAACCTTCCATATATTTAACTGCTAGTGACAACAGGTCCCTTGACAGCCCAAATTTTCTCATACCTCTCTGATCAAAAGCTGAAACCTGCACAAAAATGAATGGCATAATAGGTTCAGACTAATTGTTATCTATGTGAAAAGACAAAAATAAAGTGCCAACTCCCTCCCTGTTCTATGTGCTTCAAGTGCATATACCCAATACAAGTGATTCAGACTCAAGAAAAGAAGAAGAGCATATACCTCCATGGGTGTTGGAGAAGTTCATAAGAAGCAGTGGAGTGATTGTCAGGACCATGGTGACTGCTGTAAGTCATCTTATCTTCTCATGTCAAAATTGTCCATACAGAAGTAGAAAGCAAGTTATGCCATTAGCCATATGTATTATTATCAGTGGTCAATATATACATACAGTGGATAACTGCATATACATGCTAGATTACATTTGTGCAGAACTTAGTAGTGGTGAGAAAAAAGAAAAGAGAGGGTTGCGCTTAATTACATGAGCATTGAAGAAATGATGATTACTGAAATCCAACCTATCAACTTTGAGTGGATCAATCTGCAGCAGCAAGGAGAGGTATTACATGCCATGTTATCTAGTCGTCCGACTAATCGCGATTAGTCGGGCTTATCGGTCCATGGACCTCGATAAGGGGCGCCGATTAGGTTGGAGCGACTAGTTTTCTAGTCGTCCGATTAGTCGTCGTCTAATCCCGATAAGTCGCGCCGATCAGCTAGAAAAACAATCAGACCACGAGCCGGTGGTGGGCTATTTTGCGTTGTGGGCTTGGGCCGGTGGTGGGCTGGAGAGGCGGCCCATTAGGTTTTAGGTATATAGAGTCACACAGCAGCTCCCAGCTCCAGACCACGACCGTCCGCCCGCTCCTCCAGACCACGAGCGCCATCCGCCGCCGCCCGCCAAATCCGCGCCAAAATCGCGCTGCCCCGCCCAAAAATGCGCCGCCCCGTGGACCGCCGGTGCAGCTGCTGGCCTGCTACTGCTACCGCGGCAAGACCCGGCGGCTGGCGACCCTCTTTCTTCCGCTTCCTAAGTTCCTGGCTCTGCCTCCGCCAGGCCTTGGGCGCCGGCGTTCTGCAAGGCTGCCACCAGCAGCAGCACCTGAAGATGACCTCCTCTTCCTCCGACGGTAAGTGGCATGCTTCTTCTCTGTGCTCTCCCCTCCCCTGCTTCACTATCTGCTCGTGCTTCTTCTCTGTGCTCTCCCCTCCCCTGCTTTACTGTCTGCTCATACTCGAGCTCCGCTTCCCCTCTTGCTTGCTATTCTTCTAGCTTCTTTCTCTCCTCTGCTTAGTGTTATGTGTATGTGCAGATGTGGATCGACGCCACAGAGCTGTGGAAGTGTTCCCGCACATACACTTCCACCATCATTGTTGCCTTCATGCTTGCTTTTTATTAAGTAATATGTAGTACATATATCATATCGGTCCTGGGACGCTAGGACGACTAGGCAGACAACTAGGACCGACTAGGCTCGACTAATCGGCCTGATCGACGACTAATCGCGACTAGTCGTCTGATCGGTCCCAAGGCGACTAGGTCCGACTAGACGATTTGAAAACATGGATTACATGATTAGGAACAAAAAGGCCACTTTATAACACTTCAACTAAAAGTGAGGAAAAACTGAATAAGGCTGCAGGTGCTCACTTTAATTTCTCTTTAACAGCATCCTCCTTTTCAAGTGCCTGTTACCTCCTCCATTACCTCGCTAATCTGATGTTTCCACTCAAACTGTGATGTGATAATGAGCACGAGCAGGAGGAAGATAAGAGCTATTGGCCTCAAACTGTTTGTGCAGTAGTGATACACACATGTCAAGTAAAAACTGATCAAACATAAATAGAAAGCTTAACTTGACTTTGAAGTAGCAAGGTGCAATTTGGAATAGTATTTACCTCCATGTTTATGTGCTCATCACTTAACAGCTCCGTGAATTTGGTGCGTACTTTTCCACCCTAAGTTTTTCTGTGACTAGTGGAGTCACTGAACAAGCCTCACAATCGCTGAATCTGTGCCTACAAGGCCTTCATAGACATCAAAAGTGAGTAAGTAAGGTACTTTAAGTTGATGTAGTATATACCAAAAAGTAAAGTAGCATAAGTTATTAAATTATATACCAAAAAAGAAAAACTTATAGTCTACTCCCTCCATCCTGAAATGTATGTTATTCTAGAGTTTTTAGGACAGATTATAGTTGTGTAGAAAAGACTCTCCTATCCCTAATTTT
Source organism: Panicum virgatum (assembly GCF_016808335.1). Classification (NCBI taxonomy): domain Eukaryota; kingdom Viridiplantae; phylum Streptophyta; class Magnoliopsida; order Poales; family Poaceae; genus Panicum; species Panicum virgatum. The sequence continues at coordinate 12,721,412 of NC_053141.1, read as the reverse complement.
AAGCATTGGGAATGTGCTAATTAAACTAGCATGTCTTTTCCCATGCACCTCCCCCACATGTAGCTCTGCATAATATTGATAATAGATAAATTGCTTGACCTCATACCAATGATATGTTACATGATGCAAGAAAAGTCCATATATTATAGGTTCAAAAAAAATTATCCTATTTACAGACATTCTGGCATTAGATGATTCTTTTTCACTACAGAGATAAGGGCATACAAAGAACTTTAACTGCTGCGATTCATTCCACAGTTTGCTCAATGGGACACAGATGTATGAAGTGAAGTTTTGGCAGCATATAATTTTTTGTGAATCAATTAGCATCATACTGGTAAAACTAATTCACTTGCACTTCTTACAAGTGTACAGTACTCACCAGTGCACCCACAGACATTTTATCGAACACCATGGACGTGGGGGAGTCCTGCTCAACGGGGAGGGTGACAGGCGGCACTAGACGAGCGTGCGTCTATGTCTTCCTCCCAGGGGCAAGTAAAACAACCGGAGACAAAATCAGTCAAAATTTTCAAGGAACGAGATAGAAGGCAAAGTATAGGTACTGCTCACTAAAAGACTAGGGAAGAATTCAGGAGCGATGCTAGCTGATTGTTATATTCAAGACCTTCCCCCCAAGGCAGTTTGCAGACAACAATATCAAATCTCGCACAGGAAATAAATGCAGGAGAAAGATGAGGGGATATGGAATTGAATTCGTAGTGAATTAACGTGGCTTTTTACAAGCTTGTTGAGGACCAAATAAATGGTGGAAAAATGGAATTGGAGTCATGGAGGAGAAGAATTAATCAAGCATGGGTAGCATGCATGCTCACCTGAAGCTGAAGAAGCGGGAGCGCGAAGGGATCGATTTGGCTAGCAAGCGTGGTGAGGGGCTCGTCGTGGCGGAGCTCGTCGAAGCCGAGCGCGCGGGGGGTGGGGTGAGGGTGGGGAGAGGAAGCGTTGGCGGATGATGTTGGGTAGGCAGCACGCCGCTCGAAGGCCTGTACGGGCCCGGCCCCCTCCGCCGGTGTCGGAGTCCATGGGCGCCGCCGGCAGGCGAAACCCTAGATGCAGAGGGGGAAGGGAGTAGAGCGCATGGAAGAACTCGCAGGGGAATTCGTCCAGGGGGGAAGGGTGTGGAGCCGAGCACCGAAGAGGAGGAAGTGGAGGTGCGGCCGGAGGCCGGAGCCGTCGACGTCGCCGGTCTGGGAGAGAGGAACACGCGTCTCCTATTTAGATACATAGGAAACGCGGATTACCTATGAGAAGTTTTTCGCAGACTAATACATAGGAAACGCGGATTACCTATGAGAAGTTTTTCGCAGACTAATAAGAGACGCGAATTGTTAACACGTGTTTCCAATGAGTTATAAAAAACACGTTTAGTAACCATATCTCCTATAGTGGCGTCTTCTTTAAGGACTTCTTACATAGTATTCATTCTTTTTTTTCCCTATATTTTATTATAAGCTTGTATATGCAAAATATTTATCCGCGTGCATCCAATTTATTCATAGTATCAAATTATTTGTTCTTTTTGTAGATTAAATTATTTTGTGATGTTGACTCATTTGTTTTCGATATTCTTTTTCATTATTCATTCTATATAATCAAATGTTCGTAATGTGTAATATTTTATTTGTTGTATATTACTATTTGTTTGTTATGTTTAACTTTTTGTTCGTGATATGTAATATTTATCCTATACTTTGATTGTATAGGATCATTTCTTATTATTTATCTTATACAATCAAAGTTCGTGATGGGGAATATTTTGTTCATAGTTTATTATTATTTATTTGTTACATTTAGTTTTTTTCATAAAAATAATTATTTATTCGTGTTGCTAAATTATTTGTTCCCCGAATTCGAAATTAATTATTTAGTATAAAAAATATATTTAAAAAATATCGTGCACATATAGACAAGTTTAATCTTGATTTGAAGATCTTGTCATAAAAAAATAATAGTACTATCTAAATTTAATATATATACTCAGTTTAATAATTATAGTTTTTTTAAATTTTAAATTTGCATGCATGTGGATGACATCATCATTTTTGACTACTTGTGCATGCATATACATGCAGTGAAGTGGTGAAGAGCTCTGGTGATAAATTGGTCTGTACACGAAACAGTCCACCGATTCCTCTCGTGGATCACGGACGAAGGCCCCGCATGAAACAGTCCAGCAATGGTCAAACGATCCGAGATTGTTTCAAACCAACACGCTCCGCGAAAAATCTGCCGCGGTTCATCCTTCAGGTGGCGGCGATGGATTTTGTCTCCTTTAGTGATACCCAGGAATATCATTTGCATGGAACCACTTCGCCCAAGCTTGTCCAAGCTTCTCTCTAGATCCATCTAAAAGTGTAGTGTCAATCCTTGGCTGCACAGATGCTTTGCTGCGTGCTAAATCCTTGTCAAAATATGCAGTGACACTCCTTTTGCCAACAGAAACACGAACAAGATTGGCATTACCACCCCTTCTCTCTACTGCACAAGAAAAGTTCTTCTCTCTCAATTTGTTCCTGATTTCCATGCGGGCTTGATCTTCTTCATCACTTGCAAGATCAATCACACCATCATCACCGTGCACCCCTTGCAGAAGATCTCTCTCCAACCTGAGTTTACGTTGTTCTTTTTCCCTTTTATTCTCCATCGCCGCCTTCCGTAATGCCCTCATTGCATCCCTCACAACTCTGGGCACAGAGTTGCATGACTTCACCTCACCCACAATACATCCCAGATGGTCCCTTAGCCGAGTTGCACCTCCACCTCTGTTTGTGCACCCGCAATACCCACATTTGAAGCCTTGGCCAGCATACGTTCTCAATGTTTCCATCATTAAGCCCTACATTCCAGAAATACAAGCAAAGTTTGAGCAAAGGAAAGTATGAAAATAAAGAGCTGCCTGAATTGGCAGCCTATCTACAGTCCAATTTATAAGTGCAGAACTTAATTTTGCTTCCAGGTTAAGGTAGTATAAACATTTGTAGATCACAATGTGTTTTTAGGCCAATAGAAGCACAAAGTGAGATTGTTCCAGCTTACATATGCTACTAACTAGTCTGAATTTTATAAGAAAAATAATGTGAGCTATATGAAACGAAATCAAAAAATACATGATACATCATATTTTATTTATCTTAGTGGCTCACAAAAATTACAGCAATACATCATTGCTGAACGTGGCTACAAGTGCTTGCAAATTGCAACGAATCAACGAAGGAAAAGAGCAAACAAACAATCATATTCATTTAGATGTGATGGTCGATATGTACATGAGATCGTCTACTGCACTAAAGAAGCAGGGAGTCTCATCATACTCTGGTGTGCTGATGTCGGTCATGACTGGTCCACCGGCGCCGCTGCCGCCGACCAACCCGCTGACCACCTGACTGTGTGAGGCCTCCATCTCCATGAACAAGGCCCGATGTGCTGCATATGTACACGATGGATCAGCAGATTGGAGGGGAAATAATATAGAAGGAGGGGAGCGGATTTGGGTGGAGGGCGACGGGGAGATGTCGCCTCCGCCTCCTCCTGTTGGGGCTTGGGTAGCCGCCGCCGCCGCCGCCGCCGCCGCCGCCAGTGAGCTGAGGAGGAAGGAAATGAAATTTCTTGAGTTTCAGGTTAGGGTTCACAGTTTAATAGCAAGGGGAGACATATATGGGCTATTATGGGCCTTGGGCCAGATTGAAAATTTAAATTGGGCTGAAACTTTTTGACTGGTTTGCTTGTACTCAGCCCTACCAAAATGGCCGAATTTCACCGAAATTCGGCCCATTCGGCCCGAATCCCAAATCCTTGGTCGCGGCACGAAGCCAGTAGCCAACGCTGCCCGAGGCAGTGCGCCCCAGCCGGGGATGGGGCTTCCTATCTATCTTGTAGAAGATAGATAAATTATTCATCTTTAAAGCCCACTCTAGTCTAATTAGTATACACAAATGTTCAATATTTTTCTTAAACGTGTTCAACATTTTTCTCAAACATATTCAACATTTGACATTCAAAATATTGAAACTACATAGACAAAATATTGAAATTGTGAACATCAAATGTTGAAAATGGTAAATTCAAAATGTTGAACCATGTATGTGGTGCCTTCTTCTCCGCCTCCGGTGACCTAGCAGCGGCACGCGCGTGGCAGCCAGGGGTGGCGGCGCGGCGCCTAGGGGCAGCTGCGGCGGCGCCAGGGCGCGGTGGCGCGCGGCGGCAATGGCCGGGGGCGGTGGCACGCGGCAGCCCGGCCAGGGGCGGTGGGGGTGGCGCGCGGCGGCCCGGCCAGGGGCGATGGCGATGGCGCGCGGCGGCCCAGCCAGGGGCGGCGGCGTCCGGGGGCGGGGGCGCGCAGCGGCCCTACGGCTACGGCCGACACGTGCCCAGAGATTGTGGAGGCATAGGGTTTGGGCTGTAGATCTAACGGTTGCAGTTGTTTGCACGGATCTCAAGCACGGGAAGATGTGGAAGATAAAATCTACCGGAAGATGGATAGGAAATCCGGCCCACAGTAGATAAAATCTACCGGAAGATGGATAGGAAATCCGGCCCACAGTAGAAATCCGGCCCACAGTAGATTTCCTATCCTCCCTTGCTGTAGATTTGTTTTGCGGATGAAAATGGGCTGCCTTTTTTAAGGAATGTTGGCCGAAGAGCAGAGCATAAGCTAGGCCACTTATTTTATCACACAGTCGAACTAGGGATAATAATGGTTCAGTTTCGGGTTGGATATCCGCGGATTTCGAGTCTAGCGGGTTCGGGTTCGGGGATGATTTTTCACCTGAAATTTATCGGGTTGGCCCCGAAATTTATCGGGTTCAGTTTTGGGTTTGGCTTTTCATCTGTGGATACCCAATGGATTACCATTTGGAGTAAAAACTCATGTTTATTGTAAACTTAGTAATAAGTTTGTTTATAGACTATTAAATTTATTATAAGTTGACTTAGGAAATTATTTACTATTTATAGTGTATATGTTTATAAGAACTACTTATTGCTCTTACTAAATTGTCATACAAAGCGAGTTTCGGGTATCCAATCGGGTTTTGGGTATCCGCGGATTTTGGTTTCGGGGATGGATTTTCGAATCGGTGTTTGGGGTAGGTTCGGATTTTAAGTTCGGGTTTCGGTTTTAGATGCCTAGACACTCCACCCGACCCGTTGCCATCCTTAAGTCGAACTCATCATGCATATGCCCTAGGCTGGTAAATTGGAGACACATAAAAATTGAGAAAAAAATGGTGAACTAAAAGGCTTTGAACCCAAGTTTTGTAAACACTAAGGACTTGTTCAGTTGCACATGGATTCATTCCAAGCCAGGAATGATAGAGATAATAAGAATCATAATAAAAGATCGGAATTCATTCCAAGTCGAAACTTACTTGCAACAAAATAAACTTATAATAGGTGCAACAAGAGACCGAGAACCAATCCACAATAAACTTATAATAGGTGCAATAAGAGACCGGGAACCAATCCACACCTCTAGACTCATGGATTGGTCCCCGGTCTCTTGTTACACCTATTATGAGTTTATTTTGTTGCAAATAGTTTCTGACTTGGAATGAATCCCGGTCTCTTGTTATGTTTCTTATCATTTCTATCATTCCCGGTCTTGAATGAATCCATGTGCAACCAAACAAAGCCTAAGTTCACAAAAACCAATACACTACGACGGTCGATGTAACAACAGTAGACATTTGCCTCTATCTAAACTTGGTACCGCAATAATCTCCTAGCCATTCGTAATGCTGATTTCTTTTGCAAAATAAATCAATAATTTAGCCCGAGAACAAATTAGTTTATATAGTGAAAAAATACACTACTTGGAGAACAAATTATTCTTATAATCGAACTTAAACCTACATATAAACAAATAATATTAACATCAAGAACAAATTAGTATACAAAGTGGACAAAATATATATGAACAAATAGTTCTGCATGGAGAACAAGCTCATCCACGTCACAAACAAATCGTTCTGCATGGAGAAGAAGCTCATCCATATCACGAACAAATCATCCATAGAGATGAACAAAATATGTATACATGATGAACAAATTAATATAATAAGGGAAGGAAAAGAAAATAAAGGAAAACTTAAATAATAGAAATGGAAGTAAAAAAGAAAAAACAAATACAGGAAAGAATATAAAGTAAAAGAAATATGGGGATAGAAAAGAAATGTCAGTATATTTTTAAAAGTAAAATCCCAAACTCTTTATGATGCACATGTTGACACAACAATTGGCAAGTTCAAAGCCATTTGTTGGTGGCTTTTATGCCATTTTACTGGGCCCGGTATTGTACTACTTATTAGATGATAAATCAGTATTGAGTTCAAGTGGTGTTAGCTTGGACATTTGTGAGACCTATATTTTTTAGATAAAGGAGAATCCAACCTTGAACATTCACATGTGAATGTCTACAGCCAATAGTTATAAGAATTCTTAGACTCCAAAACTCAAATAAGGACCTGAAAACATAAGAAGGAAAACTCTAAAATAAAGAAAGAAATCAAGAAGACTAAGATTCAGTTCTTTTCTTTGTCCACGTTTCATCCTTTCACAATCTTGACACATCACCAAATCATCACATCCATCGGCTTCTTAGAAACTTGATGTCTCTGAATTATCTGATGCCACTGAATATCCACCGGAGTTCTTGCCCAGTAGCACCACCCCATCATGAAACGATGGTGATGCCACTGTCGAGATCGACATACTCCTCAGCTAGTTCTCCACCTTCCTCGCCACGATGTAGGCGATAACACAGACCAACAAGGCATGGGCTTCCCAAGAGCGACGCCTCCAAGGGGGAACGTGACGCAACTACCACCGCTATCGCCTGACCAGAAGGTCAAGGCTGTTAAGCCCAGGAAGATCAAGCTGTGATAAGGGGAGACGGCAAATGATGGACGCTTCCGAGGAAGGGAGCGGCGCCTGAAGGCATCGCTGTCATTGGCCCTAGAGGGACAAGGCTTTCGCCATTGCGCCACAACCCCTAAACACTGCAGCAGTTGCGGCAATAGAACACTGTGTCAGACACCGCTCCATGAAAGCTCCATATGGAGCACCGCCGGCCGTGACGCACACCACGCCTCACCGGCCAGAAGGTATCGCCACCAAGCCGTCGCTGCTCCCCACAGCCTCTCCACGGGCGAAGGCTGCCTGCTCTATGCCTTCGCCGAATCTCACCGATAACGCGCACGTCATGAGCCACCGGTGCCAGGCTGGGGCAACCCACACAATTACGAGACGCCGACGCTGCCCGACTGTACCGTCGTCGCCCCCCCACTCTGGACGCTGTCGCAGCCGACGACCGCCGCAACGAGTCGGCGTCGCCGAATCCGCCCATAGGGCACCCGGATCCAGATGCTGGCCAGCGCTACCTCGAGCCGCTGCTGACTGCACCAGCCCCACGATCCCATCAACGAACACGAGACCATCCCCCTAGAACGCAGATCCACCATGCCGGCCTCCTCCCAGATCCACGTGAAACACGGCCCGTGGCCACGAAACTTCCCCGCCGCTGCCTGCCTAGCAGGGCCGCGAGCTTCCGCAGCCCTAGTCGAGCGACGGTGAGGAGGGAGGGAGGGTGCAGGGGGGGCAGTGGTGAGCATGGAGTCGCCCATGTCACCCTGGGAGGGGACACGGGGGCCCTAGGAGACGGGGTGACTTGGTTACTGTCGGCCCCCGACTCCTTTTTCTTGGTGACATCTATATTACAAATGCTCAGAATTATTTTAGTGAAGTTGCAAGTTTCAGCTCATGAGGTTAACACTATGACCACATATAAATTTAAACCTTAGTTTTTGTTATCTGAATATTTATTCTTACATTAATTTTATTTATGAATTTACCTACAATAGTGAGATCATATCTTCTAGAGTAGCTAGTTTATGTATATACCACGGAAATAAGTACATATATTCATGTATACCTAGGCAGAGCAGAAGGAAAGGAAAATAAATTGAACATAATAAAACTAGATAATGCATGTGATTAATATGTGTAGTCCTTTTTTGTTCTTATAGAAAATGTCAGCAAAAAGCTTTCTCGCTATTACCACACATTTGTAAACTGAGACAAAAAGAATATCAAAGAAAAAAATGTAGTCCCTTGTTAGGTGTGCGTGTGGCTGCATGCAACAATGGCTCATTCAAAATATAAAAGATGGAAAAGGACATGCATGATTTTTCAACATCTCCATACACAAACGGGGTGTGCATGTGAGATCTTGTGGTGTCAGCAAGGAATGCCGAGCTATTTGGATCTAGATCTATCTTCACATTCCGCAAGACATATTCTTCACCAAATACATATTTGCATGTGGCTTATCTAATGTCAGTCTCTGCAGAGTTTTAGTCTACTAATAACTAATTGTTAGTCAAGTTGAAACAGTCCAATATGCAATTGCGCGGTTACGATATATTGTGTTTCTATTATTAGTCCTTGCACTCTCTATTTATACTTATAACTTACAAATGTAAATCATCATAGATTGCTCGCATCCAACGAAGTATACATAGAAAATCTAAGCTCGATTATGGATGCAAGATATGTTGCTCTGTGTTTATTCGTCATACTTATTTTACATGGAGACCCTACATTAGCAGGTTTGTGTCCATGGATATTTGTCTCTTTTTTTTTTGCCATATTCACATATTTCTGATGACATATTGATACAGAAGACATCAACTGAAAATTTGTTTCATCACTTGTTTTTCCCTTACAAACCGAGTATTGGATACTGATGCATATTTGATGATTATTTTATTCCAATCAAAATCAAGTATGCTTATGATCTACTAATGTATGAATATATTTCTTGCAGAAACTTGTAGGCAGTTTGTTAAACCACATCCATTCTGCTTTAGTGCTATGTGCAAGGCGAATTGTTACTTGGAACGCAAATTCTCTGATGGTTCATATGTAAAGGGATATGAATGTCAATCAAATGCATTCCACTCTGTGTGTGTTTGCTATTTGTGCAAAAATTAGTCACTTCAAATAGAACTCAAGATATCCTCTTGTGTTCCAATCCATCGTCATAAGTATTGTCTAAATAATTATATGGTAGCATAGTTCACTAGTTAGCTTTCTTCTATCCATAGATAGTATTGATTAACTAGTCATTTTTCTAGACTGTTTTTTTTGCTAATTTCTCATGTACGTTTGCTTGGACAATTCTATGTCAAGAAACACATGTTTTAGTGCTAGATACTTTAATAATAGATTGTATTCCTTTTAAAATAATTTTAAGAATATTTTGGTCTTCTTATTTTTTCTGTCAATTTAGCCACATCTTGAGCTTTATGTTGAAATTAATTCATCTAATTTCCTTCCTTATCATCTAGAGGCATGTGTATGTTTTGATATGTTCATCAATATTCTTGGCTTTGATGATATAATTATGGAGATAAAATTATGCATTCGTTGCTATAGAACATCTCCAGCAATATTATGACCAACTTGTAATTAAATTATGTGGAGGAGGAAACAAAATAAGATAAAAATGCAAAAAAAAGAAGTATAAAGACATAAGCCAAAGAAAGCAGATGTGAAGACAATGCCATAAGTGCCCTACACATATCGAAACTATATATCATAACTTAATATATAATAGAATTTCATTTTGCAAAATTTCATTTTTACATTAATAAAGTATTTTTTACAGAAATCATGTTAAATCTTAAAAATCACTGCATCCTCACAATCCTCATGCTTCGAACAAATATAATGCTCACTCCTAAGTTTCTTGCCAAGCAAGATCAAATGGCCTTGAGATAAAAATAAGGGAATAATAGAAAAGAGCTGGGTGGTGAATCATGACAGTGCAGCCATGGTCGACAGCCTTGGCACTGAGCTGCATGTTTATGCCTGCTAGAAGTCCTATTTCTTCGTGGTTTGCTAGCTGCTTCCATTTTGTCCATGCTTAGCATGCTTGAAAACAAAGAGCTTTGCATTATAATTTTTTCCTAGAAAAACATAGCGAGCCTGATTTTGAAACGGTAAATAAAATTGGCTAAATCTGGTATGAACACGAGGCACCCTAAAGGTTAAGCAAGCATCCCTTTCTTCCCCTTGACTAGTACTCCTTACAATATAATACGCCCCAATCATTGGAGCAACAACCAAAATTCATACTCTCCCTCCCTCCATCCAACAAAGTGTTCCATTTTTAGCAAGCAGGTCTTTATGAAGGAGAAAAGGTGTGGGTGCCCTTCATTAAACAGTCAGTCCGTCTTGGGCGGTTAAATGCATAGTTAACTCTTGATTGGTTGCCCGAGCCCATTTAACTGCCGCTGAATAACTTGATGGTTGGATTGTTGTTTGCCACCATGGGTACTCGAGACTTGTATAGAAACTTGAAGTTTTCAGGGTGTAGCAAAATTTACAGATAAACTGGAACCATGTATGCCATCCAATACAATACATAATCACTTGTTGGTTATACATACCATTGTCAAGTGTATGTTTAGCTTTAGCTCCAGAAGAAGGCATGAAAGAGTTTTGATCTCGCGCATTAACACTGAGAGTAACTAACTTCCTGGGCTTTAACTCTGCACCTGTCCCGGGAAGAACCATCGACTCCATTCCATCTCCTGTTTTGTGGACAGCAGGACAAGCGTCAGCGTGACCCCATCCTCCACAGGGACCAAACGAAATCCAAGACATATGAATTCCTTATTCACCACAGTTAACTTCCAGTTATGTGTTGGAGTTGTTTGTGTTATGTTGACGTATAAGAGCAAGAGCAATAATCTCGCCCGCTGCTGGCGAAATGGCTCCAGCGTGGACAGCATGCATCACTCTCTCCTGCTCATCTCTCTCTTGGGACAGCAACGAACATACAGCCATGGGAGCCAATGGGAAACCGGGAAGCACACAGCACAATGCTCTTCACCCGCTTTTTGCCGGCGCATCACCAGACGCTTGCTCCACTCTCTCCTTTCTCTCTCCTCCATGTCGAATACCGCCCGCTCCCAGCCCATTATAATACTTGCTTTAATTGTAGCAACACCGGATTTCCGAGGTGCGTGGTAATCAACTAGTACTGTGGATGACACTGATTTGACAGTAATTGTTCTTGGATTCCCATATGATGAATTGATGATCTCAAAGGAGACTTGCCGGTCGAGATGGCAATAACAACCATGCTGGAAGAAGATGGAGGTTATCGGTGGCCGCTGGCAAGTTGTCGCTGCATCTCCTACTCTCTGCCTATTCTTGCTTGTCACCCCCCCCCCAGGTAGGTTATATTACCTCTTCTCTCCGTCCTGAGGTTACAACATCATTTCCCTTGGTATAAATTTACAGTGACACTATGAATGGAATATACAGGGTGCTGGTGGGCCAGCCTTTTCACCTGATCCTGTATATATTTCTATCTTTTCAAGATGGATAGGTTTGGAACAAACGTTTTCTTTTGATAAGGAAAACAAGGGGACCAGTCCCACTGACTAGTGCAATGTCGTATGGGGCTGCTGTCTATGTGGATTTCCTCCCTTTTGTGCAAGATTTGTGGGCCAAATTGCAGCTATTGGGAAGCATCTCATGCTAGCTTCAATGGTACTGGGATGGAGCTCCCAGTGTGTGGTTGGCATATACTCTACTGGGGAAAATATCACAATGATTGTCTTCATCACACCCAAAATGGAATATTACACAGGTCAGTTTCCCCGCAAGAGTAGGTTGGCAGATTCAGTCAAGTATTGTGTCACTTATCTTGGGCCACACACATAGATATACAAATAATGAGTATAATGCAAATACTACAAGCAGTGTACATATAAACTATTTAGTAGAAAAATACTTTTAGTAAATCCTTGAATTAGAAACTAAATAGATGAGATGAATGTCAAAAACACCATTGAACATTTAGGCAGCAACTAGGTCTTGATGCCTTCATCTAAGGCCGTGATTAGTTCCGTTGCAAAAAATTTTTGCAAAGAAATATTACTAATTTGAAGTACTAAATGAAATCTATTTATAAAACTTTTTGCACAGATGGGTTGTAAATCGCGAGACGAATCTAATGATGCTAATTAATCCATGATTAATCAATAATTAGCGGATGATTACTGTAGCATCCCTGTTGCAAATCATGGATTAAGTAGGCTCATTAGATTCGTCTCGCGATTTACGGCTCATCCATACAAAAAGTTTTGTAAATAAACTTCATTTAGTACTCCATGTATGTGTCGAAACATTCGATGTGACGTTTTTTTTTGCGTTTACGAGGTTTACGGGGTCGGATCTAAACAGGGCCTAATATATGTAATGCTTCATGACTTGATTGGGACAGGATTTTGTGCTTCTGTCTCCATCTCTCATGAATAACTTCGCTTCCTTTCCACGCACAAGGTCGTACATGCTTACTGCATGTACTTGGGAGAGTTTTCACTTGTACTTACAAGTGCTAGCTAGTGGACTTGTGTGGCAACATGGAATAAGAGTTTTCACATATACACTAATGCATGGTGTGAAAATGCAAATATAATACTCCCCGGCTCCATTTAAATTAAAATTAATTGTAAGGCCTATACTTGTTGCACGTTACAAGACTTTATTCAAATTTCAGTGCAAAAATCAGCGCACACTGCCATTGGGTATATGGAAAATTAGAATTACATATATAGACTAACTGCCATTGTGTGTGTGTGTGTGTGTGTGTGTGTTCTTTTGGTTGATTTATCTGCATTTGGTAAAAGTGCAAAAAAATGTGTGTTCTTTCTTTCCTGTGTTGCTACCAAAAATCAGTGCGCACCGCTGTCAAGTATATATGTGAAAAATTACAACTACATATACACTAGCTCCATATATTATTCTTTTTTCATTTCATCTACTGTTGGTAAAACAATTCGAATCACAATACATACATAGAAACCCGACCCCTATGACAATCTCCTAAAAACTGAACCTTGATATAATAAGATTAGTGAAGTCACTACAGACCTGGCGTATTGATGTCACTTACACAAGTTAAACTGAATGAATAGTGCCATTAATTTCTGAAATGAATAAAGGAAAATGTACGCGCTTGTGCAAGTTGATTGTTTGCATGTTATATTTGTATTGTTCCAGAAATTGATTTCAACTACAAAAGAAAAAAATTATATCGGTTCTAAAAATTGATTGCCAGTACGAGAAAGATATATAATGAGAGTGAAAATGCTGCTGGTTTTATTTTGCAATAAAAAAATGGTTGATTCCTATCTTTCTCCTATTAGTAAAATAAAATCATCATCAGCTGGAACCTTGAAAAGATAGTTGTCCAATAAAAGAATGGCCAAACTACTCAAAATTGTGAACTATTGTGGTCAAAGCCCAATCCACACTGTAAAATAGTCTCCTAGAGCCATAGAGGTAGCCATTTCAATCCCATCCTAAAAGAAACAATATGTAGATTTGAGCAAGTGGTATCCTCTCGGGGAGAAGGAAATGCTTGCTCCGATCAAAGCATGTCGCATCTACGGACTGAGCTCTAATCGAATTTCGGATGGAAAGGGTGTCACTGTCAAGTGTGGGAGGTATTAGTTGTAGCAGCCTAACTCCATGAAGGGATGATGGGACCTATATATATGACACGCTCCGATCGTTGGCGGTCTCAACCATCACTTACCTACACAGCTACACTCAAGCCAGGTAATTAAGGGCAACACATGATAGGCAGAGAGTAAGGTGTAGCCAAGGACAAACTTGCCGGCCGGGATCCTTGGCCATAATCATGCATATTATGCCGGCGTTTGTTGACGCCTGGTGTGGTGGCTGCCGGCAAGTCATCCTTGGCTGCATCTCCCACTCTCTACCCCTTCTTGCATGGCCCCCAGGCAGTTAGAGGCATAGCTTTTCGATCTCAAGCTATCAGCTACCTTCTCCGGCCTTGAGGTATCTCGAGTTCTTCTGAAGTGAACAACAGCTCCCTCAGGGCAAATTTATAGGCACACAACAAACTAGGCATGGAATATGTAGAGTACTGGTGGCCGGTGGGACAGCCTTTTGACCTGATCTCTGTGTATTTCTAAAGCCATCTTTCTGGACATGATTGTAATGGAAGTATGGATCAAACTTTATTTTCCTTTGACAAGGAAATGAAGGACCAGTTCCACTTATCAACGCAATGGCAGGGGCCTTTTAAAGAAAACAATGCGGAGGTGGGGAGGGGGGGTAGGGGGAGGCTTATCTTTCTGTCTGGATTTCCATCTTTGTGCAAGATTTGTGTGCTACAAGTTGTAGAGCTACTGTGGCAAGCATCTCATGCTCCAACAACAACAGCAGTTCACTGTACTCCTGGTTTGTACGTTCTTGATGGAAGTCAAATTATATTAGTGCTACACTAGTACGATAGTCCATATACCTGCAGATATGGAATATAACAGAGGTAAGTTTCCCCAACAGTAGGGGATGGCCGGAATTATTGCTCAGATATCCTTTACCATTTGTTCTAAACCATTTCTTTTCTTATTGGGTCCCTGTCCTAGAGTTGATTCCCTGTTCAAAGTGCAACCGGCCGGGATGACAGTAGACTTTCCTTTTTCTGCCACTTCTTTTTCATCTACTATATGATATGATGCTTCATGACCAGATTGGGATAGGATTTTATGCTTCTGTATCCCCATCTCGCACACGAATGATTGTGCTTCTTTTGTACGCACCAAAGTCATACGCATACATACTATAACTTCGAGAATCAATATATATATATGCACTCCCTCCGTTTTAAATCATAGTTCGTTTGACTTTTTTGACCTCAAGTTTGACTACTCACCTTATTCAAAAATTTGTGCAATTATTTTGCTGTGCTTTGCTTTTATCAATACAAGGTGTTCAAGAATAACTTAAATCTAACAACATTTGCACAAATTTTTTGAATAAGACAAGTGGTCAAAGTTGAGATTAAAAAAGTCAAACGAACTACAATTTGAAACGGAGGTAGTATATAATTTGTTTGGAAATTTATGAGCGATGAGCCTTTAGCCTAGCTGAGCTTCAGAGTAGGGTGAAAGAAATAAAGTATGAGTCCAAATCTTTCTTAGATCTTCTTTAGCTGTGCTAATTTTATTCTCTTTCTTTTGAGTGATCATGAAGCAAACGCCGAAAGGTTAACAGGAACAGCCACCAAACATATATACCAGCAGGCCCCAATGCATGCATGATGATTTCCAGTAGGCAGAAAGGGAGCAACAAACTGTACATGGCGACGGTGGTGCTAATAACTGTAAGAGCCTAATCTTTTCTTTCTTTTTCCTTTTTGCCAGCAGCCTAATCTGCCATGCACGACAGCATATTCTTTTACTGAGAGGAACACCCGTTTTTTTTCCTCGAATGAAAGAGATGTTTGTGCTCTTATAAATACTATACAGAAATGCAAAGCAAGGGTGTGGTCTTACAAATAATTTTGTCTAGCAAATAAAAGCAATTACAAATTATAATGCAAAATAAGGGGTGCGCTGTAAATTAAAAATACTTTGGAAAAACAAACGATATCCATATCTATCCGATGAAAACGTGCAAAATTTTTGTTGTAGAAATTGAAATGCTAAATTTTGGGGAGACAAGGACGTGTGGGGCAGGCGGCTATCTTTTTTTTTTAGCACACCATGCTGGCAGGCGGCTATCTTTTTTTTTAGCACACCATGTGCTGGCAGGCGGCTATCTACCGGAGGCAAGAAAACCAACCAACAATTAGAGTTTTTTTAATTTTTATATTATTTATTTTTTGATTTTTCAAAAATATATGGCGTAAAATTTTTTTTGCAGATCTGGCCCCCTGTCGCCAGTTCAACTGGCGACAAGGACATACCGCCGGATGAACCGGCGATAGGGTACTGTAGCAATATCGCTACAGTACCATATCGCCGGTTCATCCGGCGGTATTTTTTTTACCTGGGCAGCTCATTTTCAAAAAATCATAACTAATATATATGAACTCGGATGGAGATAAACTTTAAATGAAAATTGTAGATCTCGACGAGATCTACAACTTTGTAGTTCAAACTTTTTTCATTTGGAACCATCTTGGTGCTCAAATAATCGATAAATGCTCCAGATCTAACATTTATTTTTAGATCTGAAACTTGTGACAATTATTTGAGCACCAAGATGGCTTCCAATGAAATAATTTTGAACTACAAAGTTGTAGATCTTGTTGATTTCTATAATTTCTATATAAAGTTTATCTCCATACGAGTTCATATAAATTAATTATGATTTTTTGAAGGTGTGATATCCAGTGTTGAGACCAAAATTTAAATTTTAGATCTAAAATTTGGGTCGATTATTTGAGCACCAAGATGGCTCCAAATGAAAAAAAAATTTGAACTACAAAGTTGTAGATCGCATCGAGATCTACAATTTTTGTATAAAATTTATATCCATCCGAGTTCATATAAATTAGTTATGATTTTTTGAAAATGAGCTGCTCAGATCAAAAGAAATTCCGCCGGATGAACCGGCGATAACACCGCTACAGTATCCATATCGCCGGTTCATCCGGCAGTATGTCCTTTCCGCCAGTTGAACTGGCGACAGGAGGCCAGATCTGCAAAAAAAAATTGCGGTATATATTTTTGAAAAATCAAAAATTAAATAATATAAAAATTAAAAAAAGTCCAACAATTAGACCGTTGCACACCAACCCCGCCGGCCCTATGGGCCGTCAAGCAGCTTGAAATGAGCCCATTAATTAGCCCATACGTGAAATGCGAGTTTGATCCATACATGGGCAGTGTTGGATGATCGAGATCTTTTCTTTTTTTGAGATCTATTTGGTGACCAGTAAAAGTAGGGCGCGGTTATTCATCACTTGAGGCGATAGTTGCGCTAACCATCACCTGAAAGCATGAGCAATCAATTTTTTTCACCAATGGGAACAGAATTTTAGGCTGTATCTCAAGCCCATTTATTAATCAAATGCAAAGATTTGACTGGGAGAAGTAGAATCAGTTTAGTATTATCACGAGAACATGTCCACGCATGCAGGTGAGGATAAAATTGATGACATCACCATGGGCAATGGGGTCAAGCTAAAAAAATCTATAAATCTTGAATTGTACATCCAAATTAAATTTGGATCGCATCATTGTATTTCTTACGACAAGACCACACTTAACTATATTTGCACGAGATTTTTTAAAAGTATTTTCTTTAATACTAAATAATTAATTCTAAATACCGGGCACAAACATTTAAACAACACGAACAAATAATTATTTTTACAAATAAAAAATTAAATACAACAAACAAATAATAATGTAACAAAATATTAAACATTGCAAACATTTGATTGTATAGGCTAAATATTGGAAAATGAGTATCACGAACAAATGAGTCAACATGTCGGAGCAATTTGATCTACAAAGCGAACAAATAATTTAACATTGCGAACAAATTAGTTACATGTAGATAAATAATTTTACATGAAGAACAAATACATCTATGTCATAAAAGTATTCTTATAATTATATATACACGTGCTAACACAAGTTTGTTTTTCGCTTCTGCCTATATGAATTGCATAAGTATATAAAGAAAATAAATTATTTAAATGTATACAACTTAAGTGAATTCTATTATATAATTAACAAGTTCGTTAATCAAAACATGAAAGAAAAAATAGAAAGGGAGAAAAAATAAAAATTAGTATCACTGAAAGGAACGAGAATAAAGAAAAAAGTGAAAAAGAATATTATGCCTCATCATATTTGGATCACGAATGAATGAACCAGCATTGAACAAAAATATACTAAGTAGTAACAAATACAGTAACTGTTTCAATGATAAAATATAAAATTTTCACATTACAAAATTGAAAAATAAAGTGATAGAAAAGAAAAGAATTTATAAATCTAAAATCAGTTGCATGAAGTCACATAACAAATTAAAATATAAAAGTCACCTATCGTATGAACAAAAGAAATAGAAAATTAATTAAGAAAAGTCATCGTCAAATACAAGAAAGGTAAATGAAAAGGAAAAGGAAAAATAAACAGAAGGTAAAACATGTTAAAAGTGGGAAAACAGAATAATGATAGAAAAATATGAAAAAAGTGTTGGTCAAAAAGTAGTAATTATGAGAGAAAATATTAAATAGAAAAGGTAAAATATATTTATAGTAAATAAATAGGAAATAATAAAAATAAAAAGAACAAAATGAAATGATGTAATATTTTTTCTATTATGAAATGATAGACCTAGAAAAAAGAAAACAAAAGAATAGGAAAATAGGAAATAAAACACACGACAAGAAAAAAGAAGGAAAATAATAAGAACAAAAAGGTAGTTGAATCATTTATTGCTCCGCATGATGTCATGTAAAAGCCATGTGGTGTTTCTTCCTACGGGAAAAACAAAGCATGTTATCTAGTCTGTTGCATGCATGCACATCTGATATCCTCCACACACTTATAGTAATTGCTATTGGGCCAAATAAATTAACGAAAAACGGCCCACCAACTGAGATGCAATCCTTCATGCGATGGATGAAGTTTTTGCAGCGCAGGCAATAGCTAGCCCGAGCGGTAAAAGTAACGTAAGTGAGAATAATATAAGATGCTTGTAAATTTTGCTCGCTTTCTTTCTTTCTTTCTTTTAGCTGGGCGCGTAAATTTCATCAGCCCGCCGCCGGGCCAGTGTGGCGGGCGTCTGGCGGAGCAAGTATCGGGCCTTCCTCATGCTTGCTAAGATCTGTACTTTTTATATTTTATTTAATCATTTTGCGAAAACTTTTCACATTTACATATTTGGAGAAATACATTGTGGAACTAGAGTCGGGGCCACGACCAAAGGAAATAAACACATCTCGGCGCCATGACCCGTGACGCCGAGGTATAAGGCCCCCGTCCAAAGTTGGTGCCTAAATGCCACGATCCTGGCACCAAGCTGGCTGCCACGTAGGCCCGTGCCACCCTCTTCCTCCTCTCTAAGTAGCGTCCGTTGAACCAACATCGTTTTTTTAGTAGCACCGGTTCAACCGGTGTTACTATAGGCTTGCAAATGGAGTTTAAGTGGGAGAAGCATAGGAGCACAGCTGAACCATGCTACTAGAAGAGAGGAGGAAGAGGGCGGCGTGGGCTTACGTGGTAGCTAGCTCGGCTCCAGGGTCAATGGCACCTAGCATGCTGCCACGTAGGCGCCACCTCGGACTGGGGCCTCATGCCTCGGTGCTATGGGTCATGGTGCCGACCCTCAGGGTCCAAACCGTAATTTACTTATCCAAGGGTCTAAATGTGAAAAAAAAATAGCAAAAAGGTTTAAAATATAAAAAGTACAGTGCTTAGATAGTGGTAGAGACTAAGAGAGAGCCGTGGGTCTAGGAAAAATAAAACTTCATACTCAACAGAAGAGATGCAGCTATACATCAGTTCAGGTGACGCAAAACACCTCTGTCACCTGAAGCTGCCGCCCCGTCAATTCGTTGCCAGGCCGCGCATCCACATTTGACTGCCAGGTCTTTTTGTTCGGCTGGTCTAATTTTGACTGATTGAACAGTATTCTATAAGTATGAATAAGTTAAAATGAGTCAGAATAAACCGAAAGCAAACAAATTGTATCTATATATATTATTTTAGCTTGGCAACAAGTAGCTAAGTTGTGGATGATTTCTGTGTGTACTTATTGTTGTAAAAGGAAGAGAATTGGTGCATGCCTACGAGAGGACAGATGACATCACCCTACGTGCAAAGAAGGATTCAAATTACAAAAATGTACATCTTAAACCATACATTCAAATTAAATTTCGAACATGCAAATGGTTTCCTTACAACAAAATCTTCAAAACAAGAACCCCGCTTGACTATGTTTGGATAAGTTTTTGAACTAACATTTTTTATCGAGTTGAAAGATTTTGCTAATATATATATATATATATATTTGAAACAAATTCTATAAACTCACGGAACAAAAAATCATAGATTTATTTGTACTGATAGTACTATTTTAAGAAAGAAGTTGGCAACACCTCCGCAACCATTTTGTATGCTCTTTCTTTTTGTTTGATAACCATTTTGTATGTTCTTTCCTTTTTTTGTTTGATAGGAGGGAGCAGATTAGAATTTCAAAGACTCCTCGACCATAGATATAGGAAGTAGATTTGTAAAATTGTAATACAACTCAGTTGTGTAAGAGCATCTCCAAGAGATCCCTATCTCTCTTCCCTATCGCACACTTGCGCTGCTGGTGACAGGTCGTTGCTGGCTTCGCCGCCCCGATCAGATGCGCCGCCACGGGAGGTCAGCAGTTGCGGCCAGGGTTTAACTTTTCGGCGGTAAACCGGCGAAAAACCGGTGAATTTACCGTTTTCGGTAGGTACCGGAAAGTGGTATACCGGTGTTTTTCGGTATTTTTCGTTTCGAATTTTAAAATTTCAAAAAAATTATAAATAACCGTCAAAAAATCGGCAAAAATTATGATAAAAAACTAGGGATTTTTATTAGCTTATAGCACTTGAAATCATTCAAATCTAAGTTGATTTGGTAGGTCAAAATGATGAATTTTCTATGAGGAGTGAAAATTTGGTAGGTCAAAATGATGAATTTGCTATGAGGAGTCAAAATCTAAGTTGATTTGGTAGGTCAAAATTTGCTTAAGTCTCACCATCTATGAGGAGTGAAGAACGCAGGTACTTAAGCAACCGAAAAGTTTTTATATCTATATTTCATTTTTTCTAGTTATTCCATTCATTTCATACAAAATCTTCGTATGCAGAGACTATGCATTTGCTACGTGAATTATGGATGGACAATACTTTCGATTACTGTGGAAGCAATGTGTTGTATTAATTGGACTACGGACTTAATTGTAATAATTTTAATAGACTTTGTACTTTGGACTAAGTACGTGTGCACTTTGGACATGAATTATGTGTTTCGTTTTCGTATTTCTCATTGTGTGCTGGAGTTTCTTATATGTTGTGTATTATAATCTATAAATATAGACATAATTAGGGCAAACTCCCCAAAATTTTCAATTTCTTTTCACAAATACATAATTTCCCCATCATTTTCCAACTGTTTCCATCTTTTTTCGGTGAAAAGCACCGAAAAACCTGCGAGATGCACCGAAAAACCGGCCGGTATACCGAAATTTCGGAATTTTGAATTTGAAAACTCTTTCCTATCAAAATTACCGGAAAACCGCGAAATTTCGGCCGGTATACCGTTTCCGGTGGTCACCGAAATTTTTTTCAAAAACGAAAACGTAAACCCTGGTTGCGGCTGCCTGCCTGCAGTCGCGCTCGATCTGCCGGTGGGCGGTGCCACGGTGGCCGCCGGCGCTGGTGGCGGGCTCGCAGCGTCCGTCGAGTCTCGCCTGGTCGAGACGAAATCCGCCGTCACAGCCTCTCGAGGTTCTGCGTGGGGGGCTGGGGGCGGGGTGACAGGACTTGGACTGGGCCACTGGGGTAGGGTTTACTCAGACGGAGTCACGGAGATAAAAGGCTTGGTGGGCTGGGCTCTGAAAGTATTTGGGCTGGGCTGATTTCGGGTTATTCGGGTACCGTGGCCTGTTATCAATTTATCCATAATAATTTCGGGTACCGTGGCCTGAAACCCGAAGTAGGGATCGGGTTTTTCAGCCTCGGGTTTTTCGGGTTCGGGGATCGGGTTTTGGGTAATCTGCCCACCCATACTTGACGGAAGAGCAGCTGTCGTGTGCACGTAGCTGTAGCTTCAGTGCTGCTTCTCTTTGGCCATGTTTAGTTCAGATATATGCATTGAGCATTAAATGCAGTTAAAAAAATATCTTATTATACAGTTTAACTGTAAACGACGAGATGAATTTTTTAAATCTAATCAGTCCATAATTAAATAATAATTGTCAAATAACAACAAAATTGCTACAGTACTAAATTTAAAAAAAATCGCAAACTAAACAAGACCTATTTGTCGCTGCCAGCAATCGACAACCGATCTGTGGCTCCATCGGCTGCGATGTATTCCGACAGGTGTGGGGCCGGCCTGCCACCAAGGAGGCAAAGGATAGATGCGTACTGCAGACTCAGCATTTATCTTGCTTCTTCCGTTGAGCGTGTGCAGTACTTCCTCCCCTTTGAAAATATGACTATGTTTACGTTAGATTTAATCCCACGTCAAAAATTAATAGTGGGAGAGCACAATATACAAAGTGAAGTAGTCCTCACCCATCACCCATCACATAATTGCCAAGGAGCAAGATGATTTGGATAGTGATGGTGATGTTCTCACAGTATCAAGTGAAAAGTCATGTGAAGCGTGATTGTTAGATTGAGCTAGCTCGTTTCATGTAACATCAAAGAAGGCCCGGTGTAGAAGAAGACCTTGAGAGTCATGCGAAAAGGCAAGACAGTCATGGTTGGCGAGAAGTCAAGTACACACTAATACAAACTTATGGAAAGCATTGTTGAAGGTGTTCTGTCCGACAAGTTACGGATAGAGTTTGGGTCCTACTTTGTATCCCTAGGGCCCATAAATATGAGAGCACTACCGTGTAAACGTGAGACGACTTGGGCGGCCACGCCGCAGTGGTGCCCGGATGCCGGTGTAGCTGCTGATTATGAGGAAGCGTCCGTAGTCATGCCCCGAGAATGTAGGCACATCGCCGAAGCTCGTTAAAAAATATCATGCCTCGGTGTCGTTCTCGTTTGTGTGATCTTATGATTTGATTTTGTGTTCTTGGGTTATCGCTTCCGCGCTATTATTCTAACAGTTTAGGTTTTTTTAAAGTTAAATTTTATCAACTTTGACCAACAATATCTCTAAAAAATAGAAAAAGAAAATGTTGCATATTATGATAGTTGGTTTCATGATAAATCTACTAACATAATTTTTACGTTATTAATTTTTATATTTATTTTGCTATTTGTAGTCAAAACTTAAAAATCTAAATGGAGCTATATTTTTGAGAGGGAGGGATTACGTGCAAGTAGGGATGTAAATGGTACGGATATTTTCCGACCGTATTCGAATTCGATCGGGTCTGGAAGAGTTTTTATCCGTCCGTATCCGATTCCGAGTATCCAATACTCGTAACCGATCCGTATCCGAATGCTCAAAAGTAACATTTTTACGATGTCGATATCCATTACAATTTTATTCAGCAAAAACTAACACTAGTCGTATCCGTATCCGACTCCGTATTCGAACATAAATATGAAAACAAATACGATATCAGTAATATCCGTCCGTATCCGATCCACTTACATCTCTACATGCAAGTTCACAATAGAATTGCCAGCTGTCGTCCAAGCTAGCCGAAAAGCAAACGTCGCGCAGCAGGTCTCAGTCGACTCGCCTGCCCATCATCTGAGAAAAACTCAACGCAAGACGCTGCTTCCTACTGGTATGTACTCCTAGCTAGCACACGCGTTCCACACGTGGCCACAAAATTTACAAATGATATGTAATTGGTAAAGACAGAAATTAAATAAAGAACAAAATTTGTACGCGGCCATGCCATTTTTTTGCGAAACACATTATAAACGCTGTCGGTACCCTGCAGCTGGGGTACCTACTCCTACTATGTCAATAGTCGCGTAGTTATCCGTAACTACGCCCTAAGGTGGCCATGTTTCAGGTGGCGAGTGCCCGGGGGCCAGAACTCGCGCGGCAAGAGCCCGCGTCAGCAGGATGGCGACAGCGGGTCATGCTCTCCCAGCTCGTCATCAAGCAGGTCTGGGGGAAGCACAGCTTCAACAAATCCCAGCTCGCAGCATACCTCACTCATGTGAGGAAGCCCACTCCGGCGGAGACCGCTCGCCACGGTCGCTCAAGTCCACTCCGGTGGCCCGCTCCGCCGGAGACCGCTCGCCACGGTCGCCCAAGTCCACTCCAGTGGCCCGCTCCGTCAGAGACCGCTCGCCACGGTCGCCCAAGTCCACTCCGGTGGCCCGTTCCGGCGGAAAGACCACTCCGGTCGCACTAAGCCGACTCTGGTGGCTCTCTCCGATGTTAAGCCGACTCCGGTCACACCCCCGACTCTACATCTCTGTAAGTCCTACCCTTAGAGGCCCGGCAGGGAATAAAATCTTTTCCTTTGTAACTAGGTGGTACTTTCGTGTGGTCCAGTCCGGTGAGCCTCCCACGTGGAGGGGTCCGGACCTCTGCGAACTAGGTTCAGGGAAGCGTACTCACCCTCCGAGGAGGTCCGGAGCCGTATAGCCACTTAGCCTGGTTCCGTACCCTAAGCCTGCATGCTCTACCTCCCTAGGGCGAGTACCGTAGTACCTAAGACTGGGGGCCCGGAGGTCCGGGCAGCTCCGGCCTCATAAACCCGTGTTCTAGCTTACATAGCACATCTCATGTACATCTAGTTATAAAGGAAAAATTTATTCTCAGTTCGCCTCTAAGGATGTTACATTCCAATTTCAATCTACGCATTCTGGTTGCGCTAACCCCCACGTGGCTTCTTACTCATGTGCGGTGATTGTGGTCCGAATTGAGTTGGCTAGCTAGTGACTTAACTCGAGACCCCTCATGGAAGAGAGGGGTTCGGACCCCTAGGAACCTGCAGGTTCAGGGAAGCGCACTCATTCTCCGGGGAGGTTCGGAACCGTGTAGCCGCTTAGCCTGGTTCCGTACCCTAAGCCTGCACGCACCACCTCCTGTGAATGAGTGCCGTAGTACCTAGGACTGAGAACCTGCAGGTCCGGACTTTCTCTTAACCTAAAGGCCGGCCCCTTGAGCTCCGTTCACTAAGCCTAGCTGTCTATCTCAAAGGATCACATCCAATAGGATTTGGGACCCGTGGGCACGCTACTAAGAATCTACCTTGAGTCATGTGCAGGTCCAAACGTGATGATGCAGTAGGTGACCCAAAGGATGGACGACGCAGGACAAGACCCTTGCGGCGCGCATCGCTGGGCGCCAGAAGCAGCCAAGTTGCTCACAGTAGTGGCCCCACCTGCGGGTTCATTGCCTCTCCCGAGGTGGGCCCGAGGGTCTCTGTCGGTACCCTGCAGCTGGGGTACCTACTCCTACTATGCCAAGTATCGTGTAGTTATCCATAACTACGCCCTAAGGAGCTGAGCAGCCGTATCCCTGGGGACCGACACCATCTCACCGGACCAACGGTCCCGGACCCGCTTCCCACTCGGGGACGGGTCCGGTGTCACCACGTGTCCCAGAGGTGGAAATGCTCAGCACCAGTGGCCGAGGACCCGGACCCCCGTAGGTGGGTCCGGGACCTCCACGTGCCTATCCGGACCCCCGTGAGCTCTCGGCTCAGCTAGCTAGCTGCTAGGTGGGTTCGGAGCCGCCACGTGTCACGCAGACGCAGGCGCGGGCGCAAGCCTTTGGCTGGAAGCTCACTCACCCACTCGCATTAAGTGCGAGCAGTTGAGGCGTGCTCTGCTGCCGCTGGGCACGGTGCAGCTTTTGTCAGTCCACACTGTGGATCGCCAGTTGCCGAGGCGGCTCGTCTGTTACCGAGGCACGCAGCAGTGTCTCAGGGCCGCGCGCGTGGGCGACGAGTCATGATGACCAGCTACTAACTAGAGCAACAGTGCACGCTGCTACAGCGGACTGAGTCAGTAGTTCGGCGCTTCATCATGACCTCGACGCGCGGCTCCAGAGGCTAGACTCTACTCCGACAGGACAGCTCAAGACCATCCCTGGTCAGAAGCTACGCACGGAAGCCGACGACAAGATCTCCGGATCTGTAGCATTTAAGGTTCTACTATGTACAATATCAAATATATCGCCGGGCCCACCTGTCGGGGCCCCACTCAGTGTACGTGCTCCCGTTGGACATATAAAAGGGAGAGCACGCCCGCTAGAACACAGGTTCACACAAACACAGACACGGGTTCCACATGTTTTCACACATGCAGAGACAGGCATAGCTCCTCCCCCAGCTTGCACACAAGCTCAGGCAATACATCACACAATGGACGTAGTGTATTACGCTCCGGCGGCCCGAACCACTCTAAACCAGCTGTGTTCCTCATGTTCTTCCAACGAGATCGAACTAGTCCTAGCTAACCCCCGAGTACTCACCCTCTAGTCTTAGGCGGGTGCATTACGCCACCCGATTGTGGGTTTTCTCTCCACGACAAACGCAGACGCTCACAAACGCACATACACTCACCCCTATGAACATATGCACATAACTCTACTCCTATGAGTACCTTCGAGTGACTGAGCCGACAAACACAAAGGATGGCTAGTTTTCGGAAGAACAAACCTTCGAAATAAAGATTGCAATATGCAAACATGAGTGCCTTATTAATTTAATTTCTTTGATTCAGGCAGTCCGTTCAGCTACATTTTATAGGGTGTATTTGGTTGAGCTGTGGTTTTTGAAAAAGCTGATATGAGTGTGGGCTGTGAAAAAACAGAGCAGAAGACTGTTTGATTGGGCAGTTGTGACTTTTGAGAAAACTATTAAGGGAACTCACATATCATCTACAGCCATCCCCACTCAACTCTCTCCCTCTCACTAATGAGTGGACCCCGCTCATCAGCCCTTCTTCTTCCTCTCGCTAGCCAAGGCACGAAGGAGGAGGAGCGGTCCTGGGCGCGGCGGCCGGAGCTCACGGCCACGGATCGAGGGCTCGCCAGCCTAGGCGTGGCAGCCGAAGCTCACATCGGCAGATCGAGGGGCTCATGGCGGCGAATCAAGGGTATCATGGTGGCGGATCGAGCCGGTGGCGGAGGAGCTCATGGTGGTGGATCTCGCAATGGAGGAGCCAACGATGGATAAGCTCACGGCGAAGGAGGAGCTCGCGGGAGTCTGGAGAGGTGCTTGGGAAGCTCACGGGAGATTGGAGAGGTGCTTAGGAGTGGTCGGAGGAGGAGCTCAAAGGCACCCACAGAAGAGAGAGAAAAAGGCGTAAGTTTACCCTCATTTATATTTAACACGTGACACTACTACAAAAATAATTTGTAGGAATGCCTATATTTTTTTTACGGGTGGGTCAAAAGGTAACCCGTCCCTAAAAAAATGAGGTAACTATAGCAATCAACCGGCCCCTAGAAAAGCTTTTGTAGGGGCGAGTGACGCTTGCGGCAGGCTTCAAAACATCACCCATCCCAAGTTATACGAGTATCATCACCATTAAATTTAATAAACTCGGGAACACGCAAACCAGCAGGGTAAGAAACAAAATCGAACTCAGGAGGATATGGCTTTTGAAATAAATGTGAACTACCCATATCTACTCCAAGTTTATTTTTAAGTATACCGGTCAGATCCTCTTTGAACCTAGAGAAATCGACCTAGTAGCTACCGCTGGTTGAATTTTGCGATGCAAAAGCAAGACGATGGACATTAGGACTAGTGTAGGCCATCATCTGTGTAGCATTAGGAATCGGTCCATAATGAGGACTCGATCCCTGCAATGCACTGCCTGCTGCTGCAGTGCTAGGAGGTGTATATAGCATCATCTCATTGGTTCGGCCTGGGGCAACCGAACTAGGGACAGATGCAAGTGGCAGAGGCGACGGTAGACTCACCACCATAGCACTGGTCTGACTGGTTTGACCGGTCACTGGACCGGTCCAACTAGTTTTGTGTAAATCGATGGCCGCGGCGAGTCTGTCCTACGAATGAGTTCAGCTGCATGCCATACAATGGCCCAGATGCAGATACTGGCGCAGCCGAAGAGCTAGGATCTGATGAATAAGTGATGTCTATGATGTTTTTGCCTTTTTTTCAACTCATCTATTTCACTATTCATCAAAGCAAACGTATCGCCCACAATTATTTATGCATCAGATATTTTCTTATCCATCAAAAGTGATAATTGCTTAACTAAATCAAAGGGTTCATTACTTACAACGGGAATCTCCTCAATTTGATCATTGTTCAGCTTGAAGGATGGCATGACGAATTCCTCAACCCTCTTAACGAAGTTACCATGATCCTTCTTGAAACCCTTCAAGAACTACTTCTTGAAGTGCTCCTCGGCAATCAGGTACTTCTTGAGGTCCTACTAGGTGAGCTCCTTCATCGTTGCCGTGATGATGTTGTCGGTGTTGATCTTGGAGGAATCCATCTTCTTTGAGGTAGATAAGATCGGTTTTTGAACAACCAGATTAATCTGTCCCCAGCGGAGTCGCCAAAAAGTGTTGACGCAAGTTTCGGTCAACACACGAGCGCACTCGAGCGTGCGGGTTGCAAACAGACCAATGGGCAGCGAGGCCGCATAGACCGGTTGAGTAAACCGGTTAGACCAGTTTCCTAGGGTTTCACCAGAATCGGTCGTCTCGCGGGATAAATATCACGCTTATGTGGTGAAGGAAGGTGAGGTTTACAAGTAAACCAGCAAAGAGATAACCAATGCACTTATGTAGTGAAGAACGACTAGTTTACGAGTAAACTAGCATAGGTCACCAATGTTCACACGTGGGAGGGACCCTCGTCAGGGCGTGGACATCGCCGAACGTTCCCTAGGTCGACCAGCAAACCTTGGATGGCATCAATGGTCGTAGAGATCATGGATGAACAAAAAGGGAAGGTTGGAAAAAAGAATTAGGGTAAAGAAGTAGATGCATAGTAAATTGATTCGAGTAGATGTGTATCAATCGGCCATAACCCTTTATATTTTTAGGATGGGGAGGTATGTACCCATTAGAAGTCAAAATCCTTACAAACCCCGTATCAAAATACAACTCCTAATTCGGATTGGGTTGTTCCAACTGGTCTGTGACGGAACTGCCAAATTAAAACTCTAATTAAGCGTAATGGCCGTCATTTGAACACATCGGGCGCATTAGCTTAACGGCTTAATTTGGCGATCCTTTCTCAACCCACGGCCCGATCGAAACAACACCGGTAGTCCCACGCGAAGGCGGGCGCAGATGGTACAAGCATGACACAGTACTCAAAAAAAATAGCGATCACAACACGTATCATTAAGTTTACAAGCAGAGTTCAAATACATAAATAATTTACAAAACTTTACAATAGATGTGACTGAAGTTCGAATATAAAAGATCCTACAACTACTTTAGCTTCCATCAGTTCTACTCTTTCAAGACCGGTCAGACCGGTTCTACCAACCGGTTCTACCAACCGGTCGGACCGGTCGGTACTACCCGCCGACTCCACCGGTCAGACCGGTCTCACTAAACAGAACGACTGCACACTCAGCCCTCAAGTGTACAACTCGACAACGCCCTAATCTAAGGGTCTCGCTCCACCACTTCCCACCCCTCTGCATCTCTGCGGACGAATTTAACACAGCAGGGGCAGAAATCGACGTCCGGGTTTCCTAAAATAATAATTGTGTCAACAAACCCTGAGTATACTAATACTCAGTAAGGCTTACCCGATCGGTGGGTATAACTTAGCCCACATACCTAGACATGCACGGCATTTGGCTGGTGGTTATTTTGCAGAAAGAGCGACTAAAGTAATTCCTTACTTTCGTTATTTTAGCTCTAGTTTTCTATATAAATTAACTCACATCTTTTATTTGCATAAACCCACTATAGCAATCATGGTGAGGCAAGCAAAAAATAATTCCATATGCTCAATATTTTATATATATGTATATAACTCACATTCTAACATTTACTACGATGCAGCAAAGAGATCAAGGCCCTCATAACCGCGAGACACGGCGAATCGATCCGATTTAACCTTGCAAGGTGGACCTAACCAACATGGCACGCATTTGCCCCGTCGGACTACACATGCCAACCATTCTCCTCCCTACCTCGAACTATAGAACCGCCCCACCTGCATATAGTCAGCCGAGCCCTACGAGAGACCACCAAAAGTAAACATATGCATCCCGATTCTCCGCGGCCACTCGACTCGCCCTAAGGGGTGGGTAGAAGTTCTGTACTTTCGAAGCAAGGTAGTACTCGGCTTACCGGTTTCGACTACCTCCTACTCCCGACATGCGGTTAGTACAATTCAATCCCCGATCAGCACTGCCGACAACGACCGGTCCTTAATCGACTCAGACGGGGCTAAGGCACCCAGGAACCCTGTCCTGCGGCCATACCTATACATCATCCCCGCCGGGTCTCACATCTCCATCTCCATTACAATACTCAGGTACTATAATATCAGTGGACATAACCTATATCTCGCGAGTAACTGGATATTACTTGACTCCTATATATCCTATATCTCGCGAGTGACAAGAAGTCACTCGACTTCTACAGAGAACTCTTGAGCATAGCATTACTATCGTCCTATCATACTAGTATAAACTCACGGAAACCTAGAGATCATGCAACTAGGGTTTCAACCAATTTCTATACGTAATGCATAAGAAATAGATATATATATATATAGATGTCATAATTTAAATTAATAGGTTGTGCTCCGGGGCTTGCCTTGCGTCTGCTGCTCAACACTGGGGTGAGTTGGGCCTTGGGCCGACTCCCCGCGAACCTCCTCCTGCGGTGCTTGCCCCTGCGGCTCCTGTGGCTCCGCAACCACCTCGTATACGACCTCCCCCGCCACGGCTGCTACACGTATGCATATGCATATGACATGAGAATGTGTGCATGACTTATAAAAATTATTAGCACCTAATAGCCAAAATAATTTCTAACCGATTGTACCCACTACCCCGACTTTACACCCTCTCAGCCAACCCCCACCGGTCAGACCGGTCCATCCGACCGCTCAGACCGGTCACACTAACCCAGCCGCATCACCGGTCAGACCGGTCCCTCCGACCGGTCAGACTGGTCCCAACCAGAACAGAAGCTAGAATCCATGACGCGGCGAAAATCGTCCACCAATTCTAAAACCCTTCTAGGATCTAGTTCAGGGATACACTAGGACGTATTTGACCGGGAGGGAATCGATTACAACCATTTAGAATGAGAGATCGAGCCAAACCCTTGTTTACCTTGAGGTGAACTCTCCCTTACACCAAGAACTTGAATCCAAGCGACTCAAGGAAGGAACACAGGGAGTAGATGATCCTCCACGCCGATTGAAGCTTCCTTCAACCTCGGATCAAGTGGGAAGGGAGGGATTCAGATTCTAGGGTTTGGAGGAGAAATGAGAGGGGGAGAGTCTGAGCTCGGGCTGAGCACGGGGAGGGTGAGGGAGATGGTGGGGAGAAGAGAGAGAGAGTGATTTAAATGCTGTGGGGCCCAAACCCGCCAACTCGGGTTCGACCGGTCAGACCGGTCGCCTATACCGGTCAGACCGGTCCGGGCTGAACTGGCCCAGACTTGTTAAAAGGTTTCCCTCCAGTGGTTTGAGGTGCTAACGGCCATAATTAGCCTTATTGACAGGTAATTAACACCTTAGGTGTTACAACCCTTCCCCCTAAAAATATCTCGTCCCGAGATTTAATGGAGTTAATAAATTGCAAGAAATATAGAAGGGTAGGTACCTTGGTAAGTTTGTAACAACTCCGGATATTTGGATTTAAGAAACTCTTCGGTTTCCCATGTGGCTTCTCGTTTGGAGTGATTGCTGCACTGAACCTTATAAAAATTGCTGGTTTGATTCCGAGTAACCCGAGTCTTGAAATCAACAATTTTTATTGGTTGCTCCGGATAGACAAGATCGGGCTCCAGTTGCAATTCCTCAATGTCAATCACCTTTTCTGGAACACAGAGGCACTTCCGGAGCTGGGAAACATGAAAATTATTATGAACCGCAGATAATTGGGCAGGAAGCTCTAGGCGATACGCTACCGGCCCACATTGCTCAATAATAGGAAAAGGCCCAACATAGCGAGGTGCAAGTTTTCCTTTTACGCCGAATCGCTGAACCCCTTTCATTGGAGAGACCCGTAAGTAAACATGATCTCCCACTTGGAACAGGACAGATCGACGTTTCTTATCCGCGTAACTCTTTTGTCGGGATTTTGCAATCTTTAAATTTTCCTGAATAACCCGAACCTGTTCTTCTGCTTCATTCACCATGTCCGGCCCAAAGAAAGTTCTTTCCCCAGCTTCTGACCAATTTAATGGCGTTCTGCATTTCCGTCCATATAAGGCCTCAAAAGGAGCCATTCTGATGCTCTCTTGGTAACTATTGTTATACGCAAACTCGGCCAACGGTAGACATTCATCCCATTTCTGACTATAGGTGAGCACACAGGCTCTAAGCATGTCTTCTAAGATTTGATTTACCCTTTCTGTCTGACCATCAGTCTGGGGATGATAAGCTGAACTGTGGAGGAGTTGAGTGCCGAGGGCGGCGTGAAAGTGCTCCCAGAACCGTGCAATGAACTGAGTTCCCTGGTCTGAAATGATTGTCTTTGGAATTCCATGAAGACTCACAATACGATCCAAATATAACTGGGCATATTGCTTCACCGTATGTGTGGTCTTTACCAGTAGAAAGTGGGCTGACTTGGTGAGATGATCTATAATAACCCATATCGAGTCATACCCCTTGGAAGTTTTGGGTAAGCCGACAATGAAATCCATACTGATGTCCTCCCATTTCCAGAATGGAATACTCAGGGGTTGCAAAGGGCCGGCTGGTCTCAAGTGGCTCGCCTTAACCCTTCGGTAGGTGTCACACTCGGATACATATTTAGCAATTTCCCGCTTCATCTGTGTCCACCAAAATCGTTGCTTCAAATCTTGATACATTTTATTACTGCCCGGGTGGATGGAATACCTAGAGAGATGGGCTTCATCAAGAATCTGATTCCGTAACTCCAAGTCCTTAGGTACCACTAGGCGACTATTAAATCATAACACACCCTCACCATCCTGGTGAAAATATGCAGCTTTAGGATCATTTTCCATAAGCCTCTGCCTAATCTTCTCCATGCCAGCATTATTTTTCTGAGCCTTCACAATTCGATCCCGGAGTGTAGGTGTGAGAGTAATATTAGCAAGTGTGCCTTCAGATACAATGGCCAGATTTAATTTCTCCATCTCTTGACATAAGGTTGCATGCACCGCTGTGGCTGAGATACAACTGCAACTGGCATTGCGACTCAACGCATCGGCCATAACATTAGCCTTGCCCGGATGGTAATGAATTTCCATGTCATAATCCTTGATGAGTTCTAACCACCGTCTCTGGCACAAATTCAGCTCGTTCTGGGTGAAAATATACTTATGACTCTTGTGGTCTGAGTATATGTGAACAGGATTACCCAGAAGATAATGGCGCCAGATCTTTAATGCATGCACGACCGCTGCCAGCTCCAGAGCATGAGTAGCATAATTCTCTTTATGCCGTCTGAGAGCTCTGGAGGCATAGGCAATCACTCGTTGATCCTGCATAAGGACGCAGCCTAGGCCCGTACCTGATGCATTACAATAAGTATTAATGGCCGAATAATATCCGGCGAAAACAAACAGGGATGAGAACATAGTCGGGACCTGTACCTGATGCATCACAGTACACATCAAAAGGCCGGGTAATATCTGGCTGAGCGAGGACAGGGGCAGACGTCAGAAGCTTTCTCAAAGTCTGGAAGGCCTGCTCGCATTTGTCGTCCCAAATAAACCTCACCCCTTTCTTGAGTAACTCAGTCATGGGCCTGGCAATTTTAGAGAACTCCGGTACAAACCGGCGATAATAGCCTGCTAGCCCAAGGAAACTCCGGATCTCTGAAACAGACTCTGGAGTCTTCCAATTCAGGACATCCTGAATCTTGCTAAGATCAATAGAAATCCCCTTGTCTGAGATGATGTGGCCCAAGAACTGGACTTCCTTGAGCCAGAAATCACATTTGCTAAATTTGGCATACAGCTTGTGCTCCTGCAGGCGCTGAAGCACAATGCGGAGACGCTCTGCATGCTCTTCCTCATTCTTGAAAAATATCAGAATGTCGTCAATGAAAATCACGACGAACTTATCCAGCTCAGGCATGAATACTGAGTTCATGAGATACATAAAATGAGCAGGGGCATTGGTTAGCCCGAAAGACATGACCAGATATTCATAAAGCCCGTATCTGGTGGAGAAAGCTGTCTTGGGAATATCTTCAGCTCTGATCTTTATCTGATAATAACCCGAGCGGAGATCAATTATTGAAAATACCCGGGGCCCGAATAGCTGATCAAACAGGATGTCAATGCGGGGAAGTGGGTATTTATTCTTGATTGTGACGGCATTCAGAAGTCTATAGTCCACACACAACCTGAGGCTTTCATCTTTCTTTTTCACAAAGAGTGCAGGACAGCCCTAAGATGACGTGCTAGGATGGATATATCCCTTATCAAGCAATTCCTGCAATTGTTTCTTTAACTCCGCCAGCTCATTGGGTGGCATCCGATAAGGTCTTCGGGAAATTGGTGCCGTTCCTGGTTGCAACTCAATGGCAAACTCCACATCACGATCCGGTGGCATTCCAGGCAAATCCTTCGGGAAGACGTCCGGATATTCGCATACCACGAGTATATCTGATAGCTTCTTGTCTAGGGAAGACGTCCTCGGCGTGGTTCACCGTATGGACCAACGGGGTGGAGCTCGCGAGAGACAAAGTCATCAAACCATGGACAGGAGAATTAATGTGCACAGATGAAGAAACAGTGTCAAGAATAACTCCGTGAACTCCCATCCAATTCATGCCGAGAATAATATCCATCTTCTGGGTTGGCAATACTATAAGCTGGGTGGCAAAAATTTTCTCCTATAACTGCAAGGGAACTTGTCTAACGAGTTGATTAGTAATCAAGTGCCCCCCGGGTGAGTGAATATTATATGGCCTGGATATGCTTTCGACTTCTAACCCCAGTCTGCTTATACATTCTTCGCTAATAAATGTGTGAGATGCCCCAGAATCAAATAGCACAGTAACGGGGTGTCCGCTAATAGAGAACGTACCCGACATCACTGGTGCTCCCTCAGGGATGGCCTCGAAAGTGGTATAGTGCACTTGTCCTGGTTTGAAATGAGCCACTTGCTGCTTCTGACTCTGCTGGCCGGACTGCTGGCCCTGCTTTGGTGGCATCGGACAGTTGCGTGCGAAAATGTCCAAGCTGCCCACAGTTGTAGCACGGGAATAAATTGGGGCGCACCCCCGGCTGCTACACCCATACTTTCTGCTCACCCTGCTGAGGAACAAGAGGTCTGGCTGTCCCCTGTGACGACGTGTACTGAGGGGGCCTGTATCCCCACTGCTGCTGTGGCTGGTGCTGAAAAGGGGCTCTCTGTGGGCCCGACTGTACTAGGCGGAACCTCTGAGGAGCACTGCCAGAAAATCCCACAGCCGGTGCCTTTCTCTTTTTCTCCACCTTGTGAGCTAGATGGGCGTCCTCATGAATGATAGCCCCGTTGACTAGCTCACTGAAACTGTCGAACCTGACCATTGCCAAGCGATCCTGGAGCTTGCTATTGAGTCCCTGCCTGAAACAGGTCTGCTTCTTCTCATCGGTGTCCACATGGTACCCAGCATACTGTGATAGAGTGTTGAAGGCCTGGGAATACTGTAGCACACTGTTATTGCCCTGCTTCAGGGCCAAGAACTCTGTGGGCTTCCTTCTAATCACCCACGCTGGAATGTGATGTGCCCTGAAGGCTTCCTTGAACTGTGCCCAAGTGAACCGGGTGTCCGCGGGGAACATTGCCACATGATTGTCCCACCATGTGTGTGCTGGGCCCCTAAGCTGCTGAGCGGCTAATCCTGCCTTGTCCCCGTCATTGTACGGGTGCAGGGTGAATTTGGACTCGATAGTCCGAAGCCAGCTGTCTGCCTCTAGTGGTTCATCCGCCTTATGGAAGAGCGGTGGTTGAGTAGCCAGGAACTCTGGATATCCAGGAGCAGGCGGCTGGTGGTGATGTTTAGGCTGTGGCGCTCTGCCCTGCGCCACAAGCTCACGGAGGAGTGACGTCTGCTCATCGCGATCAGTGAGCATGGCCGCAATGGCTTGGGCCAACTCAGGAGGGTTTGGTGGTTCTCCCATTCTGCATTCAACCATGATTGGGTCAGTTACATTTTTCTGATTACATAAGAAAAATCTTGACTGCAACTAACATCCGAATCATGGAAGAAATCGCCGAAAATCAATTATTTGAACACAACTTAGGGGTCTCTGTCTGCGCCCAACCGGTCAGACCGGTGCAACCGACCGGTCAGACCAGTCTGCATGGCTCTGCATGGGCTCTACGTAGATCAACCGATCAGACCGGTGGTCAAGACCGGTCAGACTAGTCCGTAACAGAAATAATTTTCTAAGCCCCCACTGGGTACCAACCCTTAAACCAAAATATCAACTGATATTTGAAAACCATAATGCCACGACGCATGATATAATGCATGAACTCCTATACCAACTTTCAAATGCAACCAAAATCTAAATGTCATGATGCATGAGCGTCTTACATAAATCTCTCAACCAAAACTAAACATCTATTACTACTCGAACTCAGACTACATATATAGGGCTTAGTACGATCAACCCCCTCCCATATTAGTATACCACCCGATCCTAAGTCAGGACTCCATTTTTAATTTGTAATCTCTAAAAATTAGTCATGCTCGTACCACCCCAGTGCGTTTAGGCTCTGATACCAGCTGTGACGGAACCGCCAAATTAAAACTCTAATTAAGTGTAATGGCCGTCATTTGAACACATCGGGCACATTAGCTTAACGGCTTAATTTGGCGATCCTTTCTCAACCCCCGGCCCGATCGAAATAACACCGGTAGTCCCACGCGAAGGCGGGCGCAGATGGTACAAGCACGACACAGTACTAAAAAAATACAATAGTGATCACGACACGTATCATTAAGTTTACAAGTAGAGTTCAAATACATAAATAATTTACAAAACTTTACAATAGATGTGACTGAAGTTCGAATATAAAAGATCCAACAACTACTTTAGCTTCCATCAGTTCTGCTCTTTCAAGACCGGTCAGACCGGTTCTACCAACCGGTCGGACCGGTCGGCACTACCTGCCGACTCCACCGGTTTGACCGGTCCCACGGACCGGTCAGACCGGTCTCACTAAACAGAACGGTTGCACACTCAGCTCTCAAGTGTACAACTCGACAACGCCCTAACCTAAGGGTCTCGCTCCACTACTTCCCACCCCTCTGCATCTCTGCGGACGAATTTAACGCAGCAGGGGCAGAAATCAACGTCTGGGTGTCCTGAAATAATAATTGTGGCAACAAACCCTGAGTATACTAATACTCAGTAAGGCTTACCCGACCGGTGGGTATAACTTAGCCCACATACCTAGACATGCACGGCATTTGGCTAGTGGTTATTTTGCAGAAAGAGCGACTAAAGTAATTCCTTACTTTCGTTATTTTAGCTCTAGTTTTCTATATAAATTAACTCACATCTATTATTTGCATAGACCCACTATAGCAATCATGGTGAGGCAAGCAAAAAATAATTCCATATGCTCAATATTTTATATATATGTATATAACTCACATTCTAACATTTACTACGATGCAGCAAAGAGATCAAGACCCTCATAACCGCGAGACACGGCGAATCGATCCGATTTAACCTTGCAAGGTGGACCTAACCAACGCGGCACACATTTGCCCCGTCGGACTACACATGCCAACTATTCCCCTCCCTGCCTCGAACTACAGAACCGCCCCACCTGCATATAGCCAGCCGAGCCCTACGAGAGACCACCAAAAGTAAACATATGCATCCCGATTCTCCACGGCCACTCGACTCGCCCTAAGGGGTGGGTAGAAGTTCTGTACTTTCGAAGCAAGGCAGTACTCGGCTTACCGGTTTCGACTACCTCCTACTCCCGGCATGCGGTTAGTACAATTCAATCCCCGATCAGCACTGCCGACAACGACCGGTCCTTAATCGACTCAGACGGGGCTAAGGCACCCAGGAACCCTGTCCTGCGGCCATACCTATACATCATCCCCGCCCGGTCTCACATCTCCATCTCCATTACAATACTCAGGTACTATAATATCAGTGGACATAACCTATATCTCGCGAGTAACTGGATATTACTCGACTCCTATATATCCTATATCTCGCGAGTGACAAGAAGTCACTCGACTTCTACCGAGAACTCTTGAGTTGGGCCTTGGGCCGACTCCCCGCGAACCTCCTCCTGCGGAGCTTGCCCCTGCGGCTCCTGTGGCTCCGCAACCACCTCGTATACAACCTCCCCCGCCACGGCTACTACACGTATGCATATGCATATGACATGAGAATGCGTGCATGACTTATAAAAATTATTAGCAACTAATAGCCAAAATAATTTCTAACTGATTGTACCCACTACCCCGACTTTACACCCTCTCAGCCATCCCCCACATGTCAGACCGGTCCATCCGACCGCTCAGACCAGTCACACTAACCCAGCCGCATCACCGGTCAGACCGGTCCCAACCAGAACAGAAGCTAGAATCCATGACGCGGCGAAAATCGTCCACCAATTCTAAAATCCTTCTAGGATCTAGTTCAGGGATACACTAGGATGTATTTGACCGGAGGGAATCGATTACAACCATTTAGAATGAGAGATCGAGCCAAACCCTTGTTTACCTTGAGGTGAGCTCTCCCTTACACCAAGAACTTGAATCCAAGCGACTCAAGGAAGGAACAAAGGGAGTAGATGATCCTCCACGCCGATTGAAGCTTCCTTCAACCTCGGATCAAGTGGGAAGGGAGGGATTCGGATTCTAGGGTTTGGAGGAGAAATGAGAGGGGGAGAGCCTGAGCTCGGGCTGAGCACGGGGAGGGTGAGGGAGATAGTGGGGAGAAGAGAGAGAGTGATTTAAATGTTGTGGGGCCCAAACCCGCCAACTCGGGTTCGACCGGTCAGACCGGTCGCCTATACCGGTCAGACCGGTCCGGGCTGAACTGGCCCAGACTTGTTAAAAGGTTTCCCTCCAGTAGTTTGTGGCGCTAACGGCCATAATTAGCCTTAATGATAGGTAATTAACACCTAAGGTGTTACACGGTCTGGCCAGTCCTCCTACCGGTCTGACCGCCTCTGAACTGGTCTCAAGGTGCTGGTCTTCCTGTAGACATAATTTCCTCATCCGGACTCCAAATTGGACGTTCTATATATGCATTTCGATCAGCTCGATGAGATCTATGCAATGGTAAAGTCTAATTTACAATTTTACAATGTTATAAAGACTGGTATGACCGGTTTACATGATCGATCTGTCCGGTTTGCCCAGATTGTTCAGCAAACCTTGACTTGTGCCAATTTCGGGTATCAACACACTGTAATGGGAGTGACATGTAAATTTAGAAATAAAACTTTATTCAAAAGGAAAGGAGAGATTCATCTCTGCTCCATTTCATTATCTCAATCTATCCTTGTGTTAATTCTCACGTCGGCGATTGCGTCGACCACGGGTGTTACATTTGGTATCAAATTCAGATTTATCCTTTCTCGTTGTAATTCTTGAATGATCGCGTATTCCATGAACTTTGAGCTGGTAAATTGGTGAGGTTGGATGTGCTGCAACGCACCTGTCACGATCTTGGATATCCCCGTAATTCCTTCACCGCATTGGCTCGATCCGCATTGGGGCTGTGTTGATGCAGAAAGAACAGCAAGTGGCCTTTTTGAGCAAGGCACTTGGTGATAAGCACAAGCAATTGTTTATTTATGAGAAGGAGGTCTCGGCCTTATTGATGGCTGTGGAGACATGGAGACAATACTGTAACACCTCAGGTGTTTAAAAAATTCTAAGCAAGAAATTCTAAACATAGCATCATGCATCAACGATCAAGAATAATTAAATACAATGCATTTCTTACATGTATGCATGCATTTGAATGTATATGTGCCTACGTATGTGTGCTGATATGCCTAAAATAAGATCTTTGTGTACTTTTTCATACATAAATTATCAAGCCATATGAAGAAAAAAACACAACATCCCTCTTTTGATGCTCTACAAAATTTGTATAGAAGGCAAGTTGAAATTACACACATGCAATGATAAATTTTCAACTTTTTGAAAGCTTTGAATGTTCCTGTCTTGCATCTAAGTTTAAAATTTATTTTGCTTAAAAATACTGAACTTTTGGCCAAAATAAAAGTTATAGTACTTTTGATAAGGAATAACTTTTCTTTAAGAAACTTGCCCAAGTTTTGAGTGAAACTATTTTTAACTTTGAAGTCAAACTCATGTTTAAATTACAATTTGAGCTGAATTTAAAATTCAACTTTAACCTTTTCTTTGGATCTTGTTAGCTCTCAAGCCATAGCTCAAATGAACTTTGTCTGAAATGAAATTTGTAGATTTTCAATTCTCTACAACTTTCATGTTGACAAAATTTCAAATTTAGTTCAAAATTCTGGAGAAAATTACAGTAAAATGTCGTTGACCTTGGTCCTCTCTCTCTCTCTTCTCTCTCCCTCCCCTATTTTCTTCCCTGCCGAGCAGAGCTTGCGCGCCATGTCACGGCCGATGCCTGCACCGCGCTAGCTGCCATGCCAACCTGCACGCGCGCCTCTGCAGCACGCCATCGTGCGAACACGGTTCACCGACCGGCTGCCGACCACACTACTACAAAAATTTTTATGGAGGCGAGCAAACCAAACGCCTCCGATCACAGGTCGCGGTAAATGAAACATTAACCGAGGCGGTTTTCATGCCCGCCTCGGTTAAAGAAACAAAAAATTAAAAAAAACTATTGGTCCAAGGCTGGATCTGGGCCCTGCGCTGCCGCCGCCGCCGCCGCCTGGCTCGCTGTCCCGACCCACTGGAGGGAGCGTCGCCGCCGCCAGGCCCGCACCCGGATCCAGCCTCTCCGCCATCGGATCCGGGCTCTCCTCGCCGGATCCGGCCTCCACGTCGCTGGATCTGCCGCGGCGGAGCCAGATCCGCCACCGGAGGATGGGGCCGGGCCTCGCGCGCCGCCGCCGCCGGGAGGGAGGGGGCCGCGCTGTCGGGAGGGAGGGGCCATGCCTCCTCCGCCTCCGGTCGGGAGCCGCACCGCTGTGGGAGGGAGGCACGACGTCACTGTGGTGTTTGAGGGAGAGGGAGGAAGAGGGAGGGGCGGCGGCTGAGCGAGAGGAGGGGAGAATGAAAAATAAAACCTAAGTCCTGTTTATATAGTCGAGTGCAGTAGTGGGCCGTGGGCTGGACGTCATTTTTTTAGGCGGACGTCTTATATATGTCCGTCTCCGTAAATGATTAACCGAGGCGGTTACTTCTAACTGTCTCGGTAAATAAAAAAATGCCTCGATTAATCTTATTTACGAGGTGGTTTCTTTAACCGACTTGGTTAATAAGAAATGACTGCCTCGGTTAATGCCGGGCATTAATCGAGGCGGTTAAAAATTGTGCGCGCCTCCAAGAGCTTTTGGAAATGCCTCTAATGCAGTTTTGCAGTAGTGTCAGCTTCGCCGCGCTTCTTCCTCCCCTGCACGCCAGCGCTCGGCCTCCACGCGGACGGCGATGCTTGACCGGTGCAAGGCGCCAAGCCAATCGTGCCCGCGCTCCCCCGACTAGCCCCTAGCAAAACCACTGCAGCAGCCGTCGCCACGCGGCCATGGATGCCTAGCACTGCGACGCCGCTCATCTCCGGCGGGACCCTAGTCCGCCCGCGCCGGTGGGGTGGAGGCGGGGCTGGGCGGGAGCCGGCGGCCGGCGCCTGGCGGCGGAGATACTCGGGACGAAGGTAAAAGAAGGTGAGGAAGGAGTGTGGACCACTCGTGGGCCGCCGGCTTCAGGTGCTGAAGCGATGGTTAGCTGCGCCCACAATTGCTCGATATACTGTGGCCATGTATGAGAAATATTTAGGCCCAGTAATAGAAAGACCATTTCAAATAAAATACATAGACTCGGACCAGCCCAGCCCATAAAAGATGACAAAGTCACAACCCGGGTGGACCAGGACAACTGAAAAGGTACCGGTCCAACAAGGCGGCCACGACACGAGACGCGCCGATGGACCCCAGCGCTGGCGGCGGCGGCGACCCCGCGGCGGCGAGGGGGGCGGGGGCCGGGCGGTGGGCGGTGGTCGCGGTGTGCGGGGGGCTGGTCTACTACCACTGCGCGGTGCGGCGCGCCAGCGCGGTGTCCCTCGCCGCCGACGTGCTCCTCGTCCTCCTCTGCTCGCTCTCCATCCTCGGCCTCCTCTTCCGCCACCTCCACATCTCGTGAGCTCCCGCTTTACCCCGCTCCTCGTCGTCTCCTCCCGCCCTCCTCCCGACCGCCCTTCGGTTGAAGCAATTCTGCCTTTCTTGGGTTGTTAGTTGGTTCCGCTTGCTGGTTGTTATGATGATTAGGTGCGATGGTTTCTCCAGGAACCTTGATTTCTCTGGGTTCACTGTAACAAGCTAGTTCTAAGATGATGTTGGCAATTGTTGCTGGTGGCTAGTAGATGATGCTAGAAAGGGGAAAGGAGGTAGGCGACTAAGAGGAGAGCGATTGAACTATGGATCCCCCAATTTAGATTTTTGTTTTTCTGTGGGAAATTGGCTATTGGTATGAAGTAGGCCATGCAAGTGGAAAGTAAGTCAAAATGTAGTACCAAATATCCATTCTCTTATGTGTAGTAGCCTGCATCAGATAGCTAGAGTGGGGAATACACGAATAAAACACGTGAAGAAGGAAGATAAGAGCATGGCGATTCTCGAGTTAGGTCACTTGCTTATCATATCCAGCCAAGATAATAACCCATTCCCTGGTATGGGAAAATTCTGCATCACTTCTGAAGGACATTATTGCTTCCGATTGCTTTGGGATTGCATACTGAATTGAATAGGATGCTCCAATCACACCATTGTCACTCATCTAATTCACTTTCGTTAGGTGTTTCTACCAACAGAAAATTGCAGTAAACACTTCAAATTGCTATTGATTAATTCCTATTAAACTAATTCAGTGTACTGGTTGTTGGTTTCTTTTTCCCTGCCAGCAGTCCAGCACCAGTTTCCTACTACTACTTTGTGATGTACGTTATCCCTGTGCAAAAATGTTCGCTCGTCTGAAGCTTCTTATAGATAAAGTACAGTGGAACGCACAACTTAAATCTGCTCCCTCTTGCCTCTAGACATTTCCTCCTGCTATTTGGCCTCAAAATGTTATGCTTACCAGATTAGCCCTAATGGTTTGATTAGGATTCTTGATTTCTTGGTTGATAGTAGTGGCTAATGGTGTTAGCTCCTGCTGGTGGCTTAGTAGATTATTCTAGAAATGGAGAAAGACTGAAAAGGGATAGGCAAGTGAAGAGGAGCAAATCAATCCCCAATAGTACTATTTTGGAAAAAATTTATGGTATGGATATGAAATGGCCTATACAAATGTAAAATTCATTGAGTTTGACCTTATTATTGAAATCAGAACGAATATATCCTTTTCTTGTTGTATGGTAAA
Source organism: Panicum virgatum (assembly GCF_016808335.1). Lineage (NCBI taxonomy): Eukaryota > Viridiplantae > Streptophyta > Magnoliopsida > Poales > Poaceae > Panicum > Panicum virgatum. The sequence continues at coordinate 12,678,244 of NC_053141.1, read as the reverse complement.
CTCAGTGCTAGCAACAAATTTCGTTAGGTAGAAACCAACTGACTCAGTTTGTAGGAATGTGCTAGAGCACATGAAAATGTCTAAAATGTTGAACGGAAACACACAAATATTCACTAGATTTTAGAAGAAAAAAAAGGTGTTCAAAACTTGATACCCTGGTGTCTACGGAAGCTTAGCTTGCGTGCAATGTTATTTATACCCTGGTGAGAATTGGTACATACTTCTGCACCAGTTTTACTTACATTATATTTGAATTTTCTTATTTGATTCATTAGAGATTTAAAATATGGTAACTACCCGCCAGCGCTTGACCTAATTCATTTTCTTGGGGTGCTTCTGCCAAAAGAAAATTGCGCCGAGCACTAAGTTTGAATTTGACTCAGATGTATTCCTGCTAAACTAACTCTGTTTTATTAGCTGTTGGTGCTTTCTCCCTGTTGGCGCAAATTTCCTACTTCATGAGATACTATATTCCCCAAGCATAGACAATAAAACAGTTAGCTTGTTTTCAAAAAGAGGGCTTTGATTTACCTTACAATTTCGGAATGTTTATCATTGGTAATTTCCTGATAATTTTGTTTGTTGGCAGCAATTTCTTTACCTTAGCAGTGGCAAGTGGCAACTTTATTGATCAATTAACTGACGATTGCCATGCAATTTAATTAGACTCTATTTTACAAATTACTTGTTGTTTATCATTGCAGTGCCTCATTTCGCCTTTAATGGTTTTGCATGTAGGGTGCCGGTGGATCCTCTTGAATGGCAGATTTCTCAGGAAATGGCAAATAGCATAGTTGCATCCTTGGCTAATACCATAGGTGCTGCTGAGTCTGTGTTAAGGGTGGCTGCAACTGGACATGACAAGAAGCTATTTTTCAAGGTATGTGTCATGAGTCATAACTTCAACTTTGTATGTGGTCCATGTAGATTTTGAGACAAAGAAATGTTGAAATTCTATGATATTCATGTTGCTAGTTGCCTAGGTAGTGTTTGTTAAGACGACAACTTGTCATTTTGTTTGTTAAGACTACAACTTGTCATTTTAAGCACAGTAGCTGGTGAGTGGTGAGGTCACATTTTTCCATGCTTTTCTCTGATATGCAAGTTGTGTAGCGAAATGAGAATAGCTGAATAGGCACCCTTATGTCATTTAAGTGCAGTTTTTTGTTGATCTGTGCGAATTTCTTATTCTCAGGCTTGCACTGATCTACAAGACTACAACCATTTCCTATAGAACAAAGTCAGTTTGATCCTCCCTGTGCTTGCATATCCTCTGGCTTACACTGATCTACAACCTTGCAGGTGGTGTTTACATTGTATTTTCTAGCAGCTTTGGGAAGAGTGGTGTCAGGAGCTGCAGTTGCTTATGCTGGTAAAAATGACAGCAAAACTTTCCCTTATGCTGCTTCAGATTTCCTTTTATGTGTGAATTTAGCACTAAAAGAATTAATTATGACTTATGACTATGTTTTGTTGCCATGACCAGCACTATGCATCTTCTGCCTCTATATGTTTGCACAAAGCACCGATCTATTTGATCAACTTCCTTCCTGGGTACCTGTGGGAAGGGATTCATTGGGCAGTGCTCAGGATACCACGTGATTTCCACATGTACATGGACGACAGTGCTCTTCTTTTTTTTCCCCTCCTTTTGTACATGGTCCTGCAGGCTAATAGCTTGAACTATGGCATCTATGGCGACTGGACTCGATGTTTTACCAACTGTGGAGTCACGACCTCTGTATATCATGATATGTTTCCAAGTGCGGATCTCTTTGGCTAGCCATGATCTCGTGATTCGAGGTTGGTCGTGAAATATGGCCTTGTGTGTTTTGCTTGATCACGGTTACCTTTGCCTGAACCTGATGTTGCAACAGGGCCTATGAGATTGCATTGTCAGTTGTTCGTGTAATTTTCCTTCAAAAAAGTTGTTCGTGTAATCTGATAAAGAATGGCATTTCACCACATATTAATGCTTACGCATGTCGAGGCATCGCGTCCTATCTGACAGATTGATCGCCATTATTCTGAAAACAAGGTGATTTAAAAAGGTTGTCCTATATTTTTATGTCACCAACGCGTAACCATATTGATGCTGCTGGATGAGTCCATTCATTTCCCTTATTTTGATATATGTAAGCTAGTTCCTTTTAACAACAGTGGATTAGGCCTTGATTACTACCCATAATGAGGCTGTAATTGGCGAGCCAGCCCCCCCCCCCCCCCCCCCCCCCCCCCACCTAGACCATCTCCAAGAGTGACTAAAAAAATATAGTGGTAACAATTTGGTTTTAGCACTTAGCAAAAAAGTATTAGGAACAAAAAATACACCCACATCCAACAGTTCCCAATAAAGTGGTTCCAAAAACGATTTAGTTGCTGCCACATCATCAATTTGTGGGCTCAACATCTGATTTTTTGCCATGCATGAACAGATACTCGCGGAAGTTTTTTGTCACCGTTTTTCGCGTAAGGATTGGGAGCATGGAAAGGAGGGTAAGATTTGGCATGGATAAATTTTATGAACAATATTAGACACCTGTTGGAGCATTATTTTTTCAACTTTGTTCCCAAAACTGATTATTGGGAACTTTTATTGGACAGTCTTGGAGATGCTCTAATGATCCAGTAGCCAAGCTTAAGTTAGCTAATCATTAATTATTAATGCTAATCACCAGTCTAGGCCTTCTTTTCTCAGTAATTAGGTCTTGTAATCATTTAGACCGAGCTCGGTTAAAAAAAATTATAGGCCTAAATGTCATGTCTACTGTCGTATTTACTACGTACGCAAGTTATTTTTTACATAGGTATAAGCTAGACATTATGCTAAAACGGCAAAAATACTCTCATTTCTCCTTTTACCATGTGTTGACATTAAAATGTATGCTCTGTATACTTCTACAGTAACTATTATTGGACCTACTTGGAACCAGCGGAACCAAGATTAGATCTAGTTTAGGGTAGTCCGAAACTATACAAGTGTCCACATGTTCTATGTTTTCTACTGAAGTTTATAAAATTATTAACAAGTGAAAGAGAGAATCTCATAATTTAATTAGAAAAATGAAATCGAAAATATTCGGAGATGGCAAATATTCGGAGATGACTATGAAAACACCTCTCTGGATCCTCGAATTGAAAGAGAGATTGAGAGGGATCAAGAATCCTAATTCTCGCTATTTGGAATGGATCTAATTCTATTGAGTCTGACCCATAGTGATCATTTCTCTTTAGCAAAGAATGACCTTGGTTATCAAAGGATTGAACAACCGGGATCCATTTACTTATGATACCTAGTTGACATTGCTAACAAGGATCTAATGAATTATGGGTTTAATAGATCCTCTTTAGCAGAAAGAAAGACGTATATTCCTTGCTCATTATCAGACAGGGTAAATAAAAATCATATAAAAGAAAGAAGAGTCAGCCCTTGGGGCACTAGGTGGGTCCCCTATATGCAAGTCGTTACTTAACTTGACAAGCAGTGTGGAAAGTGTTGCTGTGTCAAATCAAGATGGTGTGGATGTTCAGTCTACCGCTCATGTTCACGTTCTCAAAAAGAAAAGAAGGTTTTCCTTGGGGAATCTCTCTAAGGACAGTTGTTAGCTGATTTTAGAAACAATGGGGTAGCAGGAATAGATGGAAATATTGGGGTGCAATGTTGAATCCGAGAAGAAGTCCTAGCCGTGTTTTAACTTCGATCAGGCAAGCCAGTCGTCTTCAAGTAGTTCTGCAGTCCAAGGCATGTAGTGCTGGATCCGCCGCTGGCTATTTGCACGAAATTCCTGCAATTCATCGATGCGTGTTTTCAGTTTTATAAAAAATTAATAACACAAGAATGTTATACCGAACAAATTCTAACTCTTTCGGCCAGCTGTGTCCGGTGGCTGGTGCTGATTTGTTGTAAGAAAAAAAATACTGCTAGCTGGCCAGTGCTGGTAGCTGTTGCTGATTTGGTGTGACAGAAAAATATTATTAGCGGGTTGTTGCAGAACAAAGTGTCTGTTGTTAAACATGGCCAGAAATTAGAAGAAATTAGCGGGTTGTAGCTGAACAAGAGTATTATTAGCGGGTTTCACAGCTGCCGACAGAATGAAATGGCAAAAGCCAAGCAGGCGTACATCCCAAAGCCAACAAGCCAACAATCTGAAACGGAGCTCCCAAAACTCAAAGCCCCCACAAAACCTTGCCGTCCTCGTTCCTATCGCCATCCCCCCCGACCCCCCGCTCCTCCTCTCGCCTCGCCTCGCCGCCCCCGCTCCCCACGCCGCCCGCCGCCGCGCCGCGCGCCATGGAGGCCGCCGCCGTGCCCAGATCCGCGGCCATCTGCCGCGCCGCGCCGGCGGTCCCGGCCGCGCGCGCCCGCGCCCTGGCCCTGCCCCGCCGCGCGCGCTCCGCGTCGGCCCCGGCGCCGCGCCGCCTCGTCCTCGCCGCGCGCCGCGCCGCCGACGGCGACAGCGTCGAGACGGCGCCGGAGGCGGTCCCCATCGAGAAAAGTCGGTCCCTTTCTCCCTCCCTCCCTCACTCACCGTGCCTCTCCCCCCGTCCCGCCCGCGCTCTGCCTGCCGATTGGGTTTCGCTAAGCTTTTCGCGCTGCTTCGTGTTTTGCGTGCCGCAGGGTTCCCTGCCTTCCCCAGCGTCATGGACATCAACCAGATCCGCGAGATCCTCCCCCACAGGTGAGTGCAGGCCACTCGCTTGCTTGCTCTTGTGGTTGCGCAACACGTCTGGCATTGCAATCGGACGGCACAACTTCAATGTTGGTGCAGCACCTTCCAGCATCATCGAAATGTTGACCATAGATTGACCTACCATAAGAGGTGGTCCATTTCCTTGCAAGTATGAACATATGATGCTTTAACTCTGTCATTTCACACCTAGAGATCTCTCCAGTTGTAAAGGTCCATCGATTTATGCCTATGTGGTGCATACTGTGCATAGCATAGTTCCGCACATTGTTAAAGTGTCATCCAAGTTTTGGAGTTGTAGCATTGAACTAACTAGGATAGTTTGCTCTCCTTGTGCGCTGACATAGAGTCAAAATTGCTTATAAACGATGGAAAGAAACAGATAAGAAAATGTGGTGGCGCCTTGACAGGCAGGGTGTCCTAGCTGTAAAACTGTAACATTCTGCAATGAAAGTCTGAGTGCTTACTGAAAAGTCCTAAGAGGGATTTTGGCACAAAATCCAAGGGTTGTTGCAACTTCACTACTGTTTTATCTGCGGAGGCTGCTGCAGTCACCACAATTTCATGTGCATGTCAATCCCTGATACATAGTATTTTAACTGCATTTCCTTATGGATTCTGGATATTTGATCTCTGTCGTCGTATTGTAGGCAGCTGTACTCTGTATCTTGTGTGTATCTGCAACAAGTTTTACTTTCTACTGAAAAAGATATTGAAATATTGAATATCCAAACTGGACATTGTGCACTATGGCCATGGCCCTTTGAATTCATGACATGTTCTTATCTGGAGATCAATAAGCATTGCAATGAACCAACTAACTTTTATCTGGTATGTATTTTTTTTTTAAAAAACTATCTAATACTATGCATGTGGATGTGCATGTTAGGTTCCCATTTCTTTTGGTTGATAGAGTAATTGAATACAAGGCTGGAGAATATGCAGTGGGGATCAAGAATGTTACGATAAATGATAACTTCTTCCCAGGACATTTCCCTGAACGCCCCATAATGCCTGGTGTTCTCATGGTTGAGGTAACCATTGACTCACTATGTTGCTGGCCTTGTTAGTTTGTCAATCCTGTTTAGTGAGTGGATCTTACTGATCCCTTAATAGTATAATTTATTTCTGTTCAAAACATCACTGGAGCGGTCTGTCAATATTGCCTAGTGAAGGATACCTATAATGCTTAATCCTGGAATTATGTACACCATGACTTTGTTTTCACAAAGTCTTGGTGTCAAAGCATGGCGTTGAATGCCATCAAGCATAATTTGTCCATTTCCGTGTTGCAACAGTCTTTCAGAAGTAGCCATAAATAAACAATAATTTAGTTATGCAATTTTCTTCATATGCATATGCTTCATGTTGAGTTCAATGAAATTTGCCTTAACACCAAGCTGATATGTATGTAGTTGCCTGCTTTACTGCATAGTTTGTATCTTGCTGACCACATTCCTGGATTCAATGATTCACATTTCAAATTACTTTTACCTTTATCCACAGGCTATGGCTCAGGTTGGGGGTCTGGTGATGCTGCAACCTGAAGTTGGTGGATCTCGAGACAACTTCTTTTTTGCAGGGATTGACAAAGTTAGGTTCCGGAAGCCAGTGATTGCTGGGGACACATTGATCATGAGAATGACTCTGACAAAGTACCAGAAGAGATTTGGACTCGCAAAGATGGATGGAAAAGCTTATGTTGGTGGTGACCTAGTTTGTGAGGGGGAGTTCCTCCTTGTCAGTGCAACTGAATAGTCCAAAGATATCTAGCACCGCCCAATTCCCTTCCAGAGTCATTGGCTAGGATGGGACCAGGTTAGTTTCTTGAAAGAATCGAGTTTTGAGCTAAACATACAATTGGCATGAGGCAATCCTTTACCTGTTGTTAAGTGTGTTGAGTCCATGTTCACACGATTTCTATCGCCTACCAGAGCTTAATCTAGCTCTGTTGCTGTTGTAATACAGGATTACAGTATGTGAGGTAGTTGTTTGATGGAATAAACAATGATGGTTTGAGTGTGCTTCCTGGAATTTCTTAGTGGATCCCCCTCTGCTATGTTATCAGTTTCTCAAATTTGCTGTATATGTTCCAGCATAGTATGGGTCAAATTCTTTCATTTCTCAAGCATTCAAGATATGTCAGGGGAGTTAAATTCTTTTTGAAATTTCTTGCATTTTCGCAGTTTGTTCACATGGCAATTTATTATGACTTATTAATGCAACTAGTGTGAATTTCTTGCATTTTCGCAGTTTGTTCACATGGCAATTTATTATGACTTATTAATGCAACTAGTGTGAGAAGGCATGACTGCATGCAGTCCTGGTCATTGTTTTGCGCATTCTTTCATCATAATAAAACCGTGCAGCTTCCAGGAATTGTCACAGGTGGGGACTACAAATAAGTACTTTGTGCTCAGCAGTAGATGAGAAATTTCTTTCTGATTTCTGTGAGAATTGTTGTGGAAATTGAATGTTTTCCCACTGTATTCCTGTGATCCAGAATCGACACATGCCATTTGGTTCGTTAGCTGCCAGGTAATTGTTACTGGTACAGTCCTTCAAAAAAAATTTACTGCCTCCAGCGTCTGCCTTGAACTGTTCAAGCGCTCCTAGCCTGTGTCTGACCATTGGAGAGTAGTATGCGATATCATGTGGTCATCTTCGCATTTGTCAATCCTACATGTCATCCTGGTTGGAAACAAGGAAAACCTTCAAGTGAAGATGCATTACTAATCATCATTTTTTGCTATCCTCAGCAGCGGCTTTGCTGACTCAATATATATGACAACCGCAGCACTATCTAGTCTTTATTTTCTGTCACAAACAACTGCAGATAACAAAAAAAAAAGGAGCAGCAAAGACGTACTCAACCAAGGGCAAGTATCACAAGTTCACAACGAGCATAAAAGTCAACTAGAACTGGTCAACACTGCGAGATCGATAAATTACCTACGAATTTGCGAGGCACTAATCCAGATCCAGGTCATTTGGGAAAGCTGGTCAACTCTTGCCCGAACGCAATTAGGAGGCGAATTCGGGTCGATTAAGTTGGTCGAAACCTTCACTATATATATCCAAATCGAGGAGAGATGAAGGTTGCGAGAGTGCCTTGAGCTTTCTTCAAAAGTTCAAACCAGGGGAATTGGATACTGTCCTTTTGAGTTCTCCTTGTTTGGGTTCCATGGCTAATCTTGTGGCGATGAACATAAAGAGGAAGGATGCAGAGGTGGCCAGCCATGGATTCACCATCTCCCTTGATCCCAAGAGGATCAAACTACAGGTACGGCAACTGGCAGGTTGTAAGGATCGATGGACCAAGAGGGGGGTGAATTGGGTCTTTTTCAATTTCTAAAACAAGGTAAAGCAACCTTAACCTATGCAATACTAGTGGGGCACCAATTCACCAACCGGATAACTAAGCTACCTACACAAGCTAAGAGAGATAAAAACAAAGTAAAGCCTAGCAAGGTAGAGCTAAGTTATGATCTCTAAGTCAAGCACATGAGTAAATTGCATGAAAGAAAATGCTTGAATAAAGAGAGTGGACAAGAGACGACCGGATTTTTTCCCGTGGTGTCGATGTGTTGGCACACACCCCTAGTCCACGTTGTGACACTCACTAAGAGTCTTGTCACCTCCCATGTCACCGAGACTTGGGCGCTCACTAAGAGTCTCCGTTCACCATCCCGGCGTGGTGGAGCTCAAGCCACGTACAATCTTCTTCTCCGGGCTCCCACAATCCTTGGCAAGCTCCGCGAGAAACACCCCGATCACCAAGATCGCCTAGGTGATGCCAATCACCAAGAGTAACAAGCTAAGGCCTTCACTTGAGCAAGAACCGATCACCAAGAACGGATGCACACTAGCTTCTCTCTACTCAAGTCCTTAATCTTGCTTCTTGATTGATTGAAAACACAAGTATGTGAAAGATGAAGCTCAATGTGGCTCTTGACTATAGTATGAGTGTATGAATGTTGCCTGGTGTCAAGAGTGGGCGAAATGACCCATTGGAGGGGTATATATAGGCAGCTCACACAAATAGAGCCGTTGGAGAAAAGCTGCCAGAAAACTGCGTAGCGTCGGTTAATCCGATGTCCCTCCATTTGTCATCGTCGGTTTAACCGGTGAATGTAAACTGCCTCTTCTGAAAACTAGCCGTTACAACTTGGGCAGATTGACCGACGTACCATCGGTTTAACCGGTGAGTGTAGTTGTCCACTGATCCACTGAAAAACCAAGTCTCTGGACAACTGCACCGACGTTAACTCAAACCTATCGTCGGTTTAACCGGTGAGTACAACTTTTGAATTCCTCTGAAAAACCATCTCACTGGTCAATTGCACCGACGTCTTGATTTAAATAGCGTCGGTTTAACCGGTGTATAAAACTTGAAATACTCTGGAAAAACCAACTCTGGACCAATGCACCGACGTTAATTTCAAACACGTCGGTTTAACCGGTGTATTGAATTTGTCCAGACTCTGCTGACTTCGTTTAACCGACGTATAGAAAATTGAGAGCGTCGGTTAAACCGGTGTATAGACTTTTTCTGATTTTGTCTTTTCTGATTTGAGTCTTGAATGAAATCCAAATATTCTTGAGATATAGTTTGAGAACCACTTATTTGAACTTCTAGAAGCCTGAGTGACCATAGTGTGCATCCATTTTCAAATGATCATGTCCATGCTCAAGTTACTTAGCCTTAACCCCTCTTAATAGTGCGATCACTACAAAACTATAAAACCTATACTAACCTAAGTGTCCTTCTCAACCTTATGACACTTAGGACTAGAAAGATCCTTAGTCTTGACATAAAATTGAGTTGAATACCGAGATCGCCTTTTTGAATAATGAAATTGAGGGGCCTCTTTTGACATATGACCAAATGAGCGATAATGATCTATTAAGCTGCATAAACTCATTAGTCACAAAAATGGTTGTCATTAATCACCGAAACATACCTCGAGGGCCTAGATGCTTACAATCTCCCCCTTTTTGGTGATTGATGACAACACAACCATAAATAACGAGAGAGCGAGAAAGATAAAGCAAGATAAACACAAGCGAACTCGAAAAGAAGGACCAAAGAGCTCAACGGCTCAAACGAAATTCATAGATATGTCTCAAAGCACGGCATACTCAAGCGACAAATGTACATATCCATGAACTAACACCAAATGTGATACAAAGAATCAAAGTCCTGATAACTACGAGCTCTCTCTCTAGCTCTACCCTCCCCCTAACTCTGTGGCTCCCCCTAACACCTCTCCCCCTTTGGCATCAAAGCACCAAAAGGCGAGCTACGGGTCGTGCTGTCGTGGTACGGCGAGGAAGCGGTCCGGGTCGTCGTCGTCGTCGGACGGAGAGCTCTCACCCTCGGTGACAGACGGAAGCTGCTGGTCTGGGTCTGAGCTCACTGGGGGGGTGACTGTCGTGGAGGCTCTCGTGCTGGCACTGCCTGGTAGAGGATCCGTAGAAGTCGTAACCGGGCCAGCGGAAGAAGTATCAATATCCGAAGAAGTGACCGCTGAAGCTGCCGGCTGTGTCGACTGTGGAAGCAGGGACTCCTCTACAGCTCCTCCCCCTGAAGGTGCTGCCTGAAGTGAGGAAGGGAGGGCGACCGACTGAACCGCTGACGGTGAGTCCTGAAAGAGTGTGGTCGCTGGCAGTGGAGAGAACAGTGGACGACCAGCAGACCCAAGTAATGCGGACATTGAGAACGTGGTCTCCGGTGTCGCTGAGGTAGCTGGAGCTGCAGTAGGGGCTGGAGCTGGTGTAACGGCAAGCTGAGGTGCTCCAACACCCTGAAGGCCTGGCTGTCCTGGCTGCTGCGGGGCGAGTCCGGTGTGAGAGTAAAGCTGTGAGATCATCCCGAACATCGCCATCATGCCCTGCTGCATCTGCTGGAACTGAGCGTCTGTCCTCTGTGAAACTCTGTCAATGAGGCCGACAAAACGCTCCTCTGTCGCTGCACGCTCTCGGGCTGCCTCTCTCTGAATAGCTGCAATCTGGGCCTCATGGGCTCTCCTGGCCTCCTCCTGAGCAAGTCTGTCCTCCCTCTGCTGGGTCACGAGCTGCTGTAGTAGTGAAGTGAGCTCGGACGGCTGAGTCACCTGAGACTCAGAGACTGTAGCAGCTGCTGAAGTCGGAGGAGCTGGCTCTCCTGAACCTCCTGCCTCGTGATCGTGACTGGCTGGGGCAGCTGAAGGAAAGTACTCAACGTCGTCGGAGGAGTCTGACTCAAGCTCAGACCAGTGAATCTCATCATCTCCCCCGGGAAGCTGTGCCTCTGCTGCTAGGAGTGCCTCATCCTCCTCTGCCACTCGTGCCTGAACCTCCGGTGACAGTCGAGCCATCGCTGCTCTATCTGCGTGTCTGCCCCTCCTCCTGTCCTGTGGAGCTGTGGGTCGGTAGACAGGGAACCTGGGAGCCTCGTCGTGACGGTAAGGGGCACTGATGGGTGACTCTGCTGGCACTATCATAGAGCATATGTAACTGATCCAGTGCGCATAGGGAAACTGTCGCACCACACCCATCCCATCAGTGATCACATCCTCGATCTCAGCCAGAATAAAGTCAACTATATCAAATGGCTCGTGAGTGAGGATGTGTAGGAGCAAGAGCTGCTGCAAACCTGTGAACCCCTCCGGGTAGCCACTCCTCGGTAACAGAGTCCTCCGGAGTGCCATGTGAACAGCGTAAGCCTCTGGGGTCAGCAAACTCGGCACTCTGGCGTAAGAGGCTGGGAACGGCTGGCGGAAGCACTGAGTGATCGCCTCGTGAGAAGGAGCAATCCCGCCAACCATCGCCCTGCGGGGTGGATCTGAGTCCCCGTAAACCCTCTCGTGCAGCGAGACGTCGACCAGGTCAACTCCAAGAATACCAGCAATGGTCGCCCTCGACAAACCAAAGTCCTGCCCTCCAAACATGAAGTGCACGGCTCTGCGCTCGGGGGCTATCCAAGCTGTAGCGTAGAACACTCTGACCCAGTCCTCGATATAACGGTTCTGCTCCATCTCTAGCAATCTGGGCAGACCTCTGAAGTGAGCAAAGTGTGCTCTCACATCTGCTCCCCCTGCGGCTGTCCTCAGTGAGACCCAGTCAAGAACCCTGTGCTGAAAGATCCGGTGGCCCCTCCGCTGGAAAGTCTCGTAGAAGCTGGCCTGTAGCAAAGTCCAGAACCTCCTGTCGATTCTGCTGTCTCGGGTCACTGGGAACCAGACCTCCTCGTCAACACTCCACCTGAGCCTCTTGACCTTGGCCGCATTGGCTCGGGTCAAGTTCTGGAGCATCACACCTGGCTCCAGACGCACAACAGTGTCCATACGGAACACTGCGCGCTCGGCCTCTAGGGCCTCGGCTCTGCGAGCTGCTGCTGCTGCTGCTGCGGACCTGCGGGGCTCCTGTGGCTAGTGTCCTCCCCGAGTCCTCGGTCCAGTGCGACGCTCTGTCGCTGCCGGGGAACCTCTCTCAGACGACTGCTGTGGAGAACTCTGCCCCTCTGACTGTGCTGCCTCTGAGTCAGAATCTGCAGCTGTATCTGACTGATCTGACTCTGCTGCTGCTGCCGCTGCGGCTCTGGTGGCCCTGGCACCTCTCACTCTACCAATGCCCCTGCCTCTGCCTCTGCCTCTGCCTCTGGGGTCCTCCCTGATCTGGAACGGACGAGCACGGCCTGATGCCTGCTCCTCGGCGGCCTTGGCCACCATCTCGGCCCTCTCGGCCTCCTTCTCTGCACGAGTCCGCTTGCGAGCGGGCTTCTCGACCACAACTTCCTTCCCCTTCCTCTTCTCGCGACCCATCTCGACTGACGGTGTGCGGAACACGAACGCGGCGCGAAAGAAGCAGCTCAGGCAAATCGTCGAGCACCTGGCGAGCGCCTGGCGAGAAGATGCTGCGGGTGCGGCTGCGGCGTGGGGCTGCGGCTGCGTCGTGGGGCTGCGGCGTGGAGCACGGCGGCGCTTTGGCGATGGAGGCTCGTGCGGGCGGCGCTGGGGAGAAAAGCAAGCGGCGGCGGCGGCGAGCGCAGGCGGCGCAGAACGGTGCAGGTGCGCACGGGCGGCGTTGGGCGAGCGCGAGGATGCGCGGCGGCGGCTTGGAACGGCGGCGTTGTGTGCAGGCGAGCGGCGGCGAGAGGTGGCGGCGCGGAGGCGAACGAGTCGGGCGGCGGCGGCTCGGCGTGAGAGGAGAAAGAAACAGGGGCCGGCAGCGCGGGCAAGAGACATATATGACAGGTGGGCCCGCGATTTTTCTTAACGCCGGTCGATCCGACGCCTAGGGTTTGAGCGCCGGTTGATTGCGTCGGTGCAGTTCAACCGAGACTTCCCCAGATCTGAAACTGAACGCCGGTTGAACCGATGCTGTCAAAAGTGAACTCGTCGGTTGATTGATCAAAACGCCGGTTGATTGCTAGGTCTGATCTGCATTTATGATCACCGGTTGATCCGATGCTCTGACTTTTCAATACGTCGGTTGAACGCCTGGAATTTGACTGAGCTGAGCCACAAGTTAGTAACGCCGGTTAAACCGATGGGTATAGATCCTTTGAACGTCGGTTTAACCGGTGAAGCCAAAAACCCCACACTCAGCTCACTCTTCTATGCTAAGTCCAGTAAACTTATAAAACTCAAATAAACTCAAGTTAATGGACTTGCATAGGCGACTTTACCCCTCAAAATAAATAGGATAGCACACTTGCTTAAATAATTTTCTTTTCAAACACAAGGAAAAGCCGCAAGAGAGACAAAGCGCCAAATGAAATGTATGAGCCATGTCATAGGAATATTGAAGATAGAAAACTTCAAACTCATCATGACATTGCTCACTAGGCAATAACGCACCTAATTCTTTGCTCTTTTCACTTTTCATGAATTAAGATCTTGTATATGAAACAAGTCTCATTTTCATCAAGTGACCTCCTTTGTGACCCTTACGCATGCAATGATAATGCAAGCTACAACCACATGCGAAAGTAAAGTAAACATGAAGTGCACATCTATATGACAAGAAATGCATAACAAGAAATTAAGATCTACTTGTCAAGTTTGAACCCACGGGAAGCTTCTTCATGATGAGCCTTTCTACAAGCCTAGAGGAAAACAAGTGGACCACCACCTCTAGCTAAACCCTTGCTCATCACTATCTTACCATGGTTAGACAAGTGTCCTATATGTATGCATTTTTCTATATGACATGGCAACTTACATGACGTTTGCCGCATCTAACACATTAAGCTCATTCCTTAGCCTAACAAAGGTACTCTCGTCTAAAGGTTTTGTGAATATATCCGCCAATTGCTCCTCGGATCTCACACCTTGAAGGGAAATGTCCCCCTTGGCTTCGTGATCACGCAAGAAGTGATGGCGAATATCAATGTGCTTTGTGCGAGAGTGTTGAACCGGATTCTTGGCAATTTTTACGGCACTTTTATTGTCACAAAGGAGTGGGATCCTATCTAGTTTCACACCAAAGTCCAAAAGGGTTTGCTTCATATATAGGATTTGGGCACAACATGCACCGGCCGCTATATATTCCGCTTCCGCGGTGGACAAAGCCACGGAATTTTGCTTCTTACTCGACCAAGAAACTAGAGAACGCCTAAGCAAGTGGCAACCCCCGGAGGTACTCTTGCGATCCACACGGCTTCCGGCAAAATCCGAATCCGAGTATCCCAAGAGATCTAATCTAGCGCCTTTGGGGTACCACAAGCCTATGCTTGGGGTGTGCTTGAGATACCGAAGGATCCTATTCACAGCCGAGAGGTGTGATTCCTTTGGGTTTGCTTGAAAGCGGGCACACAAGCACACACTAAACATTATATCGGGCCTAGATGCGGTAAGGTAAAGCAAAGACCCTATCATAGAACGATAGAGAGATTGATCAATCGGTTTACCGTCCACATCCAAGTCGAGATGCCCATTGGTTGCCATGGGTGTCTTGATTGGCTTGTACTCATCCATCTTGAACTTCTTCAAGATATCTTTAGTATACTTTTCTTGATGGATGAATGTCCCTTCCTTCATTTGTTTGACTTGAAAACCAAGGAAGAAGGTCAATTCGCCAATCATGGACATCTCGAATTCCCTAGACATCATGGTAGCAAACTCATGGCTTAGTAAATCATTAGTTGAGCCAAAGATAATATCGTCAACATAAATTTGACAAATGAAAAGATCTCCGTTGACGTCTTTTGTGAACAAAGTGGTGTCCACCCTCCCGATCTTGAAGCCTTGCATGATTAGGAAGTCACGAAGCCTCTCATACCAAGCCCTTGGAGCTTGTTTGAGCCCATAGAGTGCCTTGTGCAACCTATAAACATGGTTAGGATTCGTCGGATCTTCAAACCCGGGAGGTTGCTCAACATAAACAAGTTCGTTAATAACGCCATTTAAGAATGCACTTTTCACATCCATTTGATACAACTTAATGTTATGATGTGAAGAGTAAGCAAGAAGGATACGGATAGCTTCAAGTCTTGCGACCGGAGCAAAAGTTTCACCAAAATCCAAACCTTCGATTTGAGAAAACCCTTTTGCCACAAGTCTTGTCTTGTTGCGTACCACCACCCCATGTTCATCTTGCTTGTTCCGGAAGACCCACTTGGTGCCGATGATGTTCTTGTCTTTTGGAGGAGCTTCGAGGACCCAAACTTCATTGCGGGTGAAGTTGTTCAATTCTTCTTGCATGGCCATCACCCAATCTGAGTCCTCAAGCGCTTCCTCTATGCTAGTGGGTTCAATACAAGAAACAAGCGAGTGATATTCGCAAAATGAAGCATGCTTAGAGCGAGTTCTTACTCCCTTTGAAGGACTACCAATGATTTGACCAATTGGATGATCCTTGGAGATGCGACCATGCTTCACAAGCGGTATTTGCGTGGATGCTTGTTGGGGTGGATCATGGGTGACTTGTGCTTGTGGTGGAACATTTTGCTCTTCTTGTTCTTGGACTTGGGGTGTTGGTGTTGGCACATCTTCTTGAGGTAGTGGATCATCTTTTTCTTGATCTTCATCCATTTGGGGCGCCGTGGAGGTGCTTGGTGTAGATGAGGAAGGTCCTCCCCCTTGATCATTGCCTTCATGCACCTCTTCCGGCTTGATATCCCCAATGGACATCTTCTTCAAAGCTTCGTCAATCTCCTCATCACCTACATTTTCATAGCCAACAACCTCCTCTTGGGAGCCATTAGATTCATCAAACTCCACATCACATGTTTCTTCAACTAACCCGGAGGTTTGATTGAATACTCTATATGCTTTGGAGTTTGATGCATAACCAAGAAAGAAACCTTCATCACATCTACTTTCAAACTTACCGAGCCTTTTCTTCTTGTAGATGAAGCATTTGCAACCAAAGACTCGAAAGTATGATATATTTGGTTTCTTCCCGGTGATGAGCTCATATGGAGTTTTCTTGAGGAGTCGGTGAGGATATACTCGGTTGGATGCATGACACGCCGTGTTGATTGCTTCCGCCCAAAACTTCTCGGACGTGCCATAATCATCCAACATTGCTCTAGCTAGGGTGATGAGAGTCTTGTTCTTTCTTTCCACCACTCCATTTTGTTGAGGCGTGTAGGTGGCGGAAAATTCATGCTTGATGCCCTCTTCATCGCACCATTCTTCAATCTTCATGTTCTTGAACTCGGTGCCGTTGTCATTCCGGATCTTCACAATTGGGGAGTTGTACTCCCTTTGAGCTCTTCTTGCAAAGGTCTTGAAGATTTCCGGAGTTTCACCCTTATCGCCTAGAAACATAACCCAAGTGTAACGTGAAAAATCATCAACAATTACTAGGCAATAGAGGTTACCACCAATGCTCTTGTATGTAGTTGGACCAAAGAGATCCATGTGAAGTAGCTCGAGCGGCTTGGAGGTAGACAACATCGTCTTGATGGGATGATGTGTTGCAACTTGCTTCCCGGCTTGACATGCTTTACATAGCTTGTTCTTGTCAAAGGTGACGTCCTTCAAACCGGTGATCATCCCTCTCTTGTGGGCTTTCTTGAGGTTGCTCATGCCAATATGAGCAATTCTTCTATGCCAAAGCCACCCAAGAGAAGACTTGGTGAAGAGGCATGTCATGGTGCTTGTTTGCTTTGAAGAGAAGTCCACTAAATAGATGTTGCCATGCCTAAACCCCGTGAATACCATTGACTTGTCTTCTTCAAGAGTTACTACAACACCATTCTTGTCAAAGGTACACGTTAGTCCAAGATCACACAATTGAGCAATAGAAATAAGATTAAAACTAAGTGCTTCTACAAACAAGACATTAGAAATGGATAAATCTTTAGAGATAGCTATTCTACCCAAACCTAAAACTCTTCCCCTTCAGTTATCACCATAGGTGACATGTTCATGATCGCCGGGGTCTTCAAGGGAGGTGAACATGCTATCATTGCCGGTCATATGTTGAGAGCAACCGCTATCTAGTACCCAATGTTTTCCACCGGCTTTGTAGTTCACCTACACACATGAGAATTCACTTTTGAGTTTTAGGAACCCAAACAAGCTTTGGGCCTTGCACATGTGTGACAAGAGCTTTTGGGACCCAAAGTTGCTTGGGGAGCTTTTTCTTTGACTCCTTAGTGAGTTTGCCAATAAACTTGGCCTTCACCTTGCCCTTCACTTTACTCAAGAGAAAATGGTTATTTTGAAACATTGATGAGTAATTCTTAGGTAAAGTGGGAAGAGGACGTGATGGTAAGGTGCACTCCCTAGTGTGGTGCCCGGTGACTTGGCAATGTTGGCAATATGAACCAACTTCCTTGATGAAGCTTATCTTGATCTCCGGAGAAGGAGTAGTGCCTTGATTTGGCTCCGGAAATGAACCAAGACCTCTCTTGCCATAGTCACGTGCATTGTTGAAGAGAATTTCCTTGTGGATGTATTCTCCTCTTGAGAGCTTCTCCACACTACTCTTGAGGCTAGCTACTTGATCCATCAACTCCTTTTCCCTAGAAGGAGCAAGCTTGGACACAATATTAGTGGCATTTGCATTCATGAGTAGGTCATCACATGAGGTAGAAGCATTGACCTTTTCAATAGTTTCATGAGCAAAGTTCTCAAGACTTGGGTCAATTGCTTCATAGGCAAATTCAAGTTCTTGATATTTGTGAGCCAACTCCCTATGCTCTTGTTTAATCTTTTTGTGGCTCTCTTCAACTTGCTTAGCAAGTACAAGTGACTCATTGTGCTTTTTGAGCAAGTCATTGTACTTGCCAAGCAAGTCGGAGTGGGCAAGCTCTAACTTGGCATGAGTGCTCTCAAGAATTTTGACTTTGCCCTTTTCCCTCTTGATGACGGATGTATACTCATTAATGAGGTTAGTGAATTCATAAGGATCAAGCTCTTCATCACTATCATCTTCACTATCCACCTCACATACCTTGGTGTTACCTTTTGCCATTAGGCACATAGGAGGCGGAGGTAGTGGTGGTTCTTCATTGGTGAGGGCGATGGTGACGATGTCTTCTTCATCACTTGAATCTTCGCTTGATGAGACATCGGTCACCCATTCTTGTTTTTCCACCAAGAAGCTTCTCTTGGTGTGCCCTTTCTTCTTTGGGAAGAGTTTGGTCTTCTTGTCATGACTCTTCTTCTTTCCAAGCTTCTTGTTCTTGTTCTTCTTCTCATCTTCTTCATCATCGCTTGAATCATGGCGATGTTTGCCTTTGTTGTCCTTCTTTCTTTTGTCCGGCTTGGGGCAATCGGGAGAGATGTGTCCTTTTTCTCCACAATTATAGCAAGTTTTGTACTTGACATCTTCCTTATACCGGAACATCCTTCTTTTGGGGTCAAAGTTGTAACCCTTCTTGTTTATCTTATCGCTCAAGCGTGTGAACTTTCTCATCATGAGAGCAAGTTCCCCATCTTCTTCATTATCGGATGAGCTTTCATGGTGATCTTCTTCTTCATTGCTTGAGCTAGATTCTTGCTTGACCATCTTGAGCTTGCGGTGCTTGTTGGCCTTGGTTTTGAGAGCAATTGATTTGCTTGTTGTTGGCTCTTCGGTCATACCAAGGATACTCATTTCATGAGCGCGAATTTCGCCCACAAGCTCTCCCACTTCCATTGTATCAAGATTCTCCTTTTGAAGCATAGCATTGATAATGTTGTACTTGGGCTTCGGAAGGAGCATGAGAATCTTGCGGTTGATGGAGCCACTGTCAATTTTGGAAACTTCAAGAGCATTAATGTCCTTGACAATGACATTCAAGCGAGAGTACATATCATTGCAATTTTCATGAGCTAGCATTTTAAAGGAATCATACTTAGCTCTAAACAAGTGATATTTTTGCTCACGAACTTTAGTGGAGCCTTCATGAATTTCAATGAGTTCCTTCCAAATATCACTTGCTAAGTCCATGCCATTAACTCTAGCAAAGACTTCCTCACTTATGGCCTCGAAAATTGCATTTCTAGCCTTGGCATTCCATTTTAATTGTTCGGTGGTGGGAGTTCCGGTGAACCCGGTCTTAGTGGCCAACCACACTTCGGGGGCAATCGCATCAAGGTATGCGGCCATGCAAACTTTCCAATAAGCAAAGTTCTTGCCCTCGAAGTGAGGCGGCGAACCACCCATCTTGGCCATAGCTCTAGGCGGTGAAGCCTAATGATCCAAATGAGCAACGAGGCTTTGATACCAATTGTAAGGATCGATGGACCAAGAGGGGGGGTGAATTGGGCCTTTTTCAATTTCTAAAACAAGGTAAAGCAACCTTAACCTATGCAATACTAGTGGGGCACCAATTCACCAACCGGATAACTAAGCTACCTACACAAGCTAAGAGAGATAAAAACAAAGTAAAGCCTAGCAAGGTAGAGCTAAGTTATGATCTCTAAGTCAAGCACATGAGTAAATTGCATGAAAGAAAATACTTGAATAAAGAGAGTGGACAAGAGACGACCGGATTTTTTCCCGTGGTGTCGATGTGTTGGCACACACCCCTAGTCCACGTTGTGACACTCACTAAGAGTCTTGTCACCTCCCATGTCACCGAGACTTGGGCGCTCACTAAGAGTCTCCGTTCACCATCCCGGCGTGGTGGAGCTCAAGCCACGTACAATCTTCTTCTCCGGGCTCCCACAATCCTTGGCAAGCTCCGCGAGAAACACCCCGATCACCAAGATCGCCTAGGTGATGCCAATCACCAAGAGTAACAAGCTAAGGCCTTCACTTGAGCAAGAACCGATCACCAAGAACGGATGCACACTAGCTTCTCTCTACTCAAGTCCTTAATCTTGCTTCTTGATTGATTGAAAACACAAGTATGTGAAAGATGAAGCTCAATGTGGCTCTTGACTATAGTATGAGTGTATGGATGTTGCCTGGTGTCAAGAGTGGGCGAAATGACCCATTGGAGGGGTATATATAGGCAGCTCACACAAATAGAGCCGTTGGAGAAAAGCTGCCAGAAAACTGCGTAGCGTCGGTTAATCCGACGTCCCTCCATTTGTCATCGTCGGTTTAACCGGTGAATGTAAACTGCCTCTTCTGAAAACTAGCCGTTACAACTTGGGCAGATTGACCGACGTACCATCGGTTTAACCGGTGAGTGTAGTTGTCCACTGATCCACTGAAAAACCAAGTCTCTGGACAACTGCACCGACGTTAACTCAAACCTATCGTCGGTTTAACCGGTGAGTACAACTTTTGAATTCCTCTGAAAAACCATCTCACTGGTCAATTGCACCGACGTCTTGATTTAAATAGCGTCGGTTTAACCGGTGTATAGAACTTGAAATACTCTGGAAAAACCAACTCTGGACCAATGCACCGACGTTAATTTCAAACACGTCGGTTTAACCGGTGTATTGAATTTGTCCAGACTCTGCTGACTTCGTTTAACCGACGTATAGAAAATTGAGAGCGTCGGTTAAACCGGTGTATAGACTTTTTCTGATTTTGTCTTTTCTGATTTGAGTCTTGAATGAAATCCAAATATTCTTGAGATATAGTTTGAGAACCACTTATTTGAACTTCTAGAAGCCTGAGTGACCATAGTGTGCATCCATTTTCAAATGATCATGTCCATGCTCAAGTTACTTAGCCTTAACCCCTCTTAATAGTGCGATCACTACAAAACTATAAAACCTATACTAACCTAAGTGTCCTTCTCAACCTTATGACACTTAGGACTAGAAAGATCCTTAGTCTTGACATAAAATTGAGTTGAATACCGAGATCGCCTTTTTGAATAATGAAATTGAGGGGCCTCTTTTGACATATGACCAAATGAGCGATAATGATCTATTAAGCTGCATAAACTCATTAGTCACAAAAATGGTTGTCATTAATCACCGAAACATACCTCGAGGGCCTAGATGCTTACACAGGTGATGCTCTACTAATTGCGAAGATACTTTATATGCTGGTAACTTTTAAGCGTACCAGTAAGCTATAAACAACAGATTCACGTTTTAAATTAAAGCTGCAGTAGCATATGGAACAGTTTGGTTCTTGTCCTTGGGGACTCGAAACTGTTTCTTGTGAAAATCATGTAAAATTCTCAGGAAACGATCTGCCTTGCTGGAATGGAGGTGAGTCTTTGAATATACACTGTTCCTGAAGATGATGAAATGGAGGCATGTGATGGATAGGGAAAATCATGCAGCACATATGGAATGCTTACTACTCTAAACAAACTGCCTTGCCTGGGGTTGTCTTGCGCATTTCAAGCTCCTACTCCTATGTACAACACTTTAGTAGCCTGTTCGTTTCTGGTTTCAGGATCCTTGTGAAAGGTCATCCACATGTCAAGATACCCAATTCAGATCAGAATGTTTCATTGCTCTGCTGTCAAATGGATCTTAATGACGGCAATATAATAACGTAATTAAAACACTCAGATCACTAGCTAATGATTCCGTCTTTGCTCTCCCCTTGCTTTCATCAGGATGCGGTTGAGATTCCTGAAATGATGGAAGAAGAGAAACCACTTGCAGATTCAGATGCTGGAGCTCCACCAGCTAATGTGCATCCAACCATACCCATGCCATCACACTCACTGTCGACGCCAACTCACCTCCAAGAGGCAGCTGCCCATGACAGCACCTTGAGCACAGAATCTGGGAGCCAATCCTCAGAACCACCACCATTCAGCGCAGACCAGGCGGCGCCGATGGATGTCGAGGACGATGTCCAGCAGCCGCAGCCGGGCAACCATCCTCAGTTCTGGTCAGGTGAGTACAGCCATTTTGGCATTCAGTAATTTCTCTGAATGTAACCATAGCTGGAGTTGTGGCCTTTCACAGAATCAGTCAACAACTGGAGAAGGTTAGTAAAGATACTGATGAGTGATGTTATCCCACAAATTGCAGGTTTCTTCTGATAACTGGCACCCCCAAATCATGCAACAAGCGCTGCTGCTGTTCAATTGAGTTCATGCTTCATTACCGGCTAGATGTGGACATGTTAATGCCTTAATGGGTTACATTTGGTGATGCAGTATGCCAGTATGTAGCTATCTGACGATGTACGTGCTATTTGCGATGTATGCCAAGTCTTCAGTTCGTCATGGCATGCTGTTTCTCTATTAGGGTAATCGTGTAAGCATATGATGGTTGGTAGTAGTTTTAGCCCTGACCAGGAACCTTCTGAAGGCTCCGTTGTGTTTTTTAATTAAGGAAAAATTCTAGTTTAGGTTTTTCTTGAATACGCAGGAGTGCATTAAGAAAGAAGAAAAAATTCAGTGTACACCATTGAACTATTAGAGAGGTTCGATTTTCAACTTTCAATGATACTATCGGAAAATGAGGATGTCGAAACCAAAGTTTTGCCCTTGGTGGTTTTAAAGATGGTTTTGTATTTTCTCAAAAATAAAAAAAAAATCTATTTAGATCTAAAAAATATTCATTTCAAATAAAAAAACTAGTACCATCATTTTTCTAAAAATATAGCCTAGCTGTCGTTTCTCTATTTGAATCCTTTTTATTTTAAAAATAATAGGTATAAATATAAACAAATAAATAGGAAAAAAAATTAAAATATTGGATCTGAATACTATTAGAGTGTTGATAAATAGGTTACATTTTTAGAAAAATACCGACGCTCGACTTTTTAGTTTAAATTGAAATATTTTTAATTTTCACAACATGGAAAAGTACCTTGGAAACCACCTAAAGAGTCAAATTTGTTCGATTTCGACTTCCGTTATCCGATTTTGTAAGGTCGAAAATTAGATTTTTATGATAATTATAAACCAATCCTTTAATTAAGAACCTTAGTTTTTTCCTAGAGGAATTAAGAACCTTATTAGTTTTTTTAGATTACACAGACCACATCGCTGTAGATGGAAATGTCGCCTACCACTGAATACATAAATGCCGTTAAATCTTAAAATATTCACTTTCATATGAAGTCGAACATAGAACCTAAAATGCTATCGAGAGGCATCAGACCACGGGACCGTATTAGAGTTTTCAAAATACAGGACCTTATTAGTTTTTTTTAGTGGGGGACCTTATTAGCTAGAAACTTAGAATTGATCCTGGCTGGCCCAACCGCCAAAAATATATTGGAAGCCCACGGCACGGGCTGCAAGGCCCAGGCCCATCTGGCTCACGTGGTTGCCGTTGGCTCCTCGTGACCTAGACCTAGACCTAGACCTAGCCAAGGCGGCGGGAATGGCGCTACCACGCACGAGAGGAAGCCCAAGCGGCCGAGCCAACGACCGCCGCCGAGGCTGGAGGCGGCCGTTTGGTAGCCTGTGGCCACAAGCTGGCCAGGATCAAGGTACGTCGTCGTCTTCCCCCTAATTGTCAGACCCCCGTCTCGATCCTACTCTGAACAAATTGCAAACCGGATAAGTTGTGTTGTGTTGTAGCATAACTAATTTGTAGCATTTTGTTTTCTGTTCTGCGTGATGATGAGATCTGGAATTCTGGATTCCTGATTCCGAAAATCCATGGTTTCTTTCCAATTTCGATAGTAGTGTAGGTAGGACGAGAATAGGGGGGAAAACAGCTGCACCTGTTGATTGCATTGCATTCGGTGTCAGTATGTCACGAAACATATTGCGTATAGCTCGTCGATCTTCCTATCAAATTTCAAGGTTATTACTTATTAGTCCATGACACCATGTCTATATAACTCCTGATCCGACAGCTAGCTGCAACCTGCAAGTGACGCCCTGCAACCTATTCATAGTAGTCGAGTATATATGGCACTGCACCACTGCTCTTTGGTCGACTATATGAACTTGCAGGCAGCCATCAAGTGCGCCTAAGGAACCAACTGGTGCTGTTACTTTGCTCTCCCGTTGTCCTGGAGAAGCCACTGCAAAGCCATGATTCCAGGCAATATAATGGCTCTTGTCATCAGAGATTGTTGTCACGATCGTCAAGGCATGCAAGGAATGTATAGATGCTGCAGTAGCTTTTGTGCTGGGGCAGCACTCTAGCTTTGTGCCCACCCAACAGACTAATATGCATGGTTCTGTTTCCCTTTTGGTGGATATTTTATCATTAATGATATCGTACTAAGATGATCCTTTGCAACTGCAACGAAGGAAGAGAAAAGGTTATAAAGAATACGATTCCTTGGAAGGCCTTGGTCACCAACTCAACTGATGCCTGATTGTCAGGCCACCGACGCCGTCTAGTCTATTTATTCCCTCGATCTGACACCTTGCTTTGCTCACCATCACTGACTGCTCCTCCGTATGCACAACCGCTGGCACGGGCTATTTTCTAGCAGGCCAGCAGTGGCAGCGAAGTAATTTCGGTTTGCATAATTTTCGTGATCGAATTCTCCTCGCTTCTTTCCACTTGGGTGAGCACCGGCAATGCTTAAGTTTAATTTGTTTCTGTTCTGTTCCTTGCCAAATTTATTTGATCGTTTTCTCTTCTTGCATGCAGCATTCCTTTCTCAATCGAGTGTCTTTTTTTTCTTCAAAAGGCCAGATTCCCGGCTTTAATTAATAAGAAGAGATAGCAATACAGGCGCCAGAGGCACCACAGTTTTACCTGATCCGATTAGAAATCGTTTCAGGCTGGGGCATCGGAATAGCCCCACAACAAAGAAGAAAAACAAACAGAGACTACTCGCTAGGAGGTCTATCGACTAGAAAAACCAGGCGTCTAGCACCCGCCGCGGTCCAGCGCCTTGAAGTATCTTGGTTTTCTTCAACAATCCCGCTTGGTATCTTCACTTCAGCAATGAAAACTCTTCGATTCCTTCCACACCCGATTGACCAGGCCACTAGAAATGCCAGGGAGCGAGCGGTTGTAGCTTCAGGCATAACAGAAAGCGAAGGAGCAAACACCAACAGTACCGAAATATGGCTCCTTCATGCGTCCAACACAGTTCCAGGACTACAACACAGTGAAGCGACAGAAACAACCAACCCTTGCGCTTGCCAAACTACAGCTGAAGAGATCAGCATTTGAAAATGAGCAGGACACCTGACGAACCATGTAAGCAGAGACATCTAAACTGCTTCAACCTCCTCGGCTCCCGCTTCCGCTGCGAGAGCAGCAGATGCCGCCATCACTGCGCCGCTGGCTATACGGGTAACAGCGTTCAGAGCTGCCATTGTCTTTCTCGGGAGGGGACGCTGATACATCCGCTCATACTTCTCCACTGCCTCGTCACCAATGGCTTCCTCCTGCCCAACCAAGTCAAGTTGCCTGATCAGACGATGTGTTGCCCTTCTGGAGACCGGGACAGAAGAGGGCCTCGCAAGCAACCTGCTGCTCTGCCGGCGAGGTGGTGGCGCTGCAGAGCAGCAGTCTTGGGGCCACGGTGGCATGGAGGCTGCCGCCATCAACGCGGCCCTGTGGGTGGTAGGCAAGGCGCTGGCCCCCGTCAAGGACGGCGTGCTGGAGGCGTGGGCGGCCACCACCGGGCTCGCTCCCAACATCCGTGAGCTCAAGCTGGAGCTGCTTGCCGTGAAGGGGACGCTAGACAGCGCCCGTGACAGGGAGCCCTGGAGCCCGACGCTGGGGATGCTTCTGCACGAGCTCTGTCAGCTGGCGTACGGCGCCGACGACGTGCTTGACGAGCTCGACTACTTCCGCATCCAGGAGGAGCTACCATACCGCCGACACGCATGGTCGTGGATGCGTCCACAGCCTCGTCCGCGGTGCTTGCTACACTACCAAAGCTGTCGGTAAAAGATTCTCATGCTGCTCCTTTCCATGTGTTCAAGATGATTCCCGATCTGGCGTGTCGGAAAAGGAACCACCAAAATTGAAGTTTGATAGGGTGCGGATCTCTGAAAGGATGAAGGATATCATAGATAAGCTCATGCCTGTATGTGCCAAGGTCTCCACTGTTCTTAATACAGAGCTACTAGCCTCCAACCCTACTACCCAACACAATGCCACGGGTCAACCTAGAACAACTACTCCATACATTATAGAGCCTACATTATATGGGAGGGACATCCATGGCGAATACTCTGAAAATAAGCTTACTGTGCTTCCTATTGTTGGCCCGGGGGGTATTGGGAAGACAACTTTCACACAACACTTATATCAAGAAGTTAAGAGCCATTTCGATGTCGTAGTTTGGCTATGTGTCTCTCAAAATTTTAATGCTGCTAGCTTGGCACAGGAGGCTGTAAAACAAATACCTAGAAGTAAAGATGAAAAGGAAAGTAGTTGTGACCAAGAGCTAATTGAGCAAAGATTAAAAGTTAAGCGGTTTTTGCTTGTGTTGGATGATGTGTGGACACACCATGAGGACGAGTGGAAAAAACTGCTAGCACCATTTAGGAAAGGGGAGGGAAAAGGCAATGTGGTTATAGTGACAACTCGAAGTCCTGAGGTTGCAAACATGGTTAAGACAATTGATTATCCTATAGAAATGGGTCGTTTGGAAGCTGCAGATTTTATGAAATTATTTGAGGCATGTGTATTTGGTGATAATCAACAGCCATGGAAAAGTCATCCTGAATTATTTGATGTTGGGAACAAAGTAGTGGGTAATTTGAAGGGCAACCCCCTTGCTGCAAAAACTGTTGGGAGATTACTCAGAAACAGTCTTTCTTTGGACCATTGGACAATAATTCTAAAAAGCAAAGAATGGGAGCTACAAACCAATGACAATGACATTATGCCAGCTCTAAAGCTTAGCTATGATAATCTTCCTTTTGATCTAAAGCAGTGTTTTTCATATTTTGCTTTGTTTCCTGAAGATTATGAATTTGGCAGTGAGGAGTTAATTCACTTGTGGATAGGACTAGGTATATTACATTCATCAGATCATAACAAAAGAATTGAAGATATTGGGCTGAGCTATTTAAATGACTTGGTTAATCATGGATTTCTTAAAAAGAATGAGAAAGATGATGGTCCTTACTATATTGTCCATGACCTACTACATGAGTTGGCAGTAAAGGTTTCATCATATGAATGCCTGAGCATACGTAGTTCCAACGTGTGGTCCGTACAAGTATCCCCATATGTACGCCACTTGTCTATCATTATAGAAAACACAGAGGTCAATGATAGAATTAATTTTGAAAATTGTAAGAAGGAAATGATTGCATTGGGTAAAAGGCTGAAAGTTGAAACCCTACGTACTCTAATGCTGTTTGGGGAACACCATGGCAGTTTTGAAAGGACTTTTTGTGATTTGTTAAGGGAAGCTAGAAACCTTCGCACAATTTATTTGTCTGAAGTGTCATATAATGTGGACAAGGATATGTTGTGCAACTTTTCAAAGCTTGTCCATCTTCGCTACCTAAGGATCAAGTCACTTTCGCATGATTGGGACCTTTTTTTGGAAAAAGGAAACTTTATTGATCTTAGACAATTACATCAAGATGATACAATCATACTAAGATCCAACCCGGCCTCTGCATAACTAGGATACACACAGCCTAAAGAGTAAAAGGAACAAAAGAGCGACATGACAAAAAATCATGCCGTAGCAAACTACAACATACAACTTCATCTTCAACTCCTTGCCTCCTTCATTACCATAGCAACACCTGGACTTCGAATAAGGCTCCCAAGACAACGCCACCAACGTGGAAACGGTACGCGCACGCACCGCCATTGCAGTGACCCAATCAATTAAGGTCAGATCATAGGTTTTCACCCGAAAGAGCAATTCTTCGGAATCCAAACAATACATTCAGCAAGGCCATTGCCAGGTACAACCAATTAAGGTCAGACCTTGGAATTTCTTCCTGTCCCCGAAGAATCGGTACCGAACAAGTACCACAGAGACAAAGTCACCTGGTGCTGCTCCCCCTTCTTGCCAAGCCAATGCTACCAAACAGACCAGACTTGGCCCACTTCAAACAGCCACGAACTCCAAGTCTAGCAAACCATCTGTAGCCTCGTCTGCCATGAATACCATGCTACAAAGTGGCCAATATAGGTACGTGCATAGTCCACCGGAACGAAGTGCAGATGGAATCCGTCTTCGGAGTAAGAGAATCCGCAGATTGAAGCCAAGATGACACGAGCCTCTAGAACTGCGTGGAAGACACAGGCGAAAAAAGAATGAAGATGTCGTCGCCAGAGGTAGTTGCGAAACCCGAAGCTAGCCTCTCCGTCGTCGAAGCCGGAGGCCCTCACGACGAGGAACCGCGGGAGTACAACTGGGCCGGAGATGACGAATCGCCACCGCGAAGCTGTCGCCGACCATGCTGTTCCCCCCTCTGCCAGCGCCGTTCCACGGGGATACAGCAACAACAAGGACGACCATGGGAGATCCGGGCAAGGGAACACCGGATCCGCCCCCCGCGAGGCCGGATCTGCAGCCCCGGCCACCAGCCTGTGCGTCCCCTCCACCAGCCGAAATCCCACGCTCCGAACCTCCACGAACTGGGAGGAAGAAAAAGGTCCCTACCGCCGCCTTCCTTACCCTCCGCCGGGCTTCCGGCGTCAAGCTCCGGCGGCGGTAGGTCTGGGAATGGTGGGGGAGGGCCTGGCGGCGGCGGGCTGTGCGCCACCCGAGCCGCCCTGGGAGGGCGACGCGGGGGCCTTTCGTGACGCAGTGTAATGTCTATAAACAGACTACTCGCATGATTGGGACCTGTGCTTACCTACTTCTTTGGTTAGACTTTATCATTTAGAGGTCCTAGATCTACAGAAATGGAAAGGTTCCTTAAGATTAACAGGACATATCAGCAACCTAGTAAAACTGCATCATTTTCTTGTCCCAGACTATTATGAGCATCCCCTTCATACTGATATATATGAGGTGGGAAAACTAGAGTTCCTTCAGGAGCTAAGGAAATTCAATGTGAGAAATGAAATTGGTTTTGAGCTAAGTCAACTCGGGAAGTTAACAGAGCTTGGAGGGTCACTTGAAATTTGTGATCTTGAAAAGGTGCAAACAAAAGAGGAAGCTGATGGATCAAACCTGATACACAAAAGCCGCTTACACAAACTGAAATTAGAATGGAATGTTAATCGGCCCAACAAGGATCCTACACGGGAAAAGGATGTTCTTGAAAGTCTTAGACCACATAGCAATCTTTGAAGTCTATGCATTAGAGGGCATGGAGGTATTAATTGTCCGACATGGCTAGGTGCAAACCTCTGTCTTAAAAATTTGGAATCTCTTGAGCTTGATAGTGTCTCTTGGATAGATCTTCCACCGTTGGGGGATATGTTTTTGGTTGATGAGTCTGGTGAAGAGCATCTGTGTTGTACACAAAGTCAAATCTTTCAGAACTTGAAATTTCTAAAACTTACGAGGATACAAAGATTAAGAAAGTGGGTTGTGAGCTGCCCGCACTCTGTGAGCTACCAAAATCTGAAATGGCTAGAACTGAGTAATACAAGAAACATGGAAAGCGGCTGTGTTGGAAATGGAGCTTGCTATTTCTTCAATCATTTAAAGGTTCTCATCATTCATGATTCCCCTGAACTGTTTGAGGTGCCATTTTTTCATCCTTCTTGCTGTGAACAAGATGCGCCCATGGCTTGGTTTCCCAGACTAGAGAGTCTTACTATTACACATTGTCCAAAACTTTTGTCCTTGCCTCCTATTCCTTGGACTAGTGGTCCATGTTATGTTGATATAGAAAATGCAGGTTCAGTTTTTAAGAAGCTAGTGTACGAAAATAATGGACCTGAGGTGAGGTTGCAAATTGTGGGCAATGGTGTTTCAGATAGCACATTCTGGAAGGTGTTGGATTTTAATCACCTAATCGAACTAAAAGAACTGAAAGTGCATAGCTGCCCTCCTCTACCTTTGGATCAGCTCATGATGCTATCATCCCTGAAGGAACTGCTGATAGCGGAGGGTGACAATTTTTGGCCAGTAGGTGAGAGCCATGTCAGATACCAGTTCCCAGTTGAATCATTGGATGTATACTCCCATGGTGGCAGTGGGAAGGAGCTGACAAGGCTATTGTCTTGCTTCCCCAAGCTCTCGAAACTACAAATATATTCTTGTCGGAAGCTGACAGGGCTGGGTGTGATGGAGCAAAATGGTGCAGCAACACCCATGACATCACCACCATCTTTGGATGAGAAGGCGGTCCTGGCAGTGGCAGAGAATGGACAGCAGCTGCAGCGAAGAGCAGAAAGGGATGAGGTGGAACTCTCGACGACGGACGTGGAAGGACTAGTGCTCTTGCCCCCACAACTGGAGGTGCTGGCAATCTCTGATTGCCCAGGGCTGAGGCTCCATCCCAATTCACTACATGTTACAGACAACACGGTAGGGGAAGCTGGAGGAAGGGCTCCAAGGTCTGCACTCCCTCCGTGAGTTTTACATGAACTCATGCCCCGAGTTCCTCTCCTTATATTCATCATCCTCCTCTACTTGTTTTCCCTTCCCGACCTCCCTACAAAATCTCACTCTTGGTGGCCTGGAGACTGATCTAGTGCCTCTCTTAAACCTCACCTCCCTCCACAAATTATCCATCTTGGGGCGTGGGGTTTTAAGAGCTGAAAAAATCAGCTTGTGGCCTCTCCTCACCCAAGGTTGCCTTACCCAGCTATCACTCTGGAATACACCGAATTGCTTCCTTGGCCCTTACTCTGAGATCTCCGGGTCGCATCAGCATGGACTTCCATCAAAACTGGGCTATCTCATGACAGATGACATCGCGGGAGTCCTTGCTACGCCCACCTGCAGCCTCCTCTCTTCCTCCCTCACCAGACTAGAATTTTCATTTGATCGCGAGGTGGAGCGCTTTACCGAGCAAGAGAAGGCTCTTCAGCTCCTCACCTCCCTCCAGCACCTCGAATTTTTCAGATGCGACAAGCTGCAGTGCCTACCTACTGGGCTACACATGCTCCCTAACCTCAAGATACTACGGATTTCTTATTGTGAGAGCATCCGTTCGCTGCCTAAAGATGGACTCCCAAGTTCATTGCAAGAATTGGAGATCCAACAATGTCCTGCCATGAAGTCGCTGCCCAAGGAGGCACTCCCAAGCTCACTGCAAGAACTAAAAATCTCATCCTGTCCAGCCATCCTCCAGTCACTGCACAGGGACGGTATTCCAAACTCACTGCGATTATTGGACGTCAGTGACCACGAGTTGAAGGACCGAATGCGGTTCCGCAGGTTAAAAGGAACCATTCCAATATTGAGAACCTGAAGGTACCAAACACCCTCCTGCTATTTTCTGCTCATCCCTAGTTCCTATGTTCCAGTTTTTCCCATAACTTATTCAACCTCACAAACATCAAATCAATTGAATTTTCACTTTTTTGCTAAAATTTTTGCTGTATATGAGTAATCCACTTTTATATTAACCTATACAATGCAGGGTTCTTCTTGGAATTGCACATTCTTCTGGTGTCACAGGATTCGTTCTGTATCCATCAATGGTTGAGTTGGCAGGCATGTACCCTTCCACCGCGTACATAAAACGGGTTCTTATATGCAAAATATCCCCTTGCATATAGTCATTGACACTACTTTGAGCTCCAATCCTAGTCAGATCTGCAGTTCTAATTCTTTAGTAAGGAGTTCTGACATTTTAGTATTTAGCTGAATATAACCAGAGTTAAAAGCTACCTTTTCAGTAGAAATCTGGAAAATGGTGTGAGGTAAAAGGTTATGCTGAGTGTTTTTATCCTACAAACTGCAGGATTGTTCTGATGCCTCCTAGGTCTGTGGAGACATCTCTCCTGCCTACGTGGAGTCAAACCTAGCTTGGAGATCATGGCTCATGAAGACATTTGCTCGACTCCCAACTGATGAAGACACGCCCTGATTCCCAACTAATCCTGGCACCTAGCTCTTGAAATCATGACCCATGAGATCCGGGGGAATTGTGAGTTGTGAACTTGTGACTAGCTCCAGAGGAAGGACACAGGGCCTAGCTACTGTGGACCCGTATATAGCGGACCTGAAAAATAGAGAAAACAAATGACCATGATGCTGCGTATTCCTACATGTAATCCTCACTGGGTACTCAGTTGATCCACCATAATACGATACATTCAAAAGGACGACCCCTCAGAAGCTTATCTAGGGGGCGTCGCCTGGACGTAAGGTGTCTTTTGGCCCTGAACCGTATAAATCCTGTCTCGCAATCTCTCGCTCCTGGTGTCCTTTGCTATACATTTTCATTGCACCCTGACGTGTCTCGACTATCTACGTTTAGTCATATATATGAAAAAAGTTCCTACATAGAAAAAAGTTCAATTTAGTCTGAAAAAACTCCCTAAATTATAATTCGATTCAATTTACCCTCTAAATTATGCAATTTAGTTCATTTTACCCCATAATACAATTTGTTTTTTTTGTTCCTTCATACACAAGTTGAATTTTAATTTCAAATTTTGCTGGATAGTAGTGGACAGCACAATGCATATTAAAAAATTTTGTTATAATTTTTTACCATTAGTTTTCATATAATTTTGAACTCCAACGTGTAGTTTATTGTTAAATATCCTGACCTATAAAAATAATGATAAAATTTTTTCTAACATGTGTTATGATATATACTACCATCTTGTAGAATTTTAACTTAAAACTCCACCTATGTATGGAGAAATGAGAAGGACAAATTGTATTAGGGGGGTAATTGAACCAAAAGGCATAGTTTAGGGGGCAAATGGAACCAAATAATAATTTAGGGAGTTAACTTAAAACTCCACCTATCGTAGTTGGTTATTCCATCTATACACCGACCTTTCTTCCTATGCTCTTATTAGTTCCGGTATATACTATGCAAATATGCAATGGTTGAAACATATGTAACTTCGAACCAGGAACCTTAAGATAACCTACAGATTCAATCCCTCTATTCTTATTACTATTTCAAATAAGTTCACTCTATTTTACTTTTCTTGCCGTGGAGTTAGCTCGTATCTGCAACTAGGCCAAAAACACATTACATGTCAGGTGCATATTCAACTCACAGAAGACTGGAGGTCTGCTTGGTTACAGCGCTCTTTTTTTTCTCGAATACGCAGGAGAGCTGCGCATCTTTGTATTAAGGAGAAGAAATAGTCCAATTACAAAACACCCCACCCCACCTTGGACTAGAATGGGGATGCTGAGCAAAACCAATCATACATTCAATTGGCACAGCACTACAAAGAAAAAAGTTTCATCTGCAGTGCCCATCATAAACAGTGAGAATAAACACAGATAAACAGAGGGGGCTAACACCGAACAAGACCATCAATAAATACCATAGATATCTGATCATCACTAGGTTTTTTTCCTCAGCAGTATAACCTTTCAATATAACATGGTACAATCAGGGAGTATGCATGCAATGCTACCACTCCACACGCTGTTAAGTAATAACACAAGTATACAACAGAGTTTGCTGAAGGTGTTCGGCTACAAACATATATATCCCCTCCAAGTCCAGGGATAACAATAAAAAAAGAATCATGTATGAACTTTTCATGTCAAGTGAGTGTTCCTAAAAGGGCCATAGCAGAAGAATGTGACAGCTCTCTTTTCCCCCCTAATTTAGTTCCACCAGCCAATCATCACCGTCGAATGGCTGCCAAACTATCGCTATGACCTGTCTATAGCCAATTATCTGTTCCAGTCTCTGCTGTAGAATAACATCAATACAGGGTGGCCACATCAATTTCCTCGGTCGCAAAAATATACTCTCCTTATGCAGAACTAGTCTCCAGAAACAAATTTCTTTTGTGTGTAGTATCTGTCTTCACTAGCCTTCTTTTTCAAGTTCCTTTTCTGTTTATAAAAACCCCAGTAACAATGTTTAGCACAGGTAAAAAGGGATCAGACAGAACTATGACCTTTGAGCCTGTAACGTCATGTACCTTGTAAGCTTCATGATTGTCAACTATTCTTGTCGCTACCGATACTGATGTAATAGATTTCGGGCTCATGATTGTCTTAAAAATACCCATGCTCTTTGGAACAGCATAAGGATCAATTTCACCCTGCAGAGAAAACCATCAGTTTCAAGATCAAGGTAAGTTTGTCTGACATCAGTTCATTAAGTACTTACAGCTGAATTGCCCTCGGTTACAGTCCCATGCACAACCAATGAAATGTTAAACGTGGTGATCTGCACAAGGATATAAAATCAAATTTTGAGGGTATACTAATACATTGTTAAAGATAATCATGTCACAATCACAGCATGCTCACCACATGATATTTCAAGCAAGAAAAAGTAATATAGGAATGAAGTCATGGACACACACATACCATGTCCTTCGAAACTTCCCATGGTGCGCCAATAATGACTTCATCAACATAGCGGCAGGCAAGCACACTAAGAGTACGCTCATGAAGATGCATGATAGGACGATATCCTCTTCTATCCCTAAACAAATGGTTCTTATCAGATTGCTATTTGGTTTTATAACCACAAGCTTTTTTGACAGGATCATTCTGATATATAACTACTATTTTGTTTGTTAAATCTGAAGTAAAGAAATGGAATAAAACCTGATAGACTGGTCATCATGGATACCCACAAGAAGAAAGTCACCAAGTTGTCTAGCACTTCTGAGGATCTGCATTAAACAGAAGGTAAAATATTAATACTTTAATTGCATATGAGCCAAACTAGTCAAAAACCTTGTGGTTACAGTAAAATGATCTGCATGAGGATAAGAAATGATACCTCAACATGGCCAGCGTGGAAAAGATCGAATGCACCATCTATATACACAACACGAGCACCTGGCGAAGGAGCCTGAGTGCATATGAGCATGTTGTTCAATAAATGCAACACAATGGAAATATGATGAAGACTTAAATCATAGGAATAATTTGAAAACCCACAAACTACTAAACACTAGGTTGTCAGAAAATCATTGAAAAACAAGATTAAAAAGGTAGGAATATCAATCACTCATGATCAAGATTGAAAAGTTACACTAGTTAGATCAGCTGAGAATGATATATCAGGCCACTTTCTGTAAATACCCTAAAAGGTTTATCAAACTAAGGACACTAAAATGTTCTTGGCCTTTCCTTAATAAAAGGCTGGGGTGGATGTGGCCTCCATTCCGTATAAAAGGTCAGACATGGAACAGTAAGACTAGCAAGCAACCTAAAGAGCTCATACCTGCCCATTTGAGAACTGCATGATTCGACGAGAAGTTGGAAGAAAATGAGATAGATGACTCTTCACTTCATCATTTGGTTCTGCTCCAGCCTTCTCATCAACAGCAACATTAAAATCAGTGTCAGCATCTTTCTGCTTGAATGTTAGCAATATCCTCCCTGTGTACAGTGTGATATTTCTGTGTAAGATCACAGTTGACAATAAAGACGACATTTTGAACAAGAAATACAACATTTGTAAATTGAATCACATGCTTAATAGTAAACAACATATTCAGGGGGATGTATGATCCAAAACAACAGTAGGGCCACTGAACCTTACCAACTATATCAGTGCTTGAGACACCTTCTGTTCGCTTGATTTGCTTGTAACGCCCGACCTTCTTTGCTAACGCATATGCATCAGTGCCATCAGGTAGAAGACAAGGATCATCACCGTGAATAATGTAATCAATGCTGTATTTGTTGAAGAGGGTATTCATGAACTCTTCCGTGATCTCATAGGGCGCATTGGGAATGACCTCATCGACCCACTTCAGGCCACTAACAAGAGTCAACCTAGAAAGAGAAAATAAACACAGTTAATAGAACCCATCGTTCCAGATTTCAATTAATGATGAAATCTGGCAGCGATCATCAGAAATTCATACATAAGAGCATACAAAAAAAAGATGCTCTACACTTTTCAGTCACTTTGACATTACTAATTACGGACAATATTTTCAGGGAAAAATTAATACTTTTCACAGAACAGAAGAATTAAACTGCCGTACCTCTCTTCCATAGAAAGGACAGGCGGGCCCTTATTTGCGACGATCTCCTCATCACTGACAACCCCAACTACCAGCTGATCTCCCAACAGTTTGGCCTGTCGCAACGCATTTGCATGACCATAGTGCATGAGGTCAAAGCATCCATCCATGTACACTCTCACAGGCCTTTTGCGTTCCCTCTTCTTCGGAACTTGTCCTAGATATGGCCAGAAATACGGAGCAAATGGAGCACCGATCCCACCAAAGTAGCCCGTGGATAGCATAAGAATGGCAACAGTGATCATAACTCCCCCAATTCCAAACAACTGGGAATAGTATCCACTATTCCAGAGCCCCTGGTGACTCTCGAACGCTAGCAAACCCATCATCATCTTCAAGGTGGATTCTTCTGTCAAAAAAAAAAGAATAGAAAACCAGAATGAGACTCCAAAGTTAATGGATTATTCTGACAAGTGGCAAACATATATGCAGCAAGGTAGTACAAATGCGTCATTTTCCAATATTTGGAGAAGCCAGTAGAATTTGCAGCTGATTTGTTGGGATTCTTTAAAACAAGAAAGTGACTCAAAAAAGAAAGGAGAAAAGCGTGGCTTTCCGACTACTTAATTAAGATGGTTGGAAGGACCTCAAGACGTTTAACCAGAAGAAACAGATGTATACGCTAAACGTGCTTACCGATCACGTCACGTTGACCAAATCGTAACCACCGGATATTTTAGAAAGCCACAGGTTTGGGCAGAGGGAAGATCACGGAGAATTTAGAAGGAAAAAAAAAAGAAAAGAGACTCAAATTGCTTTTACAAGAAGCCACGTAACGACGAGATGCGGAGCTCTAGAAAACATGACAATTGCATGACTAACAGCTCTGCCTTCTTTCTCATCAAGAAATACATGCTCAGAAGAAAACCCACGCTAACTTTGAATAAAGCTCATCATATGCTGTTCTAATTCCAATAGTAGCAGTAAAAAAGTTACAAATTAATTTGTGCTCCGGTATCTTATCATCACTCATCAGCAATCAAACGAGCGAACATGCCCGACAAGGAATCAGATTCCCATCGGAACTACCACGCCTCGAGTTCAACATTGCAGCCAATCCGTCTCAAAAAAAAAAAGAATTGCAGCCAACTAAGCAGGCAGGTAGAATTTATAGAGATTCGGCGTTCCAGTAGGCTCACGAGCACGGGAGGAAGGTTGGAGACAGCAAAAGCGTCTCCCACCCACCCGGAATCCCCATTACAGCGCCGCAAAGAAAGAAGCGCCAAATGCAATCGGCCACCCGGCCGCCCGTGATCCCAATTCCAGCGGAACACGAACTACCAGCCCCAAATCACATCGAAACGAACGGAACAAAAATAAACGTTTCTTTTCCTTGAACGATAAGCTGGCTTGGGGATCGAAGGGGATCGCGACCATCATAACGAAAAGAAGATATAAAAAAACAGAGACTTTTCCACACCGCATTTCAACCTGAAGAACGAGGGAGGCAAGCAGCAGCGGGGGAGGAAGAAAACGCACCGAGATCGGGCGGGCGAGCGAGCGGGCAGCGGCGGCACCGGCCGGCGGGCGGCGAGCGCGGATCTCGCGTCAGAACCCGGGGCTGGCGCGAGATCTGCCGCGAGAGGCGGCGAGGCTCCCCTCCCTCTCGGCGCGCGCTTCGGTTCTCACTGCCTTCTTGGTTTGGGAGGAGAGGGAGAGGACGAGGAGGAAGGGGAGGCCGGAGGGAGGAGGGGGAGGGAGAGCTCTGGCGCTCGCCGTCTCGCCTCCGTCTTCTCGTGTGGCCTCACCAATTGGGGGGGAGACGCTGGTGGAAGCGTGGGCGCCTTCACGTCCACCAAACTGCCCGGGCCCACACGGCAGGAAGTACTACTGCAGGTTTCGCACCTGGGACCTTGACGAAAAGTAAAATACTGCATAGGTACGGCGCGGTTTGCAACCCCGGTGATCTTCCTTCGCGACAAAGGAAGTGAGGGAGACCGTCGCTTTCGATAATATACTATGTGCTTGTTCCATGGCACCGGATGGCCGAGCTTGGCTACGTTTCCAACCACTAGACATGATCCTAGTTTCTAGAAAGCAAGGCCTGCCAGTTCTAGGCTCGTCTTCTCCATATGAGCAATGATATACTCTCCAAGTCTCCAATCAAACGTGTTTTATATTTGTAGCTTTTTATTTTACCTTGATCGGAATTTTGCTTTTGGATTGGGATTGTATGTAAAATCTCGTGAAATTCGTGTAGGTTGAGTACTTATATTTGCAAATAAATTATTTCTAAAGTTGTTATGAACAAAGTTGAGTTTTCACTGAATAAAATAAAAAAGAAAAGTACGATCGAGTAGAGTATCTTGCTTCTTAATCTATTCTAGCAATTTGATCCATTCCAAATTATAATTGTTTAACTTTTTTAACTTCAAATTTGACAACTCGTTTTATTTAAAAAATTTACGCAGATATAAGCAGATTTAAGCTATCTTGAAGAACTTTTATTAATAAAACAAGACATAACAAAAAAAATATTTTGCATAAATTTTTAATAAGATAAATAAAATTTAGAGTCGAAAAAGTCAAACAAATTATAATCGAAACAGAAAAAATACTAGTCAGACACACCATGTATGCACTTGAGCAACGACCTATCAGACGAGCATGAAAACAGTATCAACGCGGATCATCCAAACATACGTTAGCGTCATGTGGTGGTTTTACTTTTTCCCCCCTCGACGATAGCACTCTAAATATGCGCTCGATGATTTTTTTTTTGCAAGGATGATACACATTTTCTAGATTAAATGAAGTGTTGAAAAGTATGGACACAAGCTTTTCAAAAAGGATAAAGTCCATTTTTGGCCATCGAACTATCGTCTGAGTCCGGATTTGGCAATCGAACTCCAAAACCGGACACCCGCGGCCATCGAACTGTTAATACCAGACACGTGTGACCATGGACACCGATCCGCCCTGGTTTTAGCCTAGTCAGGCAGCCACGTCGGCACCCCTCGGCCAAGTCAGCACGGCTGACTCGGATCCCGCTCGACTGACTCGGATGGGGCGTATACATCGACCCCGGCCCCTCCTCGTCGGTTCGCTGTCCCTCAAAACTCCCCAAACGAAACCCTAGCGGCGGCGGCGGCGGCTGCACCTGCGCCTGCGGAGGCGGCGGCCGGCGAGGGCGGCGGCGACGAGGCTCCGGTGGCGGCATCTGCGGCCGCGGCGACGAGATTCCGGAGGCGGCGGCTGCAACGATAGCGGCGACGAGACTCAGGCCGAGGCGTCTGCGGCGGCGGAAAAGGTTTGATTCGTTCATGAAGTGATAGATGCAGAGCGAAATCCCGTGACTTTGGGGATTTGTCTTTGGGGATTTGTCTTTCTAGGGACTCGAATATTCAATTGTTTTCCATGTGATTTGCGAAGTTGCTTATTGTGTCCGGGGATTGATCCGTTTTTGTTTATTGCGCTCCGTACAGAACATCAAATAATGGACCCATTGGATAGTCTTGCAGTCAAATTTCATTACAATGGAGAATTTGTGAGGACTAGTAGGGCTCTGCATTATTGTGGTGGAGAAGAGGGGATGTCATACATTGAACGAGATAAAATCTCACTTCCTGAGATAATGGGGCACTTAAAAGACCACTGCAATGTTGAGTTAGGTGCTTTGGTACATTGGCTTTTCCCAGGAAAGGAACTAGTGAATGGGTTGCGTGCATTGATTGATGATAAATCATGCATTGAAATGGAAAATTGCATTGTGGAAGGTGGTGTAGCAGATATATATATCGAGGACCCAACAGTTGTTGAGCCGTCAGATGATGGAGAAGCAGCAGCGAATGTCAGTGATTTTGAGAATGAGATGGAAGCTGAGGACCCAACAGTTGAGAGTGAAGATGATGAGATGGAAGCTCATGATTTACAATCGCAAGTGTTGGTATGCAGGACCAAGAGTAGGGAAGAAGTCGAGAAGCAGATAAAATTTGTGAAGGAGTGGTACAGCCCAAGCAAGATTGATAAAGGGAAGCAAGTGCAAGAGCAGGTTCTAGACGACACAAGCAGTGACAGTGATTTCTTACCCGGTGATGACAGCTCTTCGGAGGATGATGAAGAAGGCAATGACATACATTTGCAATTCAAGCAATTCAAGAAAAAAATGAAGGGTGGTCAGGTGGCAGACCTTGATGATGTTATTTTGGATAGCACTAGTATGCCAGCTCCTGTTGAGATAGAAGATGATGGAGATGTCACACCATATGATAATAGTAGTGCAGCAGAAGGTTCAAGTGAAGACATGAGCAGCAGCAAGTATCCAAGGTACAACAAGAAGGATCCATGCCCCAAATTTGAGATTGGGCTGAAATTTACTGGGAAGAGTCAGTTCAAGAAAGCAGTGATTAAACATGGTTTAACTGAAAGAAGGTTTATTAAGTTCTTTAAGAATGAATCTGAAAGGATGATTGCAGTATGTGAGTGGGCCACTTGCCAATGGAGATGTTTGTTGTCGACCAATTCAAGAACAAATAGTTGGCAGATAGCTAGCTTAAATAATGTGCATAGTTGCCCTCCTAGAAGAGATAACAAATTGGTCACTGCAGCCAGGATTGCTGAGAAGTATGAGAAATTCATAATGGCCAACCCAACCTGGAGTCTTGAAACCATGAGATTGGCAGTTCAAGAAGAGATGTTTGCTGATGTTAGTATCTCCAAGCTGAAAAGAGCAAAATCTATTGTCATGCAAAAGGTTCTAGATGCAACCAAAGGGCAGTACCAAGTGCTATATAGGTACCAGCTTGAATTATTGAGAAGCAACCCAGGAAGCACAATTATTATTATGAAGGAACCTAATGTAGAACCACCAGTGTTTCAAAGAATGTATATTGCTCTGGATGCATGCAAGAAAGGGTTCACTGCTGGTTGTAGAAAAGTTGTAGGACTTGATGGATGTTTCTTTAAGGGGGCCACAAATGGAGAATTGTTGTGTGCATTGGGAAGAGATGCCAATAATCAAATGTATCCAATAGCATGGGCAGTGGTGGAAAAGGAGAACAATGCTTCATGGGACTGGTTCTGTGATATTTTGTTCAGGGACATTGGAGTTCAAGGGGGTGACGACTGGGTTTTTATCTCAGATCAACAAAAGGGTATATTGACAGCTGTTGCTAAATGGGCTCCAAACGCAGAGCACAGGAATTGTGCGAGGCACATTTATGCCAACTGGAGGAAGAAATTCAAGAAGAAGGAGTGGCAGAAAAAGTTTTGGTGCTGTGCCAAGGCTTCTTGTCCCATACTGTTCAATCTAGCAAAGGCTAAACTTGCTCAGGAAACAAAGCAAGGAGCAAAGGCCTTGATGAATACTGATCCTGTACATTGGAGCAGAGCCTGGTTCAGGTTAGGATCAAATTGTGACTCAGTTGATAACAACATTTGTGAATCTTTCAACAAGTGGATTATTGAAGCTAGGTTCTTCCCTATCATAACCATGCTTGAGACCATTAGAAGGAAGGTCACGGTGAGGATCCAGCAAATGAGGGCTAAGTCAGAAACTTGGACTGGTCCAATATGTCCTAATATTTTGAAGAAATTAAATGCACTCATTAAGTTGTCAGGTGTTTGCCATGCAATATGTAATGGGGAAGATAAATTTGAGGTCAAGCATTGGAACAATAGGTTCACAGTGGATCTGCAAAAAAGAGAGTGTTCATGTAGGTATTGGCAATTGGCAGGGTTGCCATGCCCTCATGCAATATCAAGCATCTTCTTTAAGACTAATTCCCTTGATGAGTACATAGCACCCTGTTATCATGTGACACAATTCAAGAACACATACTCCCACTGTCTAAATCCAGTTGAGGGTATGCAGAGCTGGCCTGAATCTGATATGCCAACACTAAGAGCATCAGGATATGTGAAAATGCCAGGTAGGCCTAAAAAGGAGAGGAGAAGGGAGCCACAAGAGCAACCTAAAGCTAGAAAATTGTCAAAGGTAGGCACAGTCATAAGGTGCAGGAAGTGCAAAGGAACTGGACATAACAGATCCACTTGTGATAGAAGATATGGAGTCAAAGGTAGCCAACAAAGTAATTCTACAAGCCAAAATGTAAGTGGAATAATTTACATTTTTTTTACTACATCTCTCATTTGCCAGTCTATGACTTTTACTTCTTTGATATAGGATCTGGAATCTAGGAACTTGATCAGATCATTTGCCAGTGCTACAGTTGAAGGATCAGCAGCACAACTCAATTTGCAAGCCAATGTGCCACTGTCTCAGGCAGGCTCAAGTGTGACCATCAAAATGTCATCTGGTAAAGCTACTGCTAAAGTCAGTGCCCAGGAGCCACCAACAAAGAAGAAACTAAAGAGAGCAGCCCAGGAGCCACCAACAAAGAAGAAAGGGAAGAAACCAAAGAGAGCAGCACCAAGTTCTATGCTCCAAATCAAAGGAGTTGGTGACCAGAACTAGTACAACTGTCACAGATCCTATGCCGAACTCCATGTTATACTTACCTATCTCTTGTACTGTCACTCTTATCTCCTCTCTTGTACTGTGATGTGTTATGTACTACCAGACAGTTTGGGCTAAGTCAGTGATGTGTGATGTGTTATCCTCCCTATCATGTTTATCTCATGTTCATCTCTCATATCAATGCTAACACCAATCCATATATTGCTTAGAAATAGGATCATACATTTCGAGTTTTTCCAAAGCATCAGAGTTACATTAACTAGATCCTAATTTACATTTCATACAACCTCATGGCCAGTTAACCCAAGTCATTGCTAACACTACAACAACACATGTCACCACAAGAAACTTGAAGATAAACACTTCTTTCTCTAGTGAGTAGATCCTGCATCTCAGTTTAGCATTCTCCTCTGCCTTCTTAGTCACCACTGCAACCGTCTCTGCTCCAATTGGCTCAGCCAACGCTCTCTGCTCCTCTGCTGCATAAACCGGCCAAATCTGCTGTCGTGCTGCATCACCAACTCGCCCCTGTAGCTCTCTGTTCTCCATCCTCAGTGCTCTCACGGCATCGCGCAGATCTATAAGAAGCTCCCGGGGGAAGGGGGACGGTGGTGGATCTACCCAATGCCAAAAGTCGCATCCTCCCATTGCCGGCTATTCCATCCAAAAAGGAAATCAAACAAATGCACAAATTGTCAACACCATCAAACAAAACCAAATCCGAATCGACCAAAGACAACACAACCACTCACCGTAGCACTGAAACATTTGACGAATCTTCGCCCAGGATTTTCATCACTCCACGCAGTCAACCTTCCCGCCTTGTTGCCGCACTTGCAGAGGACCGGAGGCCAATAGTTGAGGGGGCCCTGCCGGTAAGGGATAGGGGATGATCTTCCCCCTTCCCTTGAGCCCCATCGGGGACCTCCCGTGCTGCTCAAGCTGCTTGAACTCGCCATGGCTCCACCCTCTGAATGGAAACCCTAGCGCCGCCTCCCTAGACCTCCAACCTGCTCCTTTTTTTTTTGAATAAGTGCTCCAACCCGCACTGCCCCCCATAAAAGGAGCACGGTCTGAGTCAGCCGTGCTGACTTGGCCGTGGGGTGCTGACGTGGGAGGGTGACAGGGCCAAAACCAGGGCGGATCAGTGTCCATGGTCACACGTGTCTGGTATTAACAGTTCGATGGCCGCGGGTGTCCGGTTTTAGAGTTCGATTGCCAAATCCAGACTCAGACGATAGTTCGATGGCCAAAAATGGACTTTATCCTTTCAAAAAAGAAAAAGTATGGACACGACCGTCCGTATGATCTCTGTGGCCGTGCGTAATCGTCCCGGACTCCCAGGGTTGCATGTGCAAAAGCGCCGTCCAGAGGAAACGAACAAAACAGAGCCAGAGGAGATCGCGCGATATTTGCGAGGCTGTGTGGGGCCCACGGCCAGACTCCCCGCCACTGGTCGTGTGGGGCCCAGCGGCACGCGTCCCGGGGCTCCAAGCCCTCCTCCCTCTAGCTGTGCAGGGCCGGCGGGCCCGCCCTCGCGGCGTCGCGGCGGCGTGACGCCGTCGGCTTTGACCCGTGCGTCCCCGAGACAAATGGCCGTCGCCGGCGAACGTGCCTCC
The DNA here is from genome assembly GCF_016808335.1 of Panicum virgatum. Classification (NCBI taxonomy): domain Eukaryota; kingdom Viridiplantae; phylum Streptophyta; class Magnoliopsida; order Poales; family Poaceae; genus Panicum; species Panicum virgatum. The sequence goes on along the minus strand of NC_053141.1, from coordinate 12,634,257 downwards.
GGGGTCCAGGTGGCCGACGGCGACGCTGATGGTACTTCGCCGTTGGCAACTCGTCTCGTTATTGTACTCTGTTCGTTTGAATCAGTTAATAATATTTTTTTCACATACCAAACCAGCATCAAGCACCAGCTACCAGCTAGCCAACAGTTTTTTCTCTCACAACAAATCAGTCCACCAGTAGCAGCTAGCCGAACAGAGGCCCAGAAAAACGCACGGTCTGACCTGAATTTCAGGACCCATGAAAATGGTGGAGAAAGTTCTGAATTTTAATTATAAACCAGAATCAAGGTTAGCATAGGGAGAGGGAAAAAGACCAATAAACAAGAGCTATTCAAGCTAGGCTCATCTTTGCTTAGTTTGAATCGACCTCAAGTGCGGGAACTCAACGTAACCAACCGCCTGCCAAACCATCCCTAGAAGTTCGGAATTCGGCAGAACTTGGCGATGAATTGCTGAAAGACTCCTTTTCCTAAAAAGACATTGACTCACAAAAAAAGAAGAGGATCTCGTAAATTGCACGCGTTTATTGACGCGGGGTGCAAAGTTTTTGGCCAGCATTTGCTTTTGCCACCAAGTCCCGTTCAAAAATGTAATCCTGTTCCTTTCTCGAATCTATTCCCGATTTCCTGGCCAGTGCTTCCCAACAGGCTGCTATATTGTGGGGCAGCCGCACCCAAATTCCCACATCAGGCCATCAGGGAATCGCATTCGAGAGCGACATGGAACAAACATCACGAGAATCGCACATGGCGGCACAACGGGCACACTATCGCTCAGCAAACACGACATCGCAATGACGAGGCCGAGCATCAGACCATTCCAGGCGAAAATTCCAACCAATATGTTTCCCAGGCGTCAAATGCTGAGGAAAAGTACTTTTAATCACAACAAAAGTTAAAAATAAACGAATTAGTGGAACGTTGCCAACGATACAAAGTTACAGACAAGACCGACGCTACAGGATCCTGGGACCATCATCAGCTTCACGAGGTGTACTCAAAGGCCGGGGGCGGCTGGGGCTCCTCGTCGATGGCCATGGCAGCCTGCTCGGTGGTGTTGGCGTTGTTTGCAGTGGCGGTTGAGGGGGGGTCGGTGAGGGCCAGCTCCTCAGCCTCGGTGGGCTTGAGGTCGCGCAGGAGAACGAACCCGGACGGCGCGGCCTTCACGGGCTCATACCGGCTCTCCTCCAGGAACTTGATGAACTTCTCCTGGGCTGGGATGACACGGGCCGGGTTCGTCAGAAGCTGGAACGTCGGCTCTGGCTCGGGAGCCTTCTTTTCTGCAGCAGCACCATCCACCTGAACTCATAACCATAGATGAACCATGTCAGTGTTATGAGCAGTTAGATCAAATCAAACAAAGCAGTTAATTCGACTTGGCAACCATCTATCAATCCTGCAACTCTTACCTGCATGGAAGTAGAAGCAGCAGAAGCATCCTCGCTAGGTGGCACCATCTCAGCCTTCTCCTTGGCCTTGCTCTCCGCATCCTTCTTTGCCTTAGACTTCGCCTTGGCATATGTTGACAAGATGGCTGTTGGCACCTTGACTGATGTGGTCGCAGTCTGCTGAGTTGTCGGTTTGGGATAATCGAACAGCGATGGCTTAGCGTTCGACAGGTACTCAAACTTCGGCACTTTCAGATCAGAATTGAGGCCAATAAGGGCTGTCGGGGAGAAGGCAAGGCTGATGAAGTATGTCAGTGGGTACCAGTACCAGAACTGGGTGAAGACAGCCAGTCCAACAACAGCAGTGAGCCTGTCATGCTTTGATTTCGACTTGAGCTTGATGGTGACGTTCCTGCCGCCAGCATCCAGGATACCTGAAGCCAGTATGGCACCCATTTTGCTCATGGTGTCCTCATGCTTGTCTAGAATGATCTTCTCCAACTTGCGCCTGAATGCTCCAACACGTGAATCATATGATTCATTGGCCTGGATCATCACCATTGCCATGGCAATGAGAGCACCCTGGCGTACAAAGTCAACGACGTCTGATGTAAGAGGCTCCAGCAAGGAGATGGCTTCACTCAATCCGGATCCGGCGCAGGAGATTCCAACAGCTAGAGCTGCACCATAACGGACATGTGGATTGTATGATTCCGATAGCAGGGACACGATTCTGGGTGTCTGCTCAGGCTCGTTATACAGAACAAAGCCAAGAGCCAATACTGCAGTCCTCCGCACATCATCGCTCACGTCTGACACAGCAAAATGCAGAAGCTGGTGCATAGCTTTGTTATTTGCAGTTCCCCTGTACGCTAGAGCCAATGCGTACATACCACCATAACGAAGTATGGGGTCTTGATCTCTAGTCATTTGTTCAATCAAGGTGTCAGCTTCCTCTTCCCTACCATACACTGTCAATGCAATTCCAAGTGACAAGCCCCTGGAGAGAGTAAAAGGAACATATTTACCATCTTGAGAAATAAATATGTGTTGAGTTAGAACTTGTTTGTCAAAAGGAATCCTATTGCATACCTGATAATTTTCTCATGTTGTGTATCATGAGCATAGGCAAGCATCTCTGTGGCCTTCTCACTGGCCGTGCCAACCATAAGCAAGCCCATGCCAATACCAGCTGCCTCGCCGGCCACAGCACTATCAGTGTACAGAACAGTCTTGATGTCCTCGCATATTTCCTCATCTGCTGTACCTAATGCCGCAAGTCCGAGTCCCAAACAAGCACCGTGCTGGACTACCTGTGTGATTATTATCCAAAGTCAGAATGGCTGTGTGAATGTTTACTGTGTACATAAGAATCTAACAAAAAGATTCAAACTTTCCCTTGTCAGCATTGGTCTAACCCCCTAGTTCCCCAATTTGCAGGAAATAGCATATTGCAGGAATTGTATTCAAGGGCATAAATTACACCGACGTATACTGTATTCACTCTGATGAAAGGATTGTTGCAAAGCAAAATTTAGGGAATGTGGGCCTGGGATAGTACCTCAGAACTGGTGTTGCGAAGACTTTCACGAAGAAACTCTTTGATTCCTTCACCATGGTTGGCATGAATCAAACCAAGAGCATAAAGGGCACCTCCTTCCGAGTATGGACTAGCACTACCAATAGCACCATTCTGAGGTAGGTAAGGAGCCATCAATGCACGACCTTGTTGAAGATGGCCTCTATGAATGACACCTAGTCCAGCAGTGGCGCTGAACTTAGCCCAGTTGGTTGCCCTACCAAGCCATTCCTGTAATATAGACCAGTATGAGAAGAATATAACAAGAATACAACCATAATAAACTATATATAGACAATAAAGATGCTAGACATTGGTGGCATCAAGTAGACAGTGTGAAACAAATCATACCAAGTTTTCTCTGAGGAAGGTATCTACTGTTGTCCCTGCATGCATGATAGCATTGGAGCATATTGTTGCACTGTGACAGACACTGTTCCTCATTTCCACAGCTTGCTTTATAGTCTTCAGAATTAAAAGATCAGACTTATTATGGCTGTATAGAAACTGTAATGTCAACTGAATAGATGTCTCTCCTGACAGTATATTCTTGATTTTTGTAAGTCTATCAGCATGTGCTACTTTATTTGGATCCACAGTGAGAGCACTGCCATTTGGCATGTTCACATCATCTCCCATCTGGACATCCCCAGATGGTTCTGTAGCAGCATTAGCAGCCTGATCACTTGGTAAAGCTGGTGTGCTGTCAGGGTTAGCGTGGGCAGAACTCAATGCATCAAGGTGATTCCGCACATTCAGGAGGAAAGCCTGATTTTCATTTTCAGCAAGATCGAAAGCAGTTTGATACGCAAGGAGAGCATCATCCTGGCAAATGAACATACGATTTTAGGTCAAAAACTGAGGCAATATAGCAAACCGAACATATATTATCTAGAAAAGTAACTTTAATGATGCAGAACCTAAAGCTATCTTGTCTGGTAAAGGAGAAAAATAGTGCATACCTTGCTTCCAGAAATAAGCTTGTCCAAGATGCTTGCAACAGTGTCAGACTCGTTCAAGAACATAAGACACTGGCAAATGCTCAAATAATCCGGATTTGGCAATGTCTGGTATATTTTTACAAGACACCGCAGAATCTGGAAATACAGAAACAAAAAGTGTTAGATCATAAGATGATTTCCAAATATTATGTGAGCAGTAGTTCTTCTGTGCCAATTACAAGTAGTTGAAATGTTTGGCAGGATTTATAGCATGCCCTTACCTCCAATCGATATTCACGATGACTAACATATTGGTGAGACAGATTGATGCAATACGAAAGAGCTCCATGAAGATTATCACATCGAGAAATTGCGGCCTCAAGCTTATCCAGTCTCCTGCACTCAACAGCCATACCCATTGCCTGCTGATATTTTCCATCAAGAATGCACCTGAAAGGCAACAAAGTACTTGTAAGCTCAGAACTGTGTTTCTTACTAACGGAAAAAACAACAAATCATTAGGGCACTATCATACTTGTCCAGCATTCTTTCCACAATGGCCTCCAATCTTGGGTCCATTGTTTTTTCTTCCCCTGCAGCCCTTGATTGGATGGCAGCATATTCATCCAAAGCTTTCGCTGAAGATAGAAACAGGGCCAAAAACAAAGGTAATGTTAACAAAATACTTTCAACTGTGGCAATCAGAAACAGGTCATAATGCTGGTGTGATCCCTCACCTAGAAGTGTTTGAGCGTAATCGGAGTCGTCAGCAACATCAAACAGGGCTCCAGCACCAAGTGCATATGACAGAGCGTCATTTAGCTCGCCCAAGTGGAAAAACACCTTGGAAGCAACTAGTGCTGCAAGCTGCCTCTGGTCAAACTCCTCGTCTTCATACAAACTCTCACTACAAAATGCAGATTACCACATTAGAGCTCGCATTAAGTGATAAGTTTGCTTCCTCCTGAAACGAAGTGCAATGAGAAATTTTACAGTAAACAGCAAAACTGTATTATCTAGTGCCAAGTTCTATAACTCTTTGAAAACCTGAATTGCAAAGCTTAATTCACATCCTACCATCACAGTTCAAACAGTCTTTGCTTAAGAATCTGTCGCCTTAATCAAACTGGAACCCCAGTGCTGAAGTACACATTTTTTTTGGACAGCAATGGGATCCATGAGTTGGAGCACATGCATCATAACAACTAAGAAAGGCACGAGTTTGCGCTCAAAATTCTAGGTTTCCAGTTTCCACGGCAGCACATTAAGCCCTCCCAAAACCTCCATCCGAACAGATCGAACCTAGGGTTCCCTGAAACAGGCTCGGAATCCAACCGGACGCGGCGGCGGCGGCCCCATCTAGACCGGCCTCTCCCAGAGAAGCCCGAATCGAACCTAACCCAACCGGAATCCGCAGAACTCAAACCACCCGCGCGGCGGCGGGGGCGCGGGGCCCCGCCGCCAGCCCCGGCGGGGCGGGGCGGCGGTAGAGCGGGCAATTAGAGGGGAGGCGCGGGGCGGGAGGGGGCGCGAGGAGGAGCGGTGGGGGGACTCACATGGAGGAGACGCTGGTGGAGATCTCGTGCCAGAAGGCGTGGACGAGGGAGTTGAGGCAGGCGAGCGCGTGCAGCTTGAGCTCCGGCGCCGGCTCCTGCAGCATCGCCAGCAGCGAGCCCGCCGAGCTCACCGTCACCGCCGCCGCCGCCATGTCCGCGGGTGCCGATCCGCCGCCGCGGTGTCCTCTCGGGTGTGCGGCGGCGCGTTTCCTCCTGGTCCGCAGGCGATTGGATTTCGCGGGCGCTTTGCTGCGGGCCTTGCTTGGAGCAGAAGAAGATGGCGGATTCGCTGGGGAGGAGAGGCGCGGGGGCCCCGCCGCAAATATATGGGATCCAGGAGGGGCCATTCCGAAACCTGCAGGCGGCCGCCGCCCGGTAGCCGAGTAGGACGCGATGAACAAATTCCTCGTCGGATTTGTTTCGGAGACGTATTTCTCCGGAATTCTTATACCGGCGTACGGTACTCGGTACGTTATAGGCTTCATATAGGAGAGTGGAGATTTTTTATTTATTTCGTGGCTTATTAAGGTTCTTATGATTTAAGTATGATGAAGCTCGAATTGTTATTTACCGGTATGAAGAAAAAGAAAAAAAATCTAATTTTCACTCACGAACTATCACAAAAGTCTGATTTTCAACCTTCAATTATAAAATCGGACAACATAGGTCATCCAACTATCAAAACCGAACAAATTTGACCCGTGGGGTGGTTTTGAAGATGATTTTGCATTTTCTAAAAAAAATAAATAAATCTAATTAGATCTAAAAAATCAAAACTAATTCATAAATCAGAAAATATGAAACTAGTACCAAAATTTTTCTAAAAATGTAGCCTATATATTATTGCTCCATTTGAATCTTAGTTATTAAAAATAATAGACATAACTGCAAACAACTAAATATTATGAGCATAAAGAAATTAGATCTGAATAGCTCACAAGTCATGTGACAATAGATTGGTTACATTTTTAGGAAACTTTTGATACCCATTTCATAATTTTTTTGACTTAAAATGAATTAAAAAATTTAGTGTAAAATTGAATATTTTTAATTCTCATAAAATGAAAAACCACCTTTCAAAACCACCTCAGGGGTCAAATTTACCCAATTTTGACAGTTGGATGGCTATGTTGTCCAGTTTCGTAGTTGAAGGTTGAAAATCGGACTTTTGCGACAGTTGGAGGGTGTAAACCGGACTTTTTCCGAAGAGAAAAATTGTTTAAGAAAGGGGTAATTTTAAGGTTTCATGGAGCTCAATTCTCTCGTCTTTTTTTCCAGTAAATAAGACCCTTTTTTCTTGGCTTGGCATTTGATTTCAAAAACTTGTCTCTTGTGAAGGAAAAGCTTTGTTTCAATGTCAAACACAAAGGTTATCTCGGTTACATCAAAAGATGAATGTTTGGAACACTTGAGCATTTTGCTTTAGATCCTGCTGAAGCTCACATATGTTTCAGTTTCTGATCCTGGAACTCCTAATGTGCCTCCTTTTCTGAAGCCTTATTGAGACGTCTCAGTTTCATAAAATATGAAATTTGCAAATACTTGCTTGAGTGTATGTCTCTGGAGATTAAAAACTTGCAAATTCCATATTTTAATCACACTTATACAGCTTGCGGATTGAGGATGTGATTGAAATATGAAATTCCCAAATGCTTGTAGGTTTTAACTTCAGTTTTGACCATCCAAGACGTGAAGTTGTATACATCACTTGATAGATGCAGGCCATTAATTCAAGCAAGTATTCGAGAGAGAAAAAAATCAACAGGCATATTGAATTGACCACGATGTATGCTATACTTTCTTCACAATTTGCACAGAAGAAACTGAACTGAAGCATGGCTCCGCTTGTAAGACTTTCCAGGCAAAACCGATTGCCACTGATGAATATCATGTCAAAACAATCTGAATTTTCCTGTAGGGGATCCCGTGCAGAATCTTTATGCTCGATCAGAGAATATAGCTAGCTTTGCCAATTCCCGGACATGGCAAATAGCCTGACACCCGATTGATGATCAGGCAGGCGTTCTATGAGGCCGTTCAGACAAAGAGGTCCTTCAGAACTCAAAATTTGGAATGCTAATCCAATAGAATATTCATCTACTCTTACCTGCAATATATAATTAGTGGTCAGTTTATGGTTGTTTGACCTTGGGGCTGTTCAAAGTTTGATCTCAGAGTGGTCGAACAATCTAGCATTTGTCATCTCAAGCAAGTATCAATAAACAATAATTTGAATAAACCAGCCAAAAAATAAAACGGTTTCATAACATTTTACAGTGAAATTTGCCAATTGCCTTCGTTTTATTTCTTACCCAAAAAAAAATGGACAGGCAATAACTCGATATACAGAAATATGCATCCCTATTGCTCGAGGACTAAGTATCTCTTATTCTCCTTGAACAACAGAGAGTGAATAAATTATCCACCAACTTACTGTTCTGACAGTGAAAATAAAACAAGTAGGAGCAACAATACAAAGTTAACACATACCTCGAAGACGACCATTTTCCAAGAGATTTCCCAATGAAAACAATCAAAAATGAAATTCTCTAGTGCCGCGTTATTTCATCCAAAATGTTGCCCACACTGGGTGATAATCTCGGAAGGTATTTGTATACCTGCAGCGTTGAAAAATATGTATGGTCACAATGTGAACTTTTTTTCTTTTGAAAACTAATGTGAACCTTTTCTAAACTCACCCAGAGTAGTACCAGGAACTGTAATACATCCATAGAAGTTGTAACTAATGATCAAGCAATTCATACAAATTGAATTTTGTTCCCAACAGAAACTTGGATTTTACTTAATAAAAAAATGTAAATGTGATTAAAAATGGTAGTACTGGAGCTGCTAAAATGTATTGTAAACATACATAATGGTGAACTAGGGCATAAAATTCTTATAAAATTAAGAGGCGCCTACAAAAAAATAATGCTTCTTAACTTCATTAATCTATTGTCATGTCCCTGTAAGAAAGGTAGGATGCGTATAATATGGTCGATGTATTGCATTGAGCCCCTAGGGCGAATATATAGTACATGGCTTGGAGGGCAAGTAGCCTCTCCTAGAGATAAGGAAGGTTATCCCGGGATTACAATCAATCCTAAACTAACCATATCCGGAGTTGCCTAATATACTCTAACATCCCCCCGCAGTCGTAGCGGTAGCAACACGAACGGTCAGACTGGAGAATAATGGAGAGATGTATCCCCCCTGCAGTCGGAATGCCGGTGCGAAAGCTTTGACCGGAGACTCATGCAGATGATAGCCTTTTAGTGCCGTAGTAGCCGAAGTTGAGGTGGACGTGGTCGAAGCCGTGGAAGGGGCGCGGGTCGAAGCGTCGTCGAGGTGCTCGAGTTCACAAACTCAGCAGCTTCTTGCCGAAGATAGCAGCAGGACGGTGCGGCGGATGACGAAGGTAGACGGCGCGGTTTGCGACTTAGGTCACGCTCAGGACAGGGGTGGCGACGGCGTAGGTTACAGCAAGTGTCGCGCTCAGATCAGGAGTGGCGACGACGTCTTCCTTCAGGAACATCGGCGGCGATGTCCGCACGAGAACGGCTGGAGGCGCAGAGGCGGATCGAGTGCCTGTTTGACGAAGACCGACGGCGAGTGGCGCCACCGCCTGAAAAGGCGACGACACCGGTAGGCTTGATCACGAACGTCGTTGCTGCAGCCGGAGGGTGCAGCAACAATCTCGTCCTTCGGGAGTGTCGACGATGAACGGAGACGAACGGCAGGGCGATGCAAACCGATCTTAGATCGAAAAAAATAGCAACAGCATCAAGACGAACCTGTGGGTACAATCTCGGGTGCACCAAGTGATGCCCTCCCAAACCTTATCCTCATCCGCCAGTTGGCCAGAGGGCAAAGGAAGGAAGGGGCAGGAGCAGCCCGACGACCCCCAGAAGCCGCCCCCGCAGCCGCGACCTTGCGGACGACGGCGTGGCGTTGAGGGAGGAGGGGAAGCAGGCTCGCGGCGGCGTGTTGGAGAGGACCGGTGGTGGAGGGCGGCGGCAGCGCTGCGGCCCGGCGTGGACGTCGATTGGCGGTGCGGCGGCCCGCCGGCCCCGATGGTGCAGTGGCCTGGCGTCCCCGCGGTGGTCCTCTGCAGCCACGCACTCACGCTCATGGCAGCGGTGCGGCGGCGCTGGTAGGAGTCGGGGCGCCTGGCCTGATGCGCGGGAGGGGCGGGCGGATCCGGATGCGGAGCCGAGGGGGACGACGACGCGGAGGCGTGCAGGCCCAGTGGCGCCCCCATGGCGATGTGGTACGCGACGGGGACGTCGAGCGGCGTCGCCATGGGGCGGCCAGGGAAGAGGTAGGTCCTTCTGCTGTGCTTGACGACGACGGCGGCGCGGATCAGAAGGATCCGTGGCGCATCCTAGGAGGGCGCTGCCCCCGGCGGAGATCAATCTCGATCTCCCCGGGGGCGCGCGGGTGCAGCGGAAGCGGCGGCGCGGCTAGGGTTAGGATCTCGTAACCTAGGCGTCTGATGCCATGTAAGAAAGGTAGGATGCGTATAATATGGTCGATGTATTGCGTTGAGCCCCTAGGGCGAATATATAGTACATGGCTTGGAGGGCAAGTAGCCTCTCCTAGAGATAAAGAAGGTTATCATGGGATTACAATCAATCCTAAACTAACCATATCCGGAGTTGCCTAATATACTCTAACAGTCCCTTTTAGTTTGATGAAAAGGCATCAACCAGACGTACCCAAAACTTTATTAACACGTCGAAAGCAACAGGCACCAAACAAACAAAAAATGTGACTGCAGCTTGATCAGCTTCAAGCCCATAGTGCTCTAGAATAACCTCTACCATTGTATGCCAACCTGGCTCTGAATGGTACCTGCAAAAGTGCAGCTAGTGGACTTTTATATAGTGGATAAAATCATTGCCTATAAATAATAGTTAACAACAAAAGGAAGATGCAAACAAAAACAATATTAATCTCTCTTTACATTTGAATGAACGAAGAATCAACAGAAAATTTTTCAAGGCTGTTTCTTAGTCATTTGACCGAGAAATGTCTCCCAAAGCAAGAATACAAGACTAAGATACAGTTAAATTTTCTCATCGTAGTTCAGCTTTTTCTAACCAGCTTCTGACAGAGGAAACAATCTAGTGCTAAAGTTCAGTTTTTCCCAAATCAATGGTAAATAAGATTCTCCTAAATGAAGGAATGTTTCTGAAGACGGAAAACAAAAAATAATGGCTGACAGAGAGAAGATGAAAGGAAAGAGGATCTCTCAAGCACACATATAAAGGATAAACCAAGACAAAAGTATCATAGAACTATACCTAATTGCCAGTTGGCCCAAGTAGTCATAACACAGATACTTCCCAGTACTTTGAAATATTTGTAAATATGACATTATGTGCAAGGGATACGTATATACTGTGCCAGGATGATTACTGATGACAAAGTGTCATGAATAACACTTGCCTACAGCATACTGGATTAATGCATATATATGATTATTGCACCAAACTACACCCCATGCATAGATGTTCAATTTAATAAAAAATAATCACATAACTTACCCTAGAAGGATGTCTGATACTAGAATAATAATAAAGGCCTTCCCACTGTCTGAGATGTTATTTAGCAACTTATATCCTGTGAACTTCAGCATCGCAACCTGAATGCCAAGGAGGAAGAGTAAGATGTATGACAACAGCATAACTCTATATATTCATTTGGGGAAGAAAAAAAATACAATAATCAATGAGACAAATTCATGGCTGTCAAAACATTATTGTACAGAAAAGATGTCTGCCAGGTATGCTAACTAGGAGTCATTTTAACTAAAGATAACCTTGCTAAAAGGAAGTGGAATGGATGCACCAATTGTTGTTTTTGCAGTGAGGAGGAGAACATCCCACACCTCTTTTTTGAGTGTCATATGGCACGTTGGCTTTGGACTGCGGTCAGCATATCGTTTGGCTTTCAACCACCGAGCAGTATAGCTGATCTTTTTAGCTCTTGGCTTAAAAATTTTCTCCAAAACTGAGAAAACAAATTCTAGTTGGAGCTACTGCCATATGTTGACCTTGTGGTTGAGTAGGAATGATGTGGTATTCCAAAGATAGAAACCTAACTCGTTCTTGCAGGTACTCTTCAGGGGGGCGTGTTGGATCAAGATTTGGTCAATCCTATCTAAAGAGGAAGAGAGAGACAGCTTGAAGAAGAGTTGTCAAAAATTAGAGATCACAATCATGGAAGTTTTTAGCAAGGCGGGATGGAACTTCAGGAAGAGAATCAAGAGCTAGTCCTTTTGGCTTTTAGACTTTTGTTCCCTGTTGTTTTGTTTATGTGAGTTTCAAATCGTTGTGGCTGGCAGGCAGCTTAAATGCTGCAGGGCTGCTTCTTTCTCGCGGTTGTAAGCTTTCGGAACTCTCAGGGGTGAGACCGGATTATTTCCTTTACCTAAAAAAACTTATGCTAACTGAATGGCACATCACAATCCAAACTAGATGCAATCCTACAAGCTCAAAGTCAACTTTTAAAATTCTGACCACCAGTATCGAGTTAGATTTGTGACATGAAGAATGGTATGCTACTAGCACTACCTTAGAATTATATGGTGTACCAAAGAAGAGAAATGATGCAGATTCTGGTCAGTATGTTTTGGCAGTAATTTGAAATTGACAATATAAATTAACTACCACTCCTTTGACAACAAGAGGCCCAGTAGCACAGCAATTTATCTACTTGTAAGCATTTAAAACTTCATTTTGAATGAGGAAAAAACTATGTGTGCGCATGCATGCTACAAAAATTGCTACAGATATTACTGTTACGCAGTTGAAAATGGATGGAAACTGAAACGGACATGCTTTTCTGATAGATACTAACTTTGCTCGGGTTGAAGCAGATAAGAAGGAATAGCACAAGCCCATAAACCATATCAGACCATATATTTGCAAAAGCATTCCGGTTTTCTAATCTCCATTCATCTCTCAACTCTAACCTGATAAAGTAGAGAAGATATTTAAGAACAAATAGATTGCAGGATGAGAATACAATGTTCTAATATATTAAGCGAAGACAAATAGACTTCTGATGGATAGATGGATAGTGCATTTATGAAAGTAATGATTTGGCAAGAAAGCATAGTAATCAGAATTTTTCTCACGCTTTTTCCCGCAACTCTGACCAGACCTCCTCATCAGAAAGTGGAGGAGATTTACCAATCTCTACTTCAAAACGGTATCTTGCCTTCTCAATATTTAGGTCTTTAACCATCTGGAGCTTTTGGCTGCGTCTTACATCAAGTAACTCAGCAGCAAGCGGCACCTTCTGGACATATCTGTTATTAGGTAATGCTCCATTTAATAATTTCTGCATTTAGCATACATCGTTGCATGTAATGACAGAAGCAAAAAGAGCAACTCTTACCAGTGCCCACTATTTCAATGACAAAAGGTGATGATATAGAATGGGTGAAATAAATTACCTCTCTAAAAAGGGCATCATAACATAGTCATGGACTAGAAAATCTATGAACCATGGAACCACAATCAGTAGTGCCAGAAATTTGGCCTGTAAAGAACAAAGTCCTTTGTTAGTTTGAAGTTTCAAAGATCTCTGACTATAATAATATGATGCATGCTAAGCTATGTAACATTTTATTTGTTTCACCCGAATGGATCCTGAACAAGATTGTAGGATTAAAACTAACTTATTTTTTTGTCTACATGGTGCTGCATTGTTGTATTGAAAGAGAAAATCCTAACAGTGGTAGTGAAGACCAGAAGTACATGTCATGATTATTGATGGAAATGGATTATGATATCTGGTGACACAAATAACTATAAAGTAGTAAAGAACGTACCGAATTTGTTGAGTAGTAAAGAACGTACCGAATTTGTTGAGGCATACATAAAAACTCGATCTTCAAACAACATGTCATCATAATCTTCATCAATGGAATCTCTGAAAACTTCAATAGCGCTCTTATCCCTCAGTATCTCTGCAGGATCATCAGTTATCTGGTCCAACACGCTCGCATCCCCGCCCCAGTCTCCTCCCCCCGATGTGGTGCCCCCACTGATCCAATCCTCCCACGACCGTTCCTCGGCATTCATAGCATCCTGCTGGGCTTCCCGCAGCTCAACAATTGCCTCAGCTTTCCTCCTCCACGTCTCAAACTTCTCATTCTCCGACAGCTCTTGGTCACTGCCAATCTCCTCAGACGATTCGTCATCCTCCCTCAAAACAGCCAAATTCTCCTTGTCATCATTCCAATCTGAGAAAAATGGCTTCCACCATGGACTTTCCCACTTCTTGGGCCGCCGCCTCTTCTTTGCGAAGACCACCGGGTGCCTCACCCTCTTCCTGTGGGAACCAAGGGTGAACATCTTGCATGCACAGGCACCCCGGCGCTGGATCCTATCCTCGCTGAGATGCCGGAGTGCAATGCTGTTGGAGCTGACCGCAGAACAGCTCATGAAGGTCATGAAACGGCGACCACATGTTCCTAGCCCCAGTGGTACTTGGAACACAAGGGCAAATGCACCTGGAACGGCCACAGGCTCATGTCATCAGCATTCTTCTATCGTGTACACTGTATATCATTGCAACATACCAACTTCCACACCAAGAACCCAAGAAGCACCATTAGCACACATGCTGGCACAGAATTTCCAGCAGAACTCAGCAAAGAGTCTACCTCCCCTGCATTATATCCCCTGCCCTATTGCTAAAATCGGCAACCAAGAGAATCGCGTGGCTGGAGCAATCAAGATATTATCAATCCGGGGAAATTGCCCTCGTGGCGTTGGACACTAGTTTCCCTTTTATCAACAGGCAAAGAAACTCTTATCTTGTCCACACCAACGCCCCCTGGGTTCAGAGAAATTAGCAGCACGAAATGGATAAGGGGATTTTTTTTTTTTTGATGAAACAGATAAGGGGATTATGGGGAATGACAATGGCTAGTGGCGTCACATATTACCTCTGTGGAGCCTTCGCGGCGCCCCGTTTGCCGGCGAGCCCCTCGGCGGCGAATGGTGACCTGGCAGCTGGTAGTTCTTGCCTCTTTAGGTAGTGAGGAAATCCGAGGGAGCCGGGGAGGAGAGAGAAGGCGGCGATGGTGAGGAACACGGAGTACTCACTCTCTTTTAGACGGCGGCGAAGGGACGACGCCGGAGTGGAGTGGAGTGGATAGGAGAAGTTTGGGATGGATGGATATTTGGATGGACGACCCAGACGAAGCTCAAGCGTTTGTCTACTTGTTCCAACGACAGCCAAGCACGCCATTGAATTGCTTTCTCATCCGTACACACGTGCAACAGATTCACGGCGTGCACGCACTGCAGTACTGCACCACAGCTCGATATCAAGTTTATCCCTTAGAAAAAAGGTCAAATTACTCCTCTTAAGTATGATCAAAGTTTAGATGATCCTTTTAACTATCTCTTGGTTCAATTTGGCCTCTAAAGTATGTTATTTGATTCAATTTACCTTCTATTATAATTTATCTTTTTTATTTCTGCATATACAAGTAAAATCTTAATTTAATGTTTTGCAGGGCTGTAATGGGCACCACAATGTATGTCTAAAAAATATATTGTAAATTATTCATCATTATTTTTCTATATAATTTTGTATCATAATGGTTAATTTATTATTAAATATCATACCCTATCAAAATAATTATGAAAAAAATTTGACATATTTTTCTAAACTATGTTATGATGTCCATTGTCGCTTCGCTTGTGCATGGATAAATAAAAAAGATAAATTACATTAAAGATTAAATTGGTTCAAATTACATAGTTAGAGGGTAAATTGAACCAAAAAATAGTTTAGAAGATTATCGGGATTTTGAGGATACTTGAAGTGAGTAATTGGGCTTTTTCCCTCATCCTTATTCTATTATTTGCTAGTTTGGTTTGCACTCACTCGGTTAAAAAATATAAGGGTTTGGAATGAAAGAATTCGAAGGACGTTTAAAGGTAAGACGACAGCAGTGATGCAAGTGTTTGGGTTCATCAAGGAGGAGATTACTGTGAGGCAACAAGTTGTAAGAAGACCTCAAGTGCCTTAGTTTTTTTAATCATAAATCATTGCGTGTTTGAGTTTCTAGTTAATTACTCCTTATAAGAATTATTTGCTTCTTCTTTTGGCAGCGCTCCTATCTTTTCCAAAAAAATGTAAGGCTACTTTTAAGTTGATTTTTAATCGGGTATTGTATGTGTCTTTTTATAATTACACAATCACAATAATCACATGAATGAATATACACTAAAGAAGAGTATAGGGGGCAAATTTGTGTCACCAAACTAGTCTAATTTGTTAAGTCTTGCGTTACAAAACTTTGAACAATATTCTCTCGTTAGTTTCACAAATTGTGGCACCTGTTTTCAAAAATATAGCAAATAAAATATTTAGATTTATAGTAAAGTAATAAATATTGAAAGTGTTAAGTTATTATCAAGAAAAATGGACTCTTAATATATTTTACCAATCAAGTACGAGTTTTGCATTCAATTGAACCAAGCACCATTTGAATCAATCATTCTATGCCTTAAATTATTGTGAGCGAATAAGTATTCTCAAATTTAAAATATAGGAATTTTTAAAATTATTTGATAACATGATACACACTAATATGACAAAAAGCAGAAACAACACTGGAATATAGGTCATGGTAAAACCAATAATGAATGATTAATTTTCATGTATACATAGAGTATTTTATAACCAACTATCACAAACAAACTATGAGATGGAGAGTTTTTAACCAAATATTAATGATTTACTTGGTGTAAGTTCGTCAATAGGTTCTTGGTGACCAGCACTCAACTTTGCTTAATAAATAAATCTGGACAACATGTATGTCGATACATCGTTCTCCTGGACAACATGTATCCTTGAAAAAAAGTTGTGAACACTATATATGCTCTTTGCCACTGCATCTCCCGTAGTATGCGCATATGTTCGGTAACAAATGAATTTTGCATGTAAAATGTTTCAACTATCGCGGCAATCATGAAATTTTTGCACCTATGTTTATCCTCGGTATAGTTTCTTCCGAAATTTTATTGGACTTCCTGCTTATGTCGAATTACTAGTCTACACTAGATACTTTCTATTCTCTATTCCTTGCACTAGGATATCTTGTTAACCTAGGTTTACCGTTTATACGATACGAGTTTGTTTTTCATCAGAAGTAAATAAAGGAAACAAAGGGGGCGAATGATGACAATAGTTGGAAGAAACAAAGGTGGTTGATGATTGCCTAATATCTTCCCCTTTCCTTTTCACTTTTTCCCATTTTAGTTTGGAGGATACGATAAAAGTGAGGCAGAAGACCCACACAGACGTATCCAGCCATGGCTTTCGTACTCGCCGTCCATTCGTTCTTTACAGATTCTCCTTTCCCCTATAAACCTCCCCTCCACTGAGAAACACTTCAAAAGGATCCACTGAAAAAAAAAGAAAAAACACTTCAAAAGGACCATCCACCTCTCCTCCATCATTCTGAATCTCCGATCACCATCATGATCTTCCTTTTGCATTTCCCAAACTAACTAAACTTGCGGAATTACCAGTAAAAGGCCGTGTTTTCTTTTCACAAGAAAAACAGCAGTCATTCGCACGGGAATGATCAAGGCCTGATCTCATCCTTATTCTAAAGAGCAAGAAAAACAGCTACTGCCTTCCTACGCATTCATACTTGCGCACACAAAAAGAAGTTCAGAAACAGAAACCGCACACGACAAAGGATGACGCGATAAGTCAGCAACCTCCCCAAGGTTTTAAATCGCGAGCTAAGACGCTGTCGTTACGATGTTTAGCGGCAGGGCTGTCGTTACGATGTTTAGCGGGCTATAGCCGGCATTTAGCGGACTATAGCCGGCTTTAGCGGGCTAAATGCCATAGCGGCTACCATTTATAGAAGCTATAACGGTATATAGCGGAAGATATAGCCGGCTATTTAAAACTTTGAACCTCCCCCTTTCTTCTTTCACTTCCATGCATGCCGCCCTCGCCAATCCTCTTCCCAAGGCGGCGATCGATCGCATGCCTTGTTCCCCTCTCCTCACATTTCACAACACTGTTGATACATACAGTACACCTTTGGGTTTTGCTCTCCTTTTCGGTTGTTGTTTTTACCTGCACCGGCAACGGAAGGTCCTCCCCTCCTCCCTCGTTCTCCTCCGGGTTTTGCTCTCCCCTTCCTCTTCCACCTGCAGGTGACCTGTCTGCCTTTGCTTCCTCCCGCGACCTCCTTCCTTCCACCGCACCCTCCCTCGTTCTCCTCCGGGTAGGGAGGGCACCTGGGGCATCAGATCAGACCCTACCCGGGGACCTATTAATGCCCCGGTCGTGACAGATGCCCGCTGTTCTTGGCACCGGTGGCAGCCTCGCTCTCTGAACCTTTTGCTTGCCCCTGCTCCTTCAAACACCCTGCTCCGGGAAGAACGAACCCCGTGCCGCCGGTCCTGAACTCGGTTTGATTCGGAGCACCCGGTGTTTTGTTCGTCCTGCAAAAGAGATTTCCTTCCCTTTTTTCAGAGTCTCCAGCCAGTTTCAGGAGTTCCTTCATTGCAAGGCTTTCCTCTGTTCTCTCGCTCGCCTGCCTTTTTCAGAGCCGTTTTAGTCCTTGATTTTGTTCGAGCTGCGGATTCTTGGCTGCTCTTTGATTGATTCTTGACCACGAAACAAGCTCGTCGAATTCCATATAGATTCAGCTGATCAATCAAGTTTAATCACGCCAGTCATATCCCAAGCGAAATCTTCTACTTCCCGGCCTGCTGCTCTGGCCAGTTCCTCTCCTGAGCAGTGATCACCCACCCGGCGCAGCGGTTCTTGATCGCCGTCCATGGCGGCGGCGGCGGCGGCTGTGCGCGCCGCGGCGGTGGCGGTGCTGTCAGTGGCGGTGCTGTGCGGCGCGGCGCAGGCGATCGGCGTGAACTGGGGCACGCAGCTGAGCCACCCGCTGCCGGCGAGCACGGTGGTGCGGCTGCTGCAGGACAACGGCTTCGACAAGGTGAAGCTGTTCGACGCCGAGGACGCCATCCTCGGCGCGCTCAAGGGCTCGGGCATCCAGGTCATGGTCGGCATCCCCAACGACATGCTCGCCGACCTCGCCGCCGGCGGCAAGGCCGCCGAGGACTGGGTCGCCAAGAACGTCTCCGGCCACGTCCGCGACGGCGTCGACATCAGGTCAGCCCACACCGCCTGCTTTCGTTACATAGCATGTTTCCACCACCTCTGCTTAAAAAATGTGCCCTCCTGTTTTTCGCGTGCCCTTAATAGCTTTAAAAGCTTTGATTGATCACAAACTAGGAACATGAGGTTTGGGTGGAATTTCAGGCTGGGTTAAAAAAGATCCCTCTCGCTGGCGTGACTAGAGTTCGACGGGTTTTCTTGACCATGAAGCCAATTACTTCCTCCTAATGAAATACGGTGGGGCTGTCATATCTCTTGGGTTGAGTTTGAAAGAGTTTTTTGTTTTTCAAACGAGGAACATGAGGGCACTCAGGCTTGCCATTGAAAGTGATGTTTTACCTTAGTTACCGAAATTACTTTTCGCAAACAAAAAAGATTGAAGTTTAATATTTAATAATTCACATAGTTAGACAAAACAATGGTCAAATGTACTGGTTTGCACATCATGATTGTGTCCAAGAAAATAAGATGATGAAAGTCCTGGTAGATTGCCAATAATTTTTCTAGATTGTTTGCAGCTGGCAGCAAACTAAAGCTGGGCCAAGGTTCCCTTCTCTTTAGGGGAAGCCCACCGGTGCAAGCAATCTGAAATTCTACCCCCAACCATTCACTTCCCAATCCCCATGGCAACACCAAAAGCCATGGATGGGGTGCCTTTCTTTTCCAGCCTTTTGCCCAGTGCTCTCCTGCACACACAACAAAGCTTTGGGATCCACCCAGACGTCCTGCAAAATCTCCCCGTGTTGGTGCTGCCACTTGTTGTGGCCTTGTGGGCATGCCATTGGTGTCTTTGGTGACATCTCCTTGACAGGGACATGTATGCCATTGGCACTGACTAGAAGAAAGGGAAAAGGCTCAATCATGCACTCTTGAGCGTGAGAGCTCCTGACACGTTTAGCATCACCAGGCTCTCCCAATCTTTCTAGACTGTGGTTCCTGCTGGTCGTATCGCCCGTCCATCCAGAACGATCATGTGCCTGTCAGCATGTCTCCATGAATCCAGTGTGTGGCCAGGCATATGAATATGTTCCCCTCTCCAAGCTTCCTTAGTGACCTTGCCTTGCATCTCGAGGCCTGTTAGGAACATTTTGGAATCTTTTTTCTTGAATTACATGGGGGTTTATTTGTTTTCGGTGGGATTCCTGTTTTCTAAATGGCCGTTATATGTTTAACGGTGTCGTAAGAATTCTGAGGTGATTCGGTGAAAATTTATCGGTGATATTAGCACACCTTGGTGAGTTCCTTGGCTTCACTGAAAAAAGATGAGATGGCAGTCAAGGTCCCAATCACACTGCTTTGAGGGTTTCCTGCTTTATTGCTGTCCAATTCAAATGCATCGCGATACTTATGAGAACCACAATTAAA
Source organism: Panicum virgatum (assembly GCF_016808335.1). Taxonomy (NCBI): domain Eukaryota; kingdom Viridiplantae; phylum Streptophyta; class Magnoliopsida; order Poales; family Poaceae; genus Panicum; species Panicum virgatum. The sequence goes on along the minus strand of NC_053141.1, from coordinate 12,614,238 downwards.
TGTGAAGGTCACATAAACATGGGACCATGCCACAAATCCTCTCAAAATTCAACATCAAGGTTTCCTGAGGCCAATTCCTGCCTGCAGGCAGTGTCTTAAGACTTTCAGTCTGTGTCACCATATCCAATCCAGTCATGCATGCTTCCCTGTATGATGCATACATCTAACCATATGCCAGTGGTCCTCTACTACATTATCTCACATCATTCGTTCACCTACAAGATTATTTTCGTTTAAACGGTTCCTTTTGTTCTATCTTCTATGGCGAACATCATTGATGTCGAGAAACGATAAAATCACAATGAAGTTTCATTTCATCCTCTAAAAGTTTGCTCTTAATGAAATTTTTAATGTCAGGAGAATTATTTAATCCAAGTGACGATTTTATCTGAATTTGTTTTGAACCTCTGTTTGTTTGTTTGTTTGTTGCAATGAAAAACGTTTGCCAGTTTTTTTGAATTTTGAACAGCGATTTAATCATTGTTCATGTAATGAAAATTCATCAATACTTTAAATTTGATGAATCACTAACGTTTTGTTTCCCTGACGGACAAATGGTCGGGCGAGCAGGTACGTGGCCGTGGGTAACGAGCCGTTCCTGGAGACGTTCAACGGGACGTACCTGAATACGACGTTCCCGGCGATGCAGAACATCCAGGCGGCGCTGGTGAAGGCCGGCCTTGCCGACAAGGTGAAGGTGACGGTGCCGCTGAACGCCGACGTGTACCAGTCGCCGACGGGGAAGCCGTCGGACGGCGACTTCCGCGGCGACATCCACGGCCTGATGCTCACCATCGTGCAGTTCCTGGCGTCCACGGGCGCGCCGTTCGTGGCCAACGTGTACCCGTTCATCAGCCTGTACACGGACCCCAACTTCCCGCTGGACTACGCCTTCTTCCAGGGCTCGTCGTCGCCGGTGGTCGACGGCGGCGTCACCTACCAGAACACCTTCGACGCCAACCACGACACGCTGGTGGCGGCGCTCCGCCGGAACGGGTTCGGCAACGTGTCGGTGGTGGTCGGCGAGGTCGGGTGGCCGACGGACGGCGACGCCAACGCCAACCTCGACTACGCGCGGCGCTTCAACCAGGGGTTCCTCGCCCACATCGCCGGCGGCCAGGGCACGCCGCTGCGGCCGGGCCCCGTCGACGCCTACCTCTTCAGCCTCATCGACGAGGACCGCAAGAGCATCCAGCCGGGCAACTTCGAGCGCCACTGGGGCATCTTCAACTACGACGGCACGCCCAAGTACGCGCTCAGCCTCGCCGGCGGCGGCAACGGCTCGGCTGCGCTGACGCTCAAGCCGGCGAGGGGCGTCCAGTACCTGGAGAAGCGGTGGTGCGTGCTCAAGCCGTCGGCGGACCTCGCCGATCAGAAGGTCGGCGACAGCGTCGGCTACGCGTGCGGGCTCGCCGACTGCACGGCGCTCGGGTACAAGACCTCCTGCGGCGGCCTCGACGCCAGGGGCAACGTTTCCTACGCCTTCAACAGCTACTACCAGACCATGGACCAGGACGACCGCGCCTGCGACTTCAGGGGCCTCGCCGCCGCCACCTCCGTCGACCCCACGGCGGGGACGTGCCGCTTCATCGTCCAGATCGACGTCGGCGCCGCCGCGGCTATCAGCTCCGCCAGGGGCGTCGCCGGAGGCGTGGCCAGCTCCGCGCTCGCCGCGCTCGTGCTCATGTCGTCCATGTTGCTCTGATGAGACTGAAGCGTTTCCAAATAGACCGTACCGTCCATGCGCATTGTTTGTCTTTAATTAGCTTCTGATGAGAGGATTCTTGACGCATGTACTTACTAGTGTTGTTTATTTTGGTTGGATAAATCTTTCTTTTATTTCAAAATGCCACGCGTCTCTTGTCAATTTCTTGTATGTTCGGATAAAACGTATTATACACTGACGTATGAAATCTTTCCCAGTCATATTATACTGTGAAAGCTAAATGGCTTGTGCACAACGCCATCCGCGCTAGCTACCTATGTACGCAAGTAGTTCCTCTGCCCTTGCAGCGGAGGAATGCAGAGCAAGGTTAATAATACAGACGGTTACTGGCTATAAATTTTTTTCAACCCATCTCTTAACCTACTCGTATAATAATTAGCTCTTCACCATTAATACAAGTTCAATTGTCTCTCTCATAAAGTTTCTTAGTTCTTGTGTTGAAGTCGGATGTAAGCTTATACGGTCCGCTTCTCCTCTCTCCTCTCCTCTGTCCTTCACCTTAATATTCAGCCTGCTTACAAAAGCTTGTTATTATACGTGCTCTCAGGTGGCTGGCACAAGTAGGCTATTGACTAACAAATACACATATTAGCGATAGAGTCCCTCTGCAACAACTACATAGGAGACTCATGCCTATGTATCTGAGTACCTGATTGGATCCTTTTGTCCCTAGACTAAAGTTTAGTCTCCTGAACTAAACTTTAGTTCGTATGCCTAGAGGAGGGTGAATAGGCGAACCTGAAAATTTAAAAAATTCTTCTCATCGGATCAGTAGGTAGGAACTTCCAACACTGTGTAGGAAGTTCTGATGGACCGGAACTTTCCACACTGTGTAGGAAGTTCCGATAGACCGGAACTTCCAACACTAGAATAGAACTTCTGACAAGAATAAGAATTTTGAATGAAATGCAAGTTTCAAGATGAACCTAAAAAATGTATTTGAATCAAAAGTTCACCAATGTGTCCTGGAATACCCTGTAAGTGATCTCACATGACAGAACAACACACAAACGTAAATCGGAACAAAACAAGCTCAAGGTCAACAAGAACAATATGAAAGAAAAAAAACAAGTGACACAAGGTTTGTTCCTCAAGTTCACTCCCACTAAGGAAGCTACATCTCCGCTAAGGAGCTCACAAAGAGCAGGGTTGTCCACTAACCTGTTTTCCTCACTCAATCAACCACCAAGGAGGTTTAATTCACTTACTAGCAAAGTCCAGAAAGAACGAGTAATACAAACTTCCCAGGACGCACACACACGATAGGACACTCCACGGACGATGCCTAACCGTCTAGAAGCAAACTTCAAGAGTAACAAACATGAATCGGCGAATGGAGATGCTTCTAGTGCCCTTGAGATGAAGTTGGTTGCACTCACAAATCAAAGGCTCAAGCTCACACAAATCTTGCCCTCACCCAAGCCCTAGCTCAAATCCACATAAAGTTTTGCTCAAGGAGGGATCGGGGATAAGTATTTGAAGCTCAAAGGAGTGTTCTTGCGTCAAGAGTCAGCAGCCCCATAAGAAAGGTGAGGGGATATATACTCGAGCCCCCAAAACTAGCCGTTACTGTGCAGGTTATGTGTTTATTGGAACTTCCGACACAGGGATGGAACTTCCGATCCAGTTAAAAACACTTGGCCGAGAACCCTTTGTCGGAGGGAGCAAGACACTTCCGATGGGGGTTGGAACTTCTGACCCCACTAAAACTAGCAGACTGAGAGCCCCTCGTCGGAAGAACCGTCGTAGTTCCGATGGGGGTAGTTAGTGTTTTGTGACTCTCATGGGTTTGTTAGCATCTTATGGTCACTTTGACATCTTCAAGCAATCTTTTTGCATCCCTCTTAATAGTACGGTGTTTCTTATACTCAAATTCAAAATAGAAAATTATAAAAAATCTTTAATGGAGCTCAAACACCGTCTCTTTAGCAAATATGGCGTCTTTTATTGCTCTTTTTCATTCCAATGATTTTTGAACATGTTCATTGCTTAATAAACGCATTAGTTTCTTAATTATGCATGTCATCAACACTAAAACCCACTTAAAGAGCCAAATGCACTTTCAGTACCTTGTTTGGATGGAGGGCCTGAAGGTCATTAAATCGACTGTACAAATACTATGTTACCCCTGAACCCCTGTTTAATAGGGTAGGGGAGGGACTCGCGAGGTGGAAAAGTTGCCCTTTAGTCTCCTTTAGCCACCCTTGGGCACTAATTGATGGACTAAAGCCTTTATTCCCCTTTAGCCACCTTTGGGGACTAATGGACTAAAGCCTTTAGTCCCTTTTTTATTCATGTGTTTGGATCCCTAGGGACTAAAATGGAAGGACTAAATTAGGTGGATCTAAACATAACCTAAATCGATGATACGTTCATACTGGCTAGGTGTTTAATGAGGGAATATGATCAAAATACGGGCTATGATTAAAATAGACATGTATACTTTGTCAGACCTGGGGCCACGGGACTGCTCATAGGCATAGAGTGTTCGGCAAGAAGGGGTGGTACATGAACCACCCCGCGTTACCTTGTATCTACTCGGTCTGTAGTAGAACTAGCTGGAGTACAAGGAAACTACCCGACCCACTCGGGGTAGAACTCTAACCGTACTCGGCTAGGACTTCCCATATACCCCTGTCCCCACAGGATATATAAGGGCGGACAGGGACCCCTCCAAAACATCGAACAATACCAGAGGAAATACAAACCACCACACAGGACGTAGGGTATTACGCTCTGGTGGCCTGAACCTGTCTAAATCCTTGTGTTCCTTGCACCATCGCATTTTGATCTCGGCGAGTCCCTACTCATAACAACTCTCCTTGGGATACCCCTCGGAGAACCCGACGGTAGAACAACGACAGCTGGCGCCCCACCGTGGGGCCTCTCGCCAAAGATCATCAGAAGAATTCGAAGACATCCTTCGACTTCAGCTTTCCAACGATCGATGCCGGAACCACTTACGTTTTCGGCTCGTGGGTCTGCATCGCCAACGGATCAGGAGGTTTCTCTAGCCGCCTGGTCAACCCCACGAGCACGAAGGCACCAGCAAGAACAACTCGGCAAAATCACTTCCGCCGAGTGTTGGCACTCCTTAAGTACCTATTTTATCCCTTGTTTATCCTTGATAATGGCATGAATTTAATATCAAAATTACTAACCGTCCTAACCCCGGCCTAATTATTGGTCATTTTCACATTTGCACATATATTTTGGAGGAACTTCGTTTTTGCAGGTTTTTGGCCTATTTTGGAGCATGAAATGACGAGGCCCGTGATCGAGCGCTAACACGGAGAAAGACGAAGGCCAAAGCCCAAAGGAAGGACCAAAGCCCATGTTGATTCGAAGCCCATTCATGCACATCCATCCTCCAAGAGAGCCCAAAGGACCAAGCCCACGAAGATGAGATCAAGATACTTCGGGATTAAGCAAAGCAAATGAAGATTTAAGGAAGGATTCCCTATTCTATCCTTTCCTCGAAGATATCTCCAAGATAACGACATCCAAAGGGGTGCAATCGTGAAGGGCATAAACTCTAGAAGATGTGAGGAGTCTACACGCGAAAGATGAGACCGAGGCGGGCCCGAAAAAGGGTAGGACGGCCGGCCTAGGCCCATTAGCCAGCCGGCCTAGCCCATTTCCGAGGCGGTTCGGTCTCCCCTTCGACCACTGGCTTCCTCGGCTCATAAATAGCTCGCACCTTATTCAACTCGCGGCATCCATCCACCCAGAACTCGACGAAAACCTAGGGCCAAGACCGGAGGGAGACGACGACCGCCGCAAGTCTTTGAAGTTGTCTAGGAGATGGCTTAGGCCACCCCTAGCCGCCATGGCCTCCCTGCATGGTTGTGCCATGGCGGAGTTCATGAGCTAGTTGGATTCATCGATGGTGTGCACACGGTGGCGATGATCCAAACACATCTATTATGTGAGTAATGATAATCATGTCTTCCGAATCTATTAGCGATCATGTCTCTCCTTTTTGATTTCGTTCTTGCCTTGGGTGCGCTTATTCCTAGATCTATTCTCGAGATAGATGGCATGGGGTGTTCTTGTAGCTATGGTGGCTAGGAGTTCATACCGGATCTACCCAAGGGGGTTCGACACGTCTAGCATGCTTCGGGGTGCTTTTGTCCAAAGGGAGCGTCGTGACAGGGCGTGGCCTGAGTAGAGGGGTTCCCGAGGGGTTGGATTGGAGGTTTTGATTTAAGGATACTATTGATTGAGATGTATAATTTATTTGCTCGTTAGCTTGAACTACAACTAGATGACAATAAGCCTAGTCATGTCTTTGGTTTTGCTATGGTTACGCCTATGATCATGGATGAGATCAACCTTTACAGAACATTCATATCTATTAAAGGTTTACTCTATATGTGCAATTCATGCTTCATGTTAGGATAGATTTGTTAGATTAGATGGAAAACCTTAGGTAGTTCTTTGTCGATCCACGGATTGATAAACCTTGGGGGAGTACTCTAAGGGAAAAGCTACCACGATCCGTGCGCTTGCGGTACATAAATTGGGGCGCTAAGGAACGTCAACACCGAGATCCTTCTTCCCGAAATCGCGAGGGAAGTTGAAAACTTGTCCTTATCGGACACGACCTCGACTATTTTCCCTTTCAGATTGGGAAATTCGACCGCATCGTTTGCTGCGCTCCTTCAGAAAAATATGATCAGGATTCGGACTCGCTCAACCTGACCATCCTGGCCATGCCACAAAGCCGAGTCATCTACTGGAAGAATTCTGAGTCCGCTAATATCATCAACAATGCCTGGCTAGTAGCTTGCTTACGGGATTTGCCTTACCAACCAGGCAGACCTCTCTTTGCAGTCAGAGGAGAAGCAATTGGCGACACTGCTCTAGTCGATTCCAGCACGACTCACTCGACCCCGACAGACAGGTGTATATCTCCCTTCACGGGGAAGAAAGTGCACTTGGCTCTTGGGCTGACCAATACGCCAACGAGAGTCTGGACCAAATATCAGACGATGAGCTGTTAGTCAACGCTCCGCAAGACGAGTCCCAACAGGCAGGGAAAACCGGCGACAACGCAACCACCGCCGCGCCACTCACAGAAAGAACGCGACTGCTCGGGCTCAACGCGCTCCAGCTCTGCGCGGATCGCGGAACCTGCGACAGGACCTGGACGAAGCAGCCGACAAAGCTTTCGACAGTCCTTTGAACAACCTAGCCGAGGCAGCTATATTAATACAGGCCTTCCAGACACTCCTCAAAACCGTGAAATTCAACGCATGACCAGAGACGCCTTGCGTCAGATTGGAAGACTGAATCCGGCTCCATCTGTTTCCCACAACAGTCGGACTCCTGCTAAACAGAAGGACCACCAGGAAGCAAATCGAGGCAACTACCCGCGTGGCCAGCCCCGGCCTAGGTTTCAAGATGAGAGCCATCACGCCGGTCCTTCAAGGAATCACGAACGCTTCCAGGATGACGCACGTGATTTCATCAACGCAAAGCGTTATGGACAACATCAGGATGAAACTGATCGATTCCTAGCCTTCAGCCAGAATATAAACTATGCAGAGTACCCGATTGGTTTCAACCCAGTCAACATGCAGAATTTGAAGAAATATGACGGCAAACAGGATCCCCGTCAGTGGTTAGGGATCTACTCAACTGCTATCGAGGTAGCAGGAGGGACAAATTCTACCAAAGTCATATACTTCCCGTTGGCTCTAGAATCTGCCCCACTCACATGGCTCGAGAGTTTAAGGCACGACTCGATCCACTCATGGGAAGATTTGAAAAACATCTTCATCGACAACTTCCAAGGTTCCATTCATCGCCCGGCTACTCGCCATGACCTACGTCTATGCAAACAAGAGCGTGGAGAAGCCCTGAGATCATACATAAAGAGGTTCTTCGACACACGAGCTACTATCGCCAACATAGCAGATGAAGATGTGATCAACTGTTTCCACAACGGCCTCGCTACGCAACAACTGTACCAAGACTTCGGAAGGAACATACCCCATTCAGTGGTCGTACTCCGAGAGACATGATGCTTGGATGGGCCGATCAGGAAGAACAAGAACGCGATCGCTTCCCCCGCCGTGAAGACAACAACTAGAAATGCAATGGGGATCCACGATCAGACAAAGGCCAACGCAACTTTGACAAGAAGCGCAAGCCAGAAGATACTGTAGCAACAATGGATCGGGGACAACGAGGCAAAAAGGGAAATCAGCAAGATGATTTCCAAAAACTGCTCGCAAGACCTTGTCCTCTACATCCTAAAGGAAGGCACACGATCCTCGAATGCATAAATCTTCGCAAGTTTCTCCTGGAACGTCAGTTGGAAGAAGACAAAAAGAAGAAGGACAAATGTAAGCATCTAGGCCCTCAAGGTATGTTTCGGTGATTAATGACAACCATTATTGTGACTAATGAGTTTATGCAGCTTAATGTATCATTACCGCTCATTTGGTCATATATCAAAAGAGGCCCCTCAATTTCGTTATCCAAAAAGGCGATCTCGGTATTCAACTCTGATATATGTAAGACTAAGGATCTTTCTAGTCCTAAGTGTCGTAAGGTTGAGAAGGACACTTAGGTTTGTATAGGTTTTATAGTTTTGTAGTGATCGCACTATTAAGAGGGATTAAGGTCAAGTAACTTGAGCATGGACATGGTCATTTGAAAATGGCTGCACACTTTGGTCACTCAGGTTCCTAGAAGTTCAAATAAGTGGTTTTCAACTTATATCTCAAGAATATTTGGATTTCACTCAAGACTCAAATCAGAAAAGGCAAAATCAGAAAAAGTCTATACACCGGTTTAACCGACGCTTCCACTTTTCTATACGTCGGTTAAACGAAGTCAGCAGAGTCTGGACAAGTCAATACACCGGTTAAACCGACGTGTTTGAATTTAACGTCGGTGCATTAGTCCAGAGTTGGGTTTCTCCAGGGTGTTTCAAGGTCTATACACCGGTTAAACCGACGCTGTTTGAAATGAGACGTCGGTGCAATTGACCAGTGAGATGGTTTTTCCAGGGATTTCAAAAGTTGTACTCACCGGTTAAACCGACGATGGTTTTGAGTTAACGTCGGTGCAGTTGTCCAGAGACTTGATTTTTCAGTTGATCAGTGGACAACTACACTCACCGGTTAAACCGATGATACGTCGGTTAATCTGCCCAAGTTGTAACGGCTAGTTTTCAGAATAGGCAGTTTACATTCAATGGTTAAACCGACGCTGACTATTGGAGGTATGTCGGATTAACCGGCGCTACGCAGTTTTCTGGCAGCTTTTCTCCAACGGCTCTATTCGTGTGAGCTGCCTATATATACCCCTCCAATGGGTCATTTTGCACTCTCTTAACACCAGGAAACATTCATACATTGTTGAGAGCCATCTTGAGCTTCATCTTCCACATATTTGTTCATTCAATCAATCAAGAAGCAAGACTAAGGACTTGAGTAGAGAGAAGCTTGTGTGCATCCGTTCTTGGTGATCGGTTCTTGCTCAAGTGAAGGCCCTAGCTTGTTACTCTTGGTGATTGGCAGCACCTAGGCGATCTTGGTGATTGAAGGTGTTTCTTCCGGAGCTTGCCAACGATTGTGGGAGCCCGAAGAAGTTTGTACGTGGCTTGAGCTCCACCACGCCGGGATGGTGAACGGAGACTCTTAGTGAGCGCCCTCGTCTCGGTGACTTGGGAGGTGACAAGACTCTTAGTGAGTGTCACAACGTGGATTAGGGGTGTGTGCCAACACATCGACACCACAGAAAAAAAATCCGGTTGTCTCTTGCCCACTCTTTACTTTCAAGCACTTACTTTCATGCAATTAATCATGTGCTTGACCTTAGAGATCATAGCTTAGCTCTACCTTGCTTAGTTTCTTATCTAGTTGTATCTTTATAAGCTTGTGTAGTTTGCTTAGCTAGCCGGTTTGTGAATTGAGCCTTACTAGTATTGCATAGGTTAAGGTTGCTTTACCTTGTTTTAGAAATTTGAAAAAGGCCCAATAATAGTGCTCTACCCGATATCCAAACGTGGAGGATTACTAAGGCTCGAACAGGGCTGTCGCCACCTGCCGGCTACCTCTACAAACCGTGGGACTATCGGACATCTGAGTGGTATAATCCAGCCTAGACACCACGTCTACGTCTTTCCCTACTAACTCTAGAGGCGATCAGGGTTATCCTTTTCCATCCAGAGCCCACTCTAGAGTCAAATGCTACTCGCTAAGCATACACATCAACTAATATAAGACAGAGATGATAACTTGCGATCTAAACTCTAACTCTAAATAAACAAAGAAAGTCTCGAACACTTACAACTGAATAAGCATCCGTCGAGGTACAAGCAGAGAAGAGCGCCGACAAGCCCGACACTTCCCCCGACTATCTCCCTCACTCTCGTAGAGGTACAATTTGGAGAAGAGCGCCATTGCCAGCGCCCCTCCTGAGTACCTCTACCCCTCTTCTCTACTAAACACAAGCTAGAGAGGCTCTACACTTGATGGTGAGTGATGTAAGTGTGTTGTGTGTTTGTGGTGTGTGTTTTCTAATTCTCACCCCCTCCCCTCATATATATAGGAGGGAGCCACCAGCCTCTTGCCCGGGAAATGAGCCAAACCGCTATTGGAGACCAACCACACCTCGTCATGTGTCATCTGAGAGACGGTGCGGCCCGTGGGCCACCACCACTGGGTCGGGCGACCTGAAGGTCGGGCGACCGTGGGCTGGGCCCGTTTGGCCCGGTCTTCGGTCAGGTGGCTGTTAGGTGGGTCCCTATGTCATGTATATGGGTAAGGGCCTGTCTTAAGTCGGTTTAGTAGCTCTGGTGGGCCTGTAGATCCTCGTGAACATGTCTGATTCGTCGAGAAGGTGTTGCCTCGGATCGATGACGTGTCACCATGCTTATGGGCTGCGTCTTTTTCTTATGTGCGGCTGCCAAGTGGACCCTTTTGGGCTTGCTGGTGCTTGGCCCAGAAATTTATGCCTTGGATAATATGCTCGTTACCTGCAGTTTTGGCCCAAATTCACCTGCACACATTCTCAGACCAGCATCTGTGAAATTCGTCAAATAATCATCCTATGCTAACATTTATTCCTTCTGATGCTCGAATTTTGCACGATAGTTGACGGTCAAAATGGCTCATTAGTGACCGTCAACAAGATCCCCCACACTTAGTTCTTTGCTCGTCCTCGAGTAAAGGCAAGAACTAAGGCGGACCTGTCTTCATATGATATGACATCTGCATACAAATTATTCTAAGCCTTACCTTTGCCTGTGAATTTTGGTGTGTATACCATAAAGGTTTGGGAAGTTGAAGAGCGGAACGGTATTGACTTCAGTCTCCTCCACTTTCCTGCTATATGACTGGGGTTTTGGAAATATTTTTTGCAAAGACCAACCATAGCTTTACTTCTCCATAGGATCTCTCATGTCGCTCATTGTGTATATATCCTCACCAAGGCATTGCTTCTTTTCATCCTACTTCTAAAGATGGCTTATGTGGAGCTCATGGTAGGGAAAATGGAAGCATGCACTTGTGTCACATATATTGCAAAATCAAACAAAGGATCCATGGAAATGACAAATCAAACAAGCTGATCAAGATTGTGCACATATGTGGAAGGTGGATGATGGAAATGGAATACTCCTTTTATGCATCTCTCTCTCTCTCCTTTTATTTGGATATCATGAGGACATGGCTATACTCTTTCTTCTTCTTTTTTCATGGACATTGATGTGTCCATTTTTTTTCTCTTTTCTTTTCTCTCTTTTTTTTGGGGTCATGCTATTTGGGCATGCCATCTTTTTTTTTATATATAGCCCATGCCTCATTTGAAAGATACTAGAGAGAGAGATCATTAAACATGGAGTTTTATTTTGTGGATGGATGGAATGGCATAGCTGACTTCCAGTGTAGAAGTTCAGCTGGTGGAGTGCACGTGATCTTGATCAAACAAGTATGAAAAGACATCTCACTAGGGTCACACAGTTTGAAGAAGTTCAAAGTAACAACAAGGCACATATGTGTAAAATTTGTATCATGAAGGTTAACATATGGCTTTGGTAGAACAAGCACGTGGAGTTGTATAGCTATGGGGGTTTTTTTTTTTGATAAAAATTTCCCAGACACATAAGCAGATAAAGCAAGGATTCTTCCATCAAACCATATCTCACTAGTCAACAACTTAACAATTATGGGTTCCCTAAGATATGATTCACAAGCTCAGGTTTAGCAAAAAATAAAAGGTATGCAAGCCAATCATAGAGAAGCACAAGACCAGAGGATACCTTAAGTTTAATTTTAATGATGGAGCAAGATTTCATTTAAACTCATAGGTTAGGGAGAGTATGAGGGGTAGAGTGCGCAAACCGTCGCGATGAAGGACAAACGGTGGTAGTACCGGTTGGCCAAACCTTGCTAGCACCAGTTCATCTCGGCCTTTTGCGTGCGGGTTTGTTCGGTGTTGTGCACGTGTTATTGGAGATCTCGAGTGTATATGCTTGAAAGTTCCGAGAGATCTCCCCCACACTTGTTCTTGTACCTGGTGCTTATTCAAAAATAAAAACAAAAAATATGGAAACAAACTAATAGCTGTACCGGTTTTAAGAACCAGAGAGCTTCTAAAATTTTATTGAAACCAAAATTTAATCTCACCAAGATACTTACTCAAGCAAGGCTGAACTAAGATTGCATCAACATGAGTATGTAGTGCAACATTAACCAAAACCTTGTCTTACCTTTCCATTTGAATTTAACTCAATGACTCACTCAATTGGATTTGATTTTCCTACAGGGGTTAGTCATATATGCAACCAATATCTATACAAGTATTAACTCCAGAACATCAATCAAACTTGACACAAGGTCTAGTTTGACTAAAGAGGACATTTTAACCCAAGCACCATGCTTGATTTAAAAGGCCTATGCATGTGTTCTCGAGCACACATCCAAACTAGAACATACAAGAATCGATACAGGAATGGAAGCATGATCAAGCATTATTCGAAGAGAGATAGGTATGGGTTTGTACCTGGTGATCCTCAGGCGACCTCCCGGCAGGGCTTTGTTTAATGTCAAAAGCAGGACATTGAGAGTACTTACCATGATGGTTTGTTGATGAAGACTCAATGTTGTCACCATGGCAACTCATCTCATCATTTTTTTTATCTTTTTTTATATAGAGAGCAAGATGCGAGGACATACACAAATTTCCAAGACAAGATATGAATTGAGAAAAGAACTTACTTTGGGGTACTCACATACCTCCCCCACACTTGGAGTTTGCAAAACTTCAATTGTATGGAGTTCAAGTCTCCTTCTGTAGTTGTTCCTACATCAAGGCATAACGAGGTGTTGTAGTCGGTGTAGCTCTCATGTTCGTAGGTGTTGCTTGTCCATCATTCTTCTTGATCTTCCCCTAGAAAGGTTAGCGACCAAAAATACCCGAAGGAAAACTATATCCTAGAACATGCTCTTGCTTTTTATTGAAAGGGAAATAAATAAGTAAATAAATAAATAATAGTCCGGGCTATCTTCTGGCAGTGCTTTGTTTCTGGTCATAAGCTCGACCATGATAACGCTTGCAGCCATAATTGGTGATGGATTATTGTTTCACCACTAATCGTTGAAGCTAGCTACAAGGTTTGTGCCACGGTGCACCCACGAAATCTGCAATGCTTACGATAAACATATACATCTACAACCAACCTTCTGAAGATTTTGCAGAAGAGGACTATAAGGTGGTTGTAGTCCTCGTGTGTGCACGGTGCACTAAGCATGCCTGACTCTAGAGTTGTATTGAATGAGCAAAGTTTACATGGTATGTCCAAAGTGAAACTCCCATGCTCATTTGTGGAATCCTTTTCTTCAGACTCCAGAGCTGGCGCCTCACAAAGTTCCATGACCCATTGATTCTCTATCTCAAGAGATTCATCGTGAAAGATCATAGTTGTATCTCGATCAAGGTCGAGAACAACGGATTCTGGGCCATCAGGAAGAGGCTCAAACTCGGTCAAGGATGATGATGATCGTTCATCTTCATGAGAGTGAAGGCTATCTTCCGAGTCGTATTCTTCAGAGGATTCTAGAACTCCCAAGAGAACGGGCTCGGATGATATGAACGGAGATGTATGCATCGTCTCCTTGAGTGGGTTTTGCTCGGGAAGAGGCTTGGCCAGAAGATTTTCTAGATGAGGAGTGGTAGTGGCCGAGCCGGTTTTCCTAAGCTTTTTATCTAGGCTCCCATGAGATGCCAGAAGTTTTTCTAGCGGGTAGCCTAGGAGAAGATCAAAATCGAGGATATCGTAGATGTAAAAATCCAAGTGCACCTCGATTTTGTCTACTGTGATAGGCACGTCCCTTGCAATCCCCCAACATTCAAAGAACAATCCGGATGGACTTTTAAAGTATTCATCGGTCAGGGTTAAAGGCTTGTTACCCACAAGAGTATCCAAAAGGCACTTGGGTAAGATACAAACCTTAGCAGCAGGGTCATGAAGAGCTTCTACGATTTTTCCCTTCATAGAACAAGTGATGGTTGCAGAGGTTGAGCTAATCCGAATCGCTTTGGAAGCACGCTTTTCCTTCTTTGACCAATCAATTGCTGGTGTATGGCGGGAGATTATATCGAGGGTCTCATAAAGACACATCGATTTCGTAGGCTTCTCGTGCCTAAGATGATTCAAGATGTTTTGGATGTTTCCTGAAGGACCATCCTCGAATCGGAAGAGAACTCCGAAGGTTGAATTTCTTCTTCCTTTGGTGTTTGTGGTTCGGGAGAGGGCTCAACAAACGAATATTAGGAAGTGGAAGATGAAGGCTCAAATTCGGGTGTTGAGAGATTATCATGACTCGACGCGGATTCCTCCCGGCGGGGTTCACTATGGTCGGTAGCGAAGAAAGAGTCTTCTGGGAAACTATCTAGGATGTCTCTTCCTTCTTCCGGAGTTGTGTGTGCGAACCATCCTCCGCTGGCGTCATCAAGCTCTAGGGCAGTTTCCATGTCTAAACCCGAGTAGAAAACTTCCAACGATACTTCATCGGGTATAGACATGTCTGGGATAGATGCCAAAAGGTGTGAGAATCTAGCCCATGCTGCACCTATGGACTCCTCTAATTGCTCAAAATTGAGGATGTCGGTCGGTAGGGAGTCTATGCATTCGGTGAGGTAGAACGAGTAACAAAAGTCATCTCGAAGGTCCTTCCAATCACCACTCATATTTCCTATAGTGCGAGTGTAACATTGCTTCGCCCTCTCTATAAGAGAGAAGGGGAACAATTTCCACCGCAAGGCTTCCTGTGTCATGCCTAGGATTACTAGACTCGAACACAGTTCCTCGAATTCTTGCAAATGGTCGTAGGGATCTTCATGAATTTCTCCCGAGAAGGGCCACTTCCGAACCATGGCTATAAAGTCAGGGTCGAGTTCATGGTTAGATGAGGAAGGTGTTGTTGGCTCAGAGAACTCGCCCCTTGGGGTAGAGAGCTGTGGGAAGGATAGCTGCTCCATGGGTAGCGGGGGTTGAGGTAGAAATAAAAAAAATAAAAAAATATACGAGGACGACTGAGTCCGAAGATAATGTAGCTGCCATTCCCCGGCAACGGCGCCAGAAAGCTTATTGGTACTTTGTAACATCACGAATAAAATCCGCAAGCACACAGATACCGCTGTAGCTTTCACCCAAGAGTATTCCAGGGTATCGTATCCACTGGGGAACATGAGTACACTATCTATGGGTTCAGACAGTCCAAGGACACACACACTGGTGTAGGAGGATAGGAAAGAGAGGACTTTCTAAGATCTAGAATCTATGTTTAGAAGAAGAGATCACGTCGCCGTTATACTTCGAGCTAAAGGTATCGACCGGCTTAAACAAGACGATAGCTCCAATAATAGTGCTCTACCTGATATCCAAACGTGGAGGATTACTAAGGCTCGAACAGGGCTGTCGCCACCTGCCGGCTACCTCTACAAATCGTGGGACTATCGGACATCTGAGTGGTATAGTCCAGCCTAGACACCACGTCTACGTCTTTCCCTACTAACTCTAGAGGCGATTAGGGTTATCCTTTTCCATCCAGTGCCCACTCTAGAGTCAAATGCTACTCGCTAAGCATACACATCAACTAATATAAGACAGAGATGATAACTTGCGATCTAAACTCTAACTCTAAATAAACAAAGAAAGTCTCGAACACTTACAACCGAATAAGCATCCATCGAGGTACAAGCGGAGAAGAGCGCTGACAAGCCCGGCACTTCTCCCGACTATCTCCCTCACTCTCGTAGAGGTACAATTTGGAGAAGAGCAAGAGCGCCGTTGCCGGCGCCCCTCCTGAGTACCTCTACCCCTCTCCTCTACTAAACACAAGCTAGAGAGGCTCTACACTTGATGGTGAGTGATGTGAGTGTGTTGTGTGTTTGTGGTGTGTGTTTTCTAATTCTCACCCCTCCCCTCATATATATAGGAGGGAGCCACCAACCTCTTGCCCAAGAAATGAGCCAAACCGCCATTGGGGACCAACCACACCTCGCCACGTGTCATCTGAGAGGCGGTAGGGCCCGTGGGCCGCCACCACTGGGTCGGGCGACCTGGAGGTCGGCCGACCGTGGGCTGGGCCCGTTTGGCCCGGTCTTCGGACAGGTGGCTGCTAGGTGGGCCCCTATGTCATTTATATGGGTAAGGGCCTGTCTTAAGTCGGTTTAGTAGGTCTGGTGGGCCCGTAGATCCTTGTGAACGCGTCTGATTCGTCGAGAAGGTGTTGCCTCGGATCGATGACGTGTCACCATGCTTATGGGCTGCGTCTTTCTCTTTTGTGCAGCTGCCAAGTGAGCCCTTTTGGCCTTTGGGCTTGCTGGTGCTTGGCCCAGAAATTTATGTCTTGGATAATATGCTCATTACCTGCAGTTTTGGCCCAAATTCACCCGCACACATTCTCAGACCAGCATCTGTGGAATTCGTCAAATAATCATTCTATGCTAACATTTATTCCTTCTGATGCTCGACTTTTGCACGATAGTTGACGGTCAAAATGGGTCGTTAGTGACCGTCAACAGCCGTTGGCACTGGACGTATGGGACGTGGCTAAGAGGATGTTCATGGCTTGGGATTGACCGGCGACGACATCGGTCTCTTAAGGGTGTGAGTATGTGACATCCTGACCCAGGGCTTAATAGGATACTCATACAAACAAGTTGCAACTTCTTTTCTGGAAGCCGGCCTCGAAAGAACTATAAAGTTAAGTGTGCTTGGCCAAGAGCAATTTCAGGATGGGGGTGACTGACCGGGAAATACTTCCCGGGTGCGCACGAGTGAGGACAAAGTGTGCAGCAAAGACATGTGTTGGCATGTGAGGATAGTCTATGTCCTAGTTAAGTTGCTAGATGTAAGCGGGCTAGGCCTTGGGGAGGCAGGATGTTACAGTCTACCTCCTGCTGAAGATGCCGGGAAAAACAGGAGTTCTCACCTTCCGCGGAGACCTTCAGAAGTCTTTTGAATGTGAAAAAGATGCTATAACCTATGCTTCCACCAATCGACTACCAGATACTACAGGAGAAGTACTCGCAATAGCTCAGCAGTACTCGGCATCAGGGACAGAAATTCCTATGAAGAAGATAAATCGCTCCGCTCCAAAACCACCCGATAATGTTGGAGTCAAGGCAATACAGCTGCAAGAAGGCGACCCATCAAAGATAGCTCAGATAGGAACAGGGCTCACCGACAAATAGGAAAGCGCGCTCGTCAACTTCCTTAGGGCCAACCGTGACGTATTCACATGGAAACCAGCCGATATGCCCGGTGTCCCGAAGGAGTTGATTGAGCATTCCTTAAATGTCAACCCTACTGCTATTCCCAAAAAACAGCGGCTACGAAGATTCTCAGCAGAGAAGAGAGAAGCCATTAAGAAAGAACTTGCCAAACTACTCGCGGCCTGGTTCATCAAGGAAGTTTACCACCCCGAATGGCTGGCGAATCCTATCCTCGTTCTTAAAAAGAACAACAATGAGTGGAGGATGTGCGTCGACTACACCGACCTCAACAAGCACTACCCAAAAGATCCCTTCGGGCTCCCTCGAATTGACCAAGTCATCGACTCAATGGCAGGCTGCGTCTTACTATCCTTCCTGGATTGCTACTCGGGCTACCATCAAATAGCTCTCAAAGAAGAAGATCAGATAAAAACTGTGTTCATCACTCCATTTGGTGCATACGCCTACAAGACCATATCCTTCGGACTGAAGAACGCTGGAGCAACTTATCAGCGTGCCATACAGTTGTGCTTCACCAACCAGCTCCATCGCAACGTCGAAGCTTACATCAATGATGTGGTCGTAAAAACAAAGGAATTCGATTCCTTTATCCTTGACCTAGAAGAAACTTTCAACAGTCTGTGAAGCTTCAGGTGGAAATTGAACCCGACTAAGTGTGTTTTCAGTGTACCATCCAGAAAACTACTCGGCTTCATTATCAGCCACAGAGGAATTGAAGCAAATCCAGAAAAGATTAATGCCATCATGAACATGGAAGCTCCGACCTCTATCAAAGATGTTCAGAAGCTCACTGGATGCATGGCTGCCTTGAATAGATTTCTATCGAAACTCGGTGAAAGGGACTCCCTTTCTTCAAACTACTGAAGAAACAAGACAAATTCAGATGGTCCCAAGAAGCAGCTGAAGCACTCGAAGACCTAAAACAGCACCTCCAGTCACCTCCTATCCTAACAGCTCCAATGCCAGGGGAGGAGATACTCCTTTACATCGCAGCTACCACACACGTTGTCAGCACAACAATCGTGGTAGAACGAAACGAAGAAGGCGACGTCTTCGGCGTCCAAAGACCAGTCTACTTCATAAGTGAAGTATTCTCTGAATTAAAGGTGCGATACCCACCAATTCAGAAACTACTCTACGCAATACTGATCACCTCAAGAAAGCTGCGACATTACTTCGACGAGTACAAGATATCAGTCGTCACGGACTTCCCACTGGGTGACATCTTACACAACCGAGACGTGACTGGTCGCATCTCAAAATAGGCAGTCGAACTAGGAGCACTCGAGCTAAAGTTCATGCCAAGAACATCGATCAAGTCTCAAGCCCTAGTCGACTTCCTAGCTAAGTGGAGAGATAATCAAGTACCCGCTCCACC
The DNA here is from genome assembly GCF_016808335.1 of Panicum virgatum. Classification (NCBI taxonomy): domain Eukaryota; kingdom Viridiplantae; phylum Streptophyta; class Magnoliopsida; order Poales; family Poaceae; genus Panicum; species Panicum virgatum. The sequence goes on along the minus strand of NC_053141.1, from coordinate 12,595,372 downwards.
ATCCGTTTTAGACCATTGGACCATGTACTTTGACGGGTCACTGAAGTTGGGTGGAGGAGGAGCAGGCGTACTCTTCATCTCTCCAAAAAGCGAGCAACTCAAGTATATTTTCCAAATCCTCTTCGAAGTATCCAACAACGAAGAAGAATATGAAGCTCTCCTACACGGCCTCAAACTAGCCATCTCCCTCGGCATCAAAAGACTACTCATCTACGGAGACTCCCTTCTTGTGGTCCAGCAAGTAAATAAGGAGTGTGATATCAACAAAGAAACCATGGACTCCTACGTTGCAGAGATCAGAAAACTTGAAAACAAGTTTTCAGGATTGGAAATTTACCACGTCGTCCGCGACAACAATGTGGCAGCAGACATCCTTTCAAAACTCGGCTCCGACCGAGCAGAAGTCCCTCCAGGAATCTTCGTCCATGAACTTCATCACCCCTCAATCAACACTTCCACCCCAATGGAAGTCGACCCAGTTCCTCAAGAAACCAGTCGAGAGGTAATGATGATCGAAGCCGATTGGCGCACTACATTTATCGACTACATCAAGGACAAAGTACTCCCACCGAGAATAAAAAAAGACAACGCAGAAGCAGTACGCATCATGCGTCGCAGCAAGAATTACGTCCTTGTCGACAACAAACTCTACAAGCGAGGCGCAGGATCCGGAATCCTCATGAAATGCATCACAACAGAAGAAGGAAAAGAAATCCTACAAGAAGCTCATGAAGGCACATGTGGAAACCACGCAGCTTCACGCACGCTGGTCGGCAAAGTCTTCATATCAGGATTCTACTGGCCCACAACATTATCAGACACAGAACTACTCGCCAAACGATGCCGAGGATGCCAGTACTTCGCCAAACAGAGTCACTTGCCTGCCCACAACCTAATAACCATACCTCCATCTTAGTCGTTCGCTTGCTGGAGCCTTGACATGATAGGACCACTCCCAAAAGCGACAGGAGGCTTCACACACGTACTAGTGGCAATCGAGAAGTTTACCAAATGGATTGAAGTCAAGCCAATCAAGAAGACCGCATCAGATCGTGCAGTCGAGTTCATCAGTGAAATACTCCACAGATTTGGTTTCCCCAACACAATCATAACCGATCTTGGATCAAACTTCACCTCACAAGAATTCTGGGATTATTGTGAGAACTCTAGCATTGACGTTGAATATGTATCAGTCGCACACCCAAGAGCCAATGGCCAAGTGGAACTCATCAACGGACTGATAATTGATAGCTTAAAGAAAAGAATCTTTGATTCTACAAGCAAGAAGGGAGTCAAATGGCTAGCTGAACTACCAATGGTAATCTGGGGGCTACGCACCCAACCTAGCAAAGCCACTAGTCAAACACCTTTCTTCTTGGCATATGGCTTCGAAGCAATACTACCGGCAGACATAATGTGGAAGTCACCTCGTCTAGAGATGTATGACTCATCAGAAGCCGATGAAAGCCGCCAACTGGAGCTGGACTGACTCGATGAGATGAGATGCAATGCATTGCTACGATCAACTTGATATCTCCAAAACATGCGAAGATATCACGATCGCAACATCCAGACAAGATCTTTCAACATCGGAGACATGGTCCTCCACAGAATTCAAGATGAAACAGGTCTGCACAAACTCAATTCAAGATGGGAAGGACCTTTCATCGTCACTAAAGTCACAGGACCAGGATCCTATCGACTGACCTACGCGAACGGACTAGAAGTCCCCAACTCTTGGAACATCGAGCATCTCCAGAAGTTCTATCCATGAGCTGTCAGAGACAATCTCTAGGATTTCAAATCTCAATAAAGAAACATGGTCCTTCAGGAGTTCAATTCAAATGACCAGGACAACTTCAGGAGTCGTAACTCCATCGGCTACATCATATACCAACCTTTCTTTGTTTACTCAAAGTCAAAGGCATGGTGAATCGAGTAGTCGGGGCTAAGGGACATGAGCCTTGTAGCCCTAGAGACAAGTTCTCTACCTTCTTCAGGAGTCGTAACTCCATCGACTACCTCGAATACCAACCTTTCTTTGTTTAATCAAAGTCAAAGGCACGGCAAATCGAGTAGTCGGGGCTAAGGGACATGAGCCTTGCAGCCCTAGAGACAAGTTCTCTACCTTCTTCAGGAGTCGTAACTCCATCGGCTACCTCGAATATCAACTTTTCTTTGTTTACTCAAAGTCAAAGGCACGGAGAATCGAGTAGTCGGGGCTAAGGGACATGAGCCTTGCGGCCCTAGAGACAAGTTTTCTACCTTCTTCAGGAGTCGTAACTCCATCTGCTACCTCGAATACCAACCTTTCTTTGTTTACTCAAAGTCAAAGGCACGACAAATCGAGTAGTTGGGGCTAAGGGACATGAGCCTTGCGGCCCTTGAGACAAGTTCTCTACCTTCTTCAGGAGTCGTAACTCCATCAGCTACCTCGAATACCAACCTTTCTTTGTTTACTCAAAGTCAAAGGCACGGCGAATCGAGTAGTCGGGGCTAAGGGACATGAGCCTTGCGGCCCTAGAGACAAGTTCTCTACACCCCCCAGGAGTCATAACTCCACCGACCAAGGGACGAGCTCCCTATCTCCCAAAAGGAGGATTTTCTCATCCATGAGACGACGATTGATCGACTACTATGGTACTCGACCTGCGGATGGGACAAGCTCCCTATCTCCAAAGAAGAATTTCTCGTCCATGAGACGGCAAATATCGACTACTACAGTACTCGACCCGCGGATGGGACAAGTTCCCTATCTCCCAAGAGGAAATTATCGTCCACAAGACAGCAAATATCGACTACTATGGTACTCGACCTACGGATGGGACAAGCTCCCTATCTCCCAAGAGGAAATTATCGCCCACGAGACGGCAACTATCGACTACTACGGTACTCGGCCTCCAGAGGGAAAAGTTACTTATCTCCAAAGACTTAATCGTCCATGAGACAACAGAAGAAGAGACAAAATCTCATTCATCCCCAAGACGGAGGTCAAGCAAGAGACACGATCTCTACAAAATGATCAATCAAGAAAAGTTCTCACAAAAAGAACTCGACAACTCATTGACAAAAAGTCATATTTATATGGCAAAGAGAAGATACAACACACCCTACTGGTCTACCAACTTTACAATTTGGTCGGCAACAGGTTCCGCCTCCTCCACATACTTGACGAACTGGTCATGGTCACACGTTGAACACATGCCATCGCCAAGGATACCTATCTTCACCCAAGGCCAGTATGACTTGACAAGACCAAGAGCTTGCGCTACACAATTCCTAGAAGCTTCAGGCAAGTACTCGTTAAACTTCTAAGGGACCTTTTGTAGCCATCAGCCAAATTACCATCAGATTCCTCGGTGGAACCTACGGATTTGACCACAGTCTGGGCCGCCACCCGAAGCTCCTGCAACTCCTTCTGGTGCTTCTGCGATTACAACAAAAAGGACGTAAGCACTCGCACGACCAAAAGAACGTATGCACTCGCACGACCAATTGGAAAACCTCAGAATACAGATCAGGAGGTTACCTCGGTTCTTCTGGATCACTTCCTTCAGCATCCTGACCCTCTGCTCGAGCGCGGCTTTGTCCTTCTTCAAAGCAGCATTCTCCGCCTCTAGCAGAGCGATCTTCTGGCAATCCGCCTCAGTCGCTTTCAGCTTCTGGGACTTCAGATATGACCGATTGGCCATTTGCTGCAACAACACAGTCAGCCTACAGAAAATTCCGCACAAGAAAAAAGTACTCGACAACAGTACTCACCACAGAAAACCTGGTGGACTCCCGTACAACGGCTTGGAATTTCTTCATATTTCCAGCCATCAACTGCAGATCATCTTCAAGCTTCTCACCATGATAACATTCAAAACGAGGAGGGGACGCCGTAATTTCCTCCAATAGGCTATCACCCGACTCCTCCACCTCTTCAGCTTCTGGCGAGACACCTGTTGTCTTATCCGCGTGAAGAAGCCGAGCAACTGAAAGAACCTTCGAACCATTATAAGGAGTAATGATGGGCTCACCAATTGGGATCTCCTCTGAAGATTGTGATCCCATTCCACCAGCCCTCCTTGATGACTCTGCCATATCAAAAGGAGCGGCAGCAGCAGGAGCTCCTCCCTCCACCACTCGCCTTTGCTTGGGCGCAGGTCTAGGGCTACAACCAAAAGCAAGAACATCAGACAGCAAAATTCAGAATGGAACATAAACCACTCGACTGGTTACCTGACTTCACTACTGATCCTCCTCTTCCGCACAGTTGTCCTCGGCTTCTTAGAACAACTAGTACCGGCTTCAAGCCCCGGACTCCCTCACGAGAAAGAGACCCGACTCCTCCCATTTTTCCCTTCACCAGCTCTGCAAGGGGAACTCGATCATCGGAGTCGGAACTCGACAAAGTCTCTGAGACAGTGGGATCCAGATCAGGCCTATAGTCATGAGGCCGCTGATGAGCACTAGGCGTCATATGGCTCGGCCGATGAACCTCAGGCAGCGGAGGATCACTCCATAAAATCAATAAGACATCCTACAAAAGACCCAGGATCAGCTACAAAAGCAGAAGGGCAATCCAGAAAAGCACTTGATGATACAGAATCCTACCTGATTCGGAGAATTATTCACATGGAATAAATCCGAAAGGATAGGAATGGTGTTGACACCCTCAAAAAGGTTATAAAGGAGCACCATAGCCTCATCTCGACCAGTCTTCTCCGACAAAAATCGAGAGAGGTCATATAATCCCGTATACTCGAATCCAGGGTGGATGCGGCACTGCAGGGGCTGGATTTGCCTCCTAAGCCAAGATGAGACAACTGTAGCCCCAGTCACTCCCTCCCTTCGCCGCTTAGCAATCCGCTTAAAAAGCTCTCCCACCTAATCAGCATTATCAGCATGCGCATACCACTCGTTACTCTGCTTCGGAGGTCTAGGAGTCCTTTTCGGAAGGGCAGGAGCATGGTTATCAATATAAAACCACCCCGCCTTCCAATCCCCAATCTAACGGTGCAAAGTATACGGGATATACTTATCCGCCATCCCAGGACGAAACCGGAGATCAACACCCCCCACCCTAGCAATATTCCTAAGATTGGAAAACGGATTCAGGGAAAAAGACTCTTGAACAGATCAAAATGGGGATGAATACCAAGGATGGCCTCACAAAGCTGAACAAAAATAGCTATGTGCAGAATCGAATCGGGTGTCAAATGGTGAAGTTGAATCCCCCAAAAGAAAAGAAGACCACGCAAGAAATCAGAAGCGGGAATCGCAAGGCCACGCTCAACAAAAGCCTTGAACAAAACAATTTCAGAGGTTTTTTAAAAGGCCTCTCATGATCTTCAGCAGACTTCCACTGAATAAGAGACCTAGATTGTAAAAGATGATGGCTAACAAGAGAAGAGATCACGGACTCCGACAACTTACTCTTCCTCCACCCATCAGCCATCGTCGCCTCCTTCTCGGATAACTGGCACTTGGATTTCTTCGGCACCATCCGGAAGGTCACAAGCCTCTTATCACGCGTATGCTCGGGGGCTAATGAATTAAGGGAAGGAGAAAGACAAAGATCAAATCGGAAGACCGAGGAGATTGGCAAAAGCAAATGCAAGTGAAAAAACAGATCGGCTCACCACAGTTAAATAATCAGGACAATGGCATTCCTGGAAATACCAGGAAAATCAAAGGTCACAAAGAACGCCTCTGTTTGGGAACCTTAACCCTAAATTGAGGGATTTCAAGTCAAGGCTCGGGGGCAGCGAAGACATGCGTCATAAATTATGAACTTTTTCAAAAAAGACCCTGAAGACCAAGAAATGACCCTCAGCCTGATCCTTCGGTTCAACCTAAGGCTCGGGAGCTACTCCATATGTTGCGCGAGTACATCGCGCACCATATCAAAAGAAAGAATTCGGGGCTAGAGCACCTCATAGCCTCAATACAGCCAAGGAAGTACTCGGAAGACTACCCGAAGCGCTCGACGAACTCCAAGTCTGGGCAATGGACTTCGGAAGCATCTAAAAGCACTCTATGAACGTCTCCCAAAGTACTCGATGCCTGCAGGACTCGACTACGAAGAGCTCAGGGGCTTGTCAGACCCGGGCCACGGGACTGCTCATAGGCATAGAGTGTTCGGCAAGAAGGGGTGGTACATGAACCACCCCGTGTTACCTTGTATCTACTCAGTCTGCAGTAGAACTAGCTGGAGTACAAGGAAACTGCCCGACCCACTTGGAGTAGAACTCTAAACGTACTCGGCTAGGACTTCCCATGTACCCCTGTCCCCACAGGATATATAAGGGCGGACAGGGACCCCTCCAAAACATCGAACAATACCAGAGGGAATACAAACCACCACACAGGACGTAGGGTATTACACTCTGGTGGCCTGAACCTATCTAAATCATTGTGTTCCTTGCACCATCGCGTTCTAATCTCGGCGAGTCCCTACTCATAACCACTCTTCTCGGGATACCCCTCAGAGAACCCGACGGTAGAACACCGACATACTTACCACTCGTTTCGGCACTTAATACCCTCCAACCGACGACAGTATCATTGTAGGCTGAGGTTGAGGAGGGAAAGATGTGAATCTTGTTACACTCTTATTTCCAAGCTAGTGCTTGACATATTTATCGAAGTCATTAGAGAGGGCATTTGCCAAGGCGGCAGAAATAGAAGGGCACAGGGAAGAGTTTTTTTTATTGTTTCCTACCTCTACGACTCCACATAGACTGACGATTTCTACCGCATTGTTGGAGGTAAACTTATAACATACTCCCTCTATCCCAGAATATAGTTATTTCTAACTTTTTTCCTAATCAAAACTTTTAAACTTTAAATATAGATGAAAAAAATTATAAATATTGACAACATGAAAATGGTATTGGTTTATTCATAAGGAAATAAATTATCATAACATGTCA